>NC_069499.1:918427137-919027137 GCF_027579735.1 Bombina bombina
AGGACTGTGATGCACTATTTCCCCTTGTCAGATGGCTCCAATGGGGCTGTGTTGGCCCTTGTCAACTCCCTCCAAGGACTGTGATGCACTATTTCACCTTGTCAGATGGCTCCAATGGGGCTGTGTTGGCCCTTGTCAACTCCCTCCAAGGACTGTGATGCACTATTTCACCTTGTCAGATGGCTCCAATGGGGCTGTGTTGGCCCTTGTCAACTCCCTCCAAGGACTGTGATGCACTATTTCACCTTGTCAGATGGCTCCAATGGGGCTGTGTTGGCCCTTGTCAACTCCCTCCAAGGACTGTGATGCACTATGGCACCTTGTCAGATGGCTCCAATGGGGCTGTGTTGGCCCTTGTTGACTCCCTCCAAGGACTGTGATACACTATGGCACCTTGTCAGATGGCTCCAATGGGGCTGTGTTGGCCCTTGTCAACTCCATCCAAGGACTGTGATGCACTATGGCACCTTGTCAGATGGCTCCAATGGGGCTGTGTTGGCCCTTGCCGACTCCCTTAAAAGGACTGTGATGCACTATTTCACCTTGTCAGATGGCTCCAATGGGGCTGTGTTGGCCCTTGTCAACTCCATCCAAGGACTGTGATACACTATGGCACCTTGTCAGATGGCTCCAATGGGGCTGTGTTGGCCCTTGTCAACTCCTTCCAAGGACTGTGATGCACTATTTCACCTTGTCAGATGGCTCCAATGGGGCTGTGTTGGCCCTTGTCAACTCCCTCCAAGGACTGTGATGCACTATTTCACCTTGTCAGATGGCTCCAATGGGGCTGTGTTGGCCCTTTTTTAACTCCCTCCAAGGACTGTGATGCACTATGGCACCTTGTCAGATGGCTCCAATGGGGCTGTGTTGGTCCTTGTTGACTCCCTCCAAGGACTGTGATGCACCATTTCACCTTGTCAGATGGCTCCAACGGGGCTGTGTTGGCCCTTGTCAACTCCATCCAAGGACTATGATGCACTATGGCACCTTGTCAGATGGCTCCAATGGGGCTGTGTTGACCCTTGTCGACTCCCTCCAAGGACTGTGATGCACTATGGCACCTTGTCATATGGCTCCAATGGGGCTGTGTTGGCCCTTGCTGACTCCCTCCAAGGACTGTGATGCACTATGGCACCTTGTCAGATGGCTCCAATGGGGCTGTGTTGGCCCTTGTCAACTCCCTCCAAGGACTGTGATGCACTATGGCACCTTGTCAGATGGCTCCAATTGGGCTGTGTTGGCCCTTGTCGACTCCCTCCAAGGACTTAATGTAGACATTGTATCTTCACAATCTTCTGTTCTGTTTTCACTAAAGATTGTGAAGATACAATGTCTACATTAAGGGATGCTATGCAAAATAGAAACAAGCTTAACAGTAATCTTTTTACAGAGGATGAGGTTTTGTTAGCATTATCAAAAATAAATGTTACAAAGGCAGTGGGTCCTGATAATATTCATCCAAGGGTTTTAAAAGAACTTCGTTCAGTGCTAACTGTCCCATTAACTGATCTGTTTAATCAGTCACTATTAACAGGAGCTGTCCCAGATGATTGGAGAATAGCAAATGTAATACCTCTTCATAAAAAGGGCAGTAGAGAAGAATCTGGCAACTACAGGCCAGTTAGTTTAACTTCAGTAGTAGGGAAATTAATGGAAAGCCTCTTAAAGGAAAGAATTATGACTTACATAAAGACAAACAATTTAGAGGACCAAAATCAGCATGGTTTTACTTCAGGGAGATCATGTCAGACTAATCTAATTGACTTCTTTGATTATGTAACAAAAGTATTAGACAAGGGAGGAGCAGTTGATGTAGCATATCTAGATTTCAGCAAAGCATTTGACACCGTCCCACACAATAAACTTATTCACAAACTATATCTCCTTGGTCTAGATTCAAAAATTGTGAACTGGGTGGAATGCTGGCTTAAGGACAGAAAACAAAGTGTCTTAGTAAATGGAGTTCATTCAGCAGAGGGGGCTGTTACTAGTGGTGTTCCTCAGGGGTCAGTTCTGGGGCCTGTTTTGTTTAACATATTTATCTGCGATATCAGCAAAGGGCTACAGGGGAAAGTATGTCTCTTTGCAGATGATACAAAAATTTGCAACAGAGTGGATGTTCCAGGGGGGGTAGACAAAATGAGAAGTGATATACAACAATTGGAGGATTGGACAAACGACTGGGATCTAAAGTTTAACACAGCAAAGTGTAAAATAATGCATTTAGGGAAGAAAAATCCAAATGTTAATTACAGACTCAATGACACTTTACTGACTGTTACAGACGAGGAACAGGACTTGGGAATTATTATTTCAGATGATTTAAAACTTAGTAAACAATGTAGTAAGGCAGCGAGTAAGGCTAGCAGAATGCTTGGATGTATTGGTAGAGGTATTTGCAGCAGAAATAGTAAGGTTCTTATGCCACTTTATAGATCATTAGTTAGGCCTCATCTTGAGTATTGTGTGCAGTTCTGGAGGCCATATCTTCAGAAGGATATTAACAAACTTGAATCTGTGCAAAGGAGGGCTACCAAAATGGTACATGGTCTAAAAAATAAAACTTACCAGGATAGGCTCAATGACCTAAATATGTATAGCTTAGAGGAGAGAAGGGAAAGAGGTGATATGATAGCAACTTTCAAGTACATTAAAGGGTTTAGTAAAACTGAGGCTGTGGGTATTTTACATAAAATGGAAAATTCAAGAACAAGGGGTCATGAGCTCAAGCTAAAGGGTAGTAGATTCAGGAGTAATTTGAGGAAGCACTTCTTTACAGAAAGAGTGATTGATTTATGGAATAAACTTCCTCAAGAGGTAGTAGCAACAAACACTGTGGGGGACTTTAAAAATGCATGGGACAAGCATAGGGCTATCCTACGAACTAGATAAGTTTATACTGTTAGGTAAGGTGGGGCAGACTTGCTGGGCCTATGGCTCTTATCTGCCGTCAATATCTATGTTTCTATGTTTCTATGTTTCTATGACTGTGATGCACTATTTCACCTTGTCAGATGGCTCCAATGGGGCTGTGTTGGCCCTTGTCAACTCCCTCCAAGGACTGTGATGCACTATTTCACCTTGTCAGATGGCTCCAATGGGGCTGTGTTGGCCCTTGTCAACTCCCTCCAAGGACGGTGATACACTATGGCACCTTGTCAGATGGCTCCAATGGGGCTGTGTTGGCCCTAGTCAACTCCCTCCAAGGACTGTGATGCACTATTTTACCTTGTCAGATTGCTCCAATGGGGCTGTGTTGGCCCTTGTCAACTCCATCCAAGGACTGTGATGCACTATGGCACCTTGTCAGATGGCTCCAATGGGGCTGTGTTGGCCCTTGTCGACTCCCTCCAAGGACTGTGATGCACTATTTCACCTTGTCAGATGGCTCCAATGGGGCTGTGTTGGCCCTTGTCGACTCCCTCCAAGGACTGTGATGCACTATTTCACCTTGTCAGATGGCTCCAATGGGGCTATGTTGGCTCTTGTCGACTCCCTCCAAGGACTGTGATGCACTATTTCACCTTGTCAGATGGCTCCAATGGGACTGTGTTGGCTCTTGTCAACGCCCTCCAAGGACTGTGATGCACTATTTCACCTTGTCAGATGGCTCCAATGGGGCTGTGTTGGCTCTTGTCAACTCCCTCCAAGGACTGTGATGCACTTTTCACCTTGTCAGATGGCTCCAATGGGGCTGTGTTGGCTCTTATCAACTCCCTCCAAGGACTGTGATGCACTATGGCACCTTGTCAGATGGCTCCAATGGGACTGTGTTGGCCCTTGTCAACTCCCTCCAAGGACTGTGATGCACTATTTCACCTTGTCAGATGGCTCCAATGGGGCTGTGTTGGCCCCTGTCAACTCGCTCCAAGGACTGTGATGCACTATGGCACCTTGTCAGATGGTTCCAATGGGGCTGTGTTGGCCCTTGTCAACTCCCTCCAAGGACTGTGATACACTATGGCACCTTGTCAGATGGCTCCAATGGGGCTAATTTATCAATATGACTTTTTGCAACGTTATCTTATTTCTTTATGGTTTACGACATCATAATAAAATAAATGTCATTAATATATTATTTGTCCTCTTTATTCATGTCATTTATTAAAATCTATATTTTATGTGGTTAATCCTTAAAGGAACATGAAACCAAAAAATGGTCTTTCATGATTCAGATATATAATACAATTTTCAAGAAATATAATATTTACATCTCTTATTTAATTTTCTTAATTTTCTTGATATACTTTGCAGAAATGTTTATCTTTGCAAGATCATGAGTAGCAGAGAACCGAGGTTCTAGATGTTGATTGTTGGTTGTATATATATATATATATATATATATATATATATATATATATATATATATATATATATATATATATACAGGGAGTGCAGAATTATTAGGCAAGTTGTATTTTTGAGGATTCATTTTATTATTGAACAACAACCATGTTCTCAATGAACCCAAAAAACTCATTAATATCAAAGCTGAATAGTTTTGGAAGTAGTTTTTAGTTTGTTTTTAGTTATAGCTATTTTAGGGGGATATCTGTGTGTGCAGGTGACTATTACTGTGCATAATTATTAGGCAACTTAACAAAAAACAAATATATACCCATTTCAATTATTTATATTTACCAGTGAAACCAATATAACATCTCAACATTCACAAATATACATTTCTGACATTCAAAAACAAAACAAAAACAAATCAGTGACCAATATAGCCACCTTTCTTTGCAAGGACACTCAAAAGCCTGCCATCCATGGATTCTGTCAGTGTTTTGATCTGTTCACCATCAACATTGCGTGCAGCAGCAACCACAGCCTCCCAGACACTGTTCAGAGAGGTGTACTGTTTTCCCTCCTTGTAAATCTCACATTTGATGATGGACCACAGGTTCTCAATGGGGTTCAGATCAGGTGAACAAGGAGGCCATGTCATTAGATTTTCTTCTTTTATACCCTTTCTTGCCAGCCACGCTGTGGAGTACTTGGACGCGTGTGATGGAGCATTGTCCTGCATGAAAATCATGTTTTTCTTGAAGGATGCAGACTTCTTCCTGTACCACTGCTTGAAGAAGGTGTCTTCCAGAAACTGGCAGTAGGACTGGGAGTTGAGCTTGACTCCATCCTCAACCCGAAAAGGCCCCACAAGCTCATCTTTGATGATACCAGCCCAAACCAGTACTCCACCTCCACCTTGCTGGCGTCTGAGTCGGACTGGAGCTCTCTGCCCTTTACCAATCCAGCCACGGGCCCATCCATCTGGCCCATCAAGACTCACTCTCATTTCATCAGTCCATAAAACCTTAGAAAAATCAGTCTTGAGATATTTCTTGGCCCAGTCTTGACGTTTCAGCTTGTGTGTCTTGTTCAGTGGTGGTCGTCTTTCAGCCTTTCTTACCTTTGCCATGTCTCTGAGTATTGCACACCTTGTGCTTTTGGGCACTCCAGTGATGTTGCAGCTCTGAAATATGGCCAAACTGGTGGCAAGTGGCATCTTGGCAGCTGCACGCTTGACTTTTCTCAGTTCATGGGCAGTTATTTTGCGCCTTGGTTTTTCCACACGCTTCTTGAGACCCTGTTGACTATTTTGAATGAAACGCTTGATTGTTCGATGATCACGCTTCAGAAGCTTTGCAATTTTAAGAGTGCTGCATCCCTCTGCAAGATATCTCACTATTTTTGACTTTTCTGAGCCTGTCAAGTCCTTCTTTTGACCCATTTTGCCAAAGGAAAGGAAGTTGCCTAATAATTATGCACACCTGATATAGGGTGTTGATGTCATTAGACCACACCCCTTCTCATTACAGAGATGCACATCACCTAATATGCTTAATTGGTAGTAGGCTTTCGAGCCTATACAGCTTGGAGTAAGACAACATGCATAAAGAGGATGATGTGGTCAAAATACTAATTTGCCTAATAATTCTGCACTCCCTGTATATATTGGTTGTTGTTGGCTCATCCATTTGTTCATTTATAAACTATTCGTGAATTGATGCACCTTTAACAAATGATACCAAGATTATTATACTGAGATAATCAATGTAAATTATGAATTTGATGGAAATAGTATTCTCTCTGTGAATCGTGAACTTAATTGTTTGTATTTCATGTCCCTTTAAGTGATGCTGACCACAATTCTTAATGAATGCATATGCATTTCTAATGTATTTTTTTCCTTTTTACATCAACATAGACATATAAGCATCTATTTATCAAGCCGTCAACCGCAAATACACTGGAATTCTGCAGCGTATTTGTGGCGAGCCTGATTCGCCTTAGTTATCAAACCCTACAGACCGGCAAAAGTAGAATTTTGTGATGTAACATACGATCCGCCGAACTCAGTCCGACACAGATCGATGCTTACATCACTACAGATGTTCCAAACGCAAGTTTGGCATAATCTGACTACTTTTGTTAGTTATCAAATTTCTACCAGGTACGCTCGCCACTATTCCGGCCCAGCGTACCTGGTTTTCAATCCGCTGCCCTGGAGGTGGCGGATGCCATAGGAATCAATGGGAGTCAGAAAGCAGCGAAAGCTTCTGTTCGCTGCTGCCCGATATTCCATTGATTCCTATGGGAATATTTACACCTAACACCCTAACATGTACCCCGAGTCTAAACACCCCTAATCTGCTGCCCCCTACACCGCCGCCACCTACATTATACTTATTAACCCCTAATCAGCCGTCCGTACACCGCCGCCACCTAAATAAAAGTTATTAATCCCTATCCTGCTGCTCCTGGACCCCGCCGCAACTAAATAAACGTATTAACCCCTAAACCACTGCTCCCGGAGCCCACCGCCACCAACATTATACTTATTAACCCCTAATCTGCCCCCCCTACACCACCACCACCTACCTACATTTATTAACCCCTAATCTGCCACCCCCAACGTCGCCGCCACTATATTAAATTTATTAACCCCTAAACCTAAGTCTAACTCTAACCCTAACACCCCCTAACTTAAATATAATTTACATAAATCTAAATAAATATTACTATTATTAAATAAATAATTCCTATTTAAAACTAAATACTTACCTATAAAATAAACCCTAAGATAGCTACAATATAACTAATAGTTACATTGTATCTAGCTTAGGGTTTATTTTTATTTTACAGGCAACTTTGTATTTATTTTAACTAGGTACAATAGTTATTTAATAGTTATTAACTATTTAATAACTTCCTAGTTAAAATAAAGACAAATTTACCTGTAAAATAAAACCTAACCTAAGTTACAATTACACCTAACATTACACTATAATTAAATTAATTCCCTAAATTAATTTTTTTTTATCTAAAGTACAAAAAAAGAAACACTAAATTACAGAAAATAATAAAATAATTACAAGATTTTTAAACTAATTACACCTAATCTAATCCCCCTAACAAAATAAACCCCCCCCAAAAAAATAAAAAAAGCCCTACCCTACACTAAATTACAAATATCCCTTAAAAGGGCCCTTTGCAGGGCATTGCCCCAAAGTAATCAGCACTTTTACCTGTAAAATAAAATTACAACCCCCCCCAACATTAAAACCCACCACCACACAACCAACCTTACTCTAAAACCCACCCAATCCCCCCTTAATAAAACCTAACACTAACCCCTTGAAGATCACCCTACCTTGAGAAGTCTTCACCCAACCGGGCCGAAGTCCTCAACGAAGCCGGGCGAAGTGGTTCTCCAGACGGGCAGAAGTCTTCATCCAAGCCGGGTAGAAGAGGTCCTCCAGATGGGCAGAAGTCTTCATCTTCTATCTTCATCCATCCGGTGCGGAGTGGCTCCATCTTCAAGACATCCGACGCGGAGCATTCTCTTCATCCGGAGTCTTCTTCAACAATGACGGGTCCTTTAAGTGACATCATCAAAGATGGTGTCCCTTCAATTCCGATTGGCTGATAGAATTCTATCAGCCAATCGGAATTAAGGTAGGAAAAATCCTATTGGTTGATGCAATCAGCCAGTAGGATTGAAGTTCAATCCTATTGGCTGATCCAATCAGCCAATAGGATTGAGCTTGCATTCTATTGGCTGTTCCAATCAGCCAATAGAATGCGAGCTCAATCCTATTGGCTGATTGCATCAGCCAATAGGATTTTTCCTACCTTAATTCCGATTGGCTGATAGAATCGGAATTGAATAGGATGAAATAGGAAAAATTTCCAATCAGCCAATAGTATTGAGGTCGCATTCTATTGGCTGATTGGAACAGCCAATAGAATGCGAGATCAATCCTATTGACTGATTGGATCAGCCAATAGGATTTTTCCTACCTTAATTCCGATTGGCTGATAGAATCCTATCAGCCAATCGGAATTCAAGGGACGCCATCTTGGATGACGTCATTTAAAGGAACCTTCATTGTTCACTTGGACTTCGTTTGAAGAGGATGCTCCGCGTCAGCTGGATTGAAGATGGACCCGCTCCGTATGGATGAAGATAGAAGATGCCGCCTGGATGAAGACATCTGCCGCTTGGAGGACCTCTTCTGCCCGGATCGGATGAAGACTTCTGCCCCTCTGGAGGTCCACTTGTGCCCAGCTGGGTGAATACGTCTCAAGGTAGGGTGATCTTCAAGGGGGTAGTGTTAGGTTTTTTTAAGGGGGGATTGGGTGGGTTTTAGAGTAGGGGTGGGTGTGTGGGTGGTGGGTTTTAATGTTGGGGGGGTATTGTCTTTTTTTACAGGTAAAAGAGCTGATTACTTTGGGGCAATGCCCCGCAAAAAGCCCTTTTAAGGGCTATTTGTAATTTAGTATAGGGTAGGGATTTTATTATTTTGGGGAGCTTTTTTATTTTATTAAGGGGATTAGAGTAGGTGTAATTAGTTTAAAATTCTTGTAATTATTTTTTTATTTTCTGTAATTTAGTGGGGGGGTTTTCTCCTGTTAAGTGTAGTCAGTCCACGGGTCATCCATTACTTATGGGATTATAACTCCTCCCTAACAGGAAGTGCAAGAGGATCACCCAAGCAGAGCTGCTATATAGCTCCTCCCCTCTACGTCATATCCAGTCATTCTCTTGCACCTAACTAAAGATAGGACGTGTGAGAGGACTGTGGTATGTTAAACTTAGTTTTTATTTCTTCAATCAAAAGTTTGTTATTTTTAACGGCACCGGAGTGTGTTGTTTGTTCTCAGGCAGCATTAGAAGAAGAATCTACCTGAGTTTGTCTATGATCTTAGCGGTCGTAACTAAGATCCACTTGCTGTTCTCGGCCATTATGAGGAGTGAGGTAACTTCAGAACAGGGGATAGCATGCAGGGCCCACCTGCAAGGAGGTATGTGCAATAAATTATTTTCTAAGGAATGGAATTGACTGAGAAAATACTGCTAATACCGATGTAATGTAAGTGCAGCCTTAAATGCAGTAGTAGCGACTGGTATCAGGCTGATATGTATGTATGTATACTCTGAGGTATTTCTGGGGAATGGAATTTCACTAAGAAAATACTGTCAATATTAAAGTAATATTTGAGCCTGCACTGCAGTGAAAGCGACTAGCAGCAGGCTTATTAATAACACTTCATAATTTTCAATTTTTAAAACGTTTACTGGCATGTTAATCGTTTTTTCTGAGGTACTTGGTGATAAAACTTTATGGGCATGATTTTTACCACATGGCTGTCGTTTTTTTCTGAATAAAAACAGTTTACTGAGCTTCCCCACTGTTGTAATATGAGTGGGAGGGGCCTATTTTAGCGCTTTATTGCGCAGTAAAAATGTAGTCACAGTCTTCCTATTTCTTCCTCCATGATCCAGGACGTCTCTACAGAGCCCAGGGGTCTCCAAAACTAGTTTTGAGGGAGGTAATCAGTCACAGCAGACCTGTGACAGTGTGTTTGACTGTGATAAAAACGTTTATTATTTCAACTGTTATCCGTTTTGGGTATTAAGGGGTTAATCATCCTTTTGCTGGTGGGTGCAATCCTCTGCTAACTTTATACATTTTCTGTTAAAATTTGGTTGTTTTAACATATTTGGTTCATTGTTAATTCAACTGTGTCACATTTTTATGTTTTCTTAAAAGCGCAGTAGCGTTTTTTATATAGCTTGTAAATTTATTTAAAAGTTTTTTTCCAAGCTTGCTAGTGTTATTGCTAGTCTGTTTAAACATGTCTGACACAAATGAATCTGTTTGTTCACTATGTTTAAAGGCCAATGTGGAGCCCAATAGAAATTTGTGCACTCAATGTATAGATGTTACTTTGAATAAAAGTCAAACTTTATATGTTAAAAAAATATCACCAGACAACGAGGGGGAAGTTATGCCGACTAACTCTCCTCACGTGTCAGTACCTTCGCCTCCCGCTCAGGAGGTGCGTGATATTGTGGCGCCAAGTACATCAGGGCGGCCCATACAAATCACTTTGCAAGACATGGCTAATGTTATGACTGAAGTACTATCTAAATTGCCAGAATTAAGAGGTAAACGCGATCACTCTGGGGTAAGAACAGAGTGAGCTGATAATAATAGAGCCATGTCTGATACTGCGTCACAATTTGCAGAACATGAGGACGGAGAGCTTCATTCTGTGGGTGACGGATCTGATCCAAGTAAACTGGATTCAGACATTTCAAATTTTAAATTTAAGCTTGAGAACCTCCGTGTATTACTAGGGGAGGTATTAGCGGCTCTGAATGATTGTAACACGGTTGCAATTCCAGAGAAAGTATGTAGGCTGGATAAATATTTTGCGGTACCGGCGTGTACTGACGTTTTTCCTATACCTAAAAGGCTTACAGAAATTGTTAACAAGGAGTGGGATAGACCCGGTGTGCCCTTTTCACCCCCTCCTATATTTAGAAAAATGTTTCCAATAGACGCCACCACACGGGACCTATGGCAGACGGTCCCTAAGGTGGAAGGAGCAGTTTCTACTCTGGCTAAGCGCACCACTATCCCGGTGGAGGATAGCTGTGCTTTTTCAGATCCAATGGATAAAAAGTTAGAGGGTTACCTTAAGAAAATGTTTGTTCAGCAAGGTTTTATATTACAACCCCTTGCATGCATCGCGCCTGTCACTGCTGCGGCGGCATTCTGGTTTGAGTCTCTGGAAGAGACCCTTAGCACAGCTCCATTGGATGAGATTATGAACAAGCTTAAAGCCCTTAAGCTAGCTAATTCATTTATTTCTGATGCCGTAGTACACTTAACCAAACTTACGGCTAAGAACTCCGGATTCGCCATTCAAGCGCGTAGAGCGCTGTGGCTTAAATCCTGGTCAGCTGATGTGACTTCTAAATCTAAATTGCTTAATATTCCTTTCAGGGCAGACATTATTCGGGCCCGGCTTGAAAGAAATTATTGCTGACATTACTGGAGGTAAGGGCCATGCCCTGCCTCAAGACAGGGCCAAACCAAAGGCTAAACAGTCTAATTTTCGTGCCTTTCGTAACTTCAAGGCAGGAGCAGCATCAACTTCCTCCGCTCCAAGACAGGAAGGAACTGTTGCTCGCTACAGACAGGGCTGGAAACCTAACCAGTCCTGGAACAAGGGCAAGCAGGCCAGAAAACCTGCTGCTGCCCCTAAGACAGCATGAAGTGAGGGCCCCCGATCCGGAAACGGATCTAGTGGGGGGCAGACTTTCTCTCTTCGCCCAGGCTTGGGCAAGAGATGTCCAGGATCCCTGGGCGTTGGAGATCATATCTCAGGGATATCTTCTGGACTTCAAAGCTTCTCCTCCACAAGGGAGATTTCATCTTTCAAGGTTATCAGCAAACCAGATAAAGAAAGAGGCGTTTCTACGCTGTGTACAAGACCTCTTACTAATGGGAGTGATCCACCCAGTTCCGCGGTCGGAACACGGGCAAGGATTCTATTCAAATCTGTTTGCGGTTCCTAAAAAAGAGGGAACCTTCAGACCAATCTTGGACTTAAAGATCCTAAACAAATTCCTAAGAGTTCCATCGTTCAAAATGGAAACTATTCGAACCATCTTACCCATGATCCAAGAGGGTCAGTACATGACCACAGTGGATTTAAAGGATGCCTACCTTCACATGCCGATTCACAAGGATCATTACCGGTATCTAAGATTTGCCTTCCTAAACAGGCATTACCAGTTTGTAGCTATTCCCTTCGGGTTAGCTACGGCTCCAAGAATCTTTACAAAGGTTCTGGGCTCTCTTCTGGTGGTGCTAAGACCGCGAGGCATAGCAGTAGCTCCGTACCTAGACAACATTCTGATACAAGCGTCAAGTTTCCAAACTGCCAAGTCTCATACAGAGTTAGTTCTGGCATTTCTAAGGTCGCATGGGTGGAAGGTGAACGTAGAAAAGAGTTCTCTATTGCCACTCACAAGAGTTCCCTTTCTAGGGACTCTTATAGATTCTGTAGAAATGAAAATTTACCTGACGGAGGACAGGTTATCAAAACTTCTAAATGCTTGCCGTGTCCTTCATTCCATTCAACACCCGTCAGTGGCTCAGTGCATGGAGGTAATCGGCTTAATGGTAGCGGCAATGGACATAGTACCATTTGCGCGCCTGCATCTCAGACCACTGCAATTGTGCATGCTAAGTCAGTGGAATGGGGATTACTCAGATTTGTCCCCTCTGCTAAATCTGGATCAAGAGACCAGAGATTCTCTTCTATGGTGGCTTTCTCTGCCACATCTGTCCAAGGGGATGCCCTTCCGCAGGCCAGATTGGACGATTGTAACAACGGACGCCAGCCTTCTAGGTTGGGGCGCAGTCTGGAATTCCCTGAAGGCTCAGGGATCATGGACTCAGGAGGAGAGACTCCTTCCAATAAACATTCTGGAATTAAGAGCAATTTTCAATGCTCTTCTGGCTTGGCCTCAGTTAGCAACTCTGAGGTTCATCAGGTTTCAGTCGGACAACATCACGACTGTGGCTTACATCAACCATCAAGGAGGAACAAGGAGTTCCTTAGCGATGATGGAAGTCTCAAAGATAATTCGCTGGGCAGAGTCTCACTCTTGCCACCTGTCAGCGATCCACATCCCAGGCGTGGAGAACTGGGAGGCGGATTTTCTAAGTCGCCAGACCTTTCATCCGGGGGAGTGGGAACTTCATCCGGAGGTGTTTGCCCAACTGCTTCATCATTGGAGCAAACCAGATCTGGATCTCATGGCGTCTCGCCAGAACGCCAAGCTTCCTTGTTACGGATCCCTGTCCAGGGACCCCGGAGCGGTACTGATAGATGCTCTGACAGCACCTTGGGTCTTCAACATGGCTTATGTGTTTCCACCTTTCCCGATGCTTCCTCGATTGATTGCCAGGATCAAACAGGAGAGAGCATCAGTGATTCTAATAGCGCCTGCGTGGCCACGCAGGACCTGGTATGCAGATCTAGTGGACATGTCGTCCTGTCCACCATGGTCTCTGCCTCTGAGACAGGACCTTCTGATTCAGGGTCCTTTCAAACATCCAAATCTAATTTCTCTGAGGCTGACTGCATGGAGATTGAACGCTTGATTCTATCAAAGTGTGGATTCTCGGAGTCAGTGATTGATACCTTAATACAGGCTAGGAAACCTGTTACCAGGAAAATTTACCATAAAATATGGCGTAAATACTTATATTGGTGCGAATCCAAGAGTTACTCATGGAGTAAGGTTAGGATTCCTAGGATATTGTCTTTTCTACAAGAAGGTTTAGAAAAGGGTTTATCTGCTAGTTCGTTAAAGGGACAGATTTCAGCTCTGTCTATCCTTTTACACAAATGTCTGGCAGAAGTTCCAGACGTTCAGGCTTTTTGTCAGGCTTTGACTAGGATTAAGCCTGTGTTTAAGACTGTTGCTCCGCCGTGGAGCTTAAACTTAGTTCTTAATGTTCTGCAAGGTGTTCCGTTTGAACCCCCTTCATTCCATCGATATCAAGCTGTTATCTTGGAAAGTTCTGTTTTTAATGGCTATTTCCTCGGCTCGAAGAGTCTCTGAGATATCGGCCTTACATTGTGATTCTCCTTATCTGATTTTTCATTCCGACAAGGTAGTTCTGCGTACTAAACCTGAGTTCTTACCTAAGGTAGTCACTAACAAGAATATCAATCAAGAGATTGTTGTTCCATCATTGTGCCCTAACCCTTCTTCAAAGAAGGAACGACTATTGCACAATCTGGACGTCGTCCGTGCCCTGAAATTTTATTTGCAGGCAACTAAAGATTTTCGTCAAACTTCTTCCCTGTTTGTCGTTTATTCTGGACAGAGGAGAGGTCAAAAAGCTTTGACTACCTCTCTCTCTTTTTGGCTTCGTAGCATAATACGTTTAGCCTATGAGACTGCTGGACAGCAGCCTCCTGAAAGGATTACAGCTCATTCTACTAGAGCTGTGGCTTCCACTTGGGCCTTTAAGAATGAGGCCTCTGTTGAACAGATTTGCAAGGCTGCAACTTGGTCTTCACTTCACACTTTTTCAAAATTTTACAAATTTGACACTTTTGCTTCTTCGGAGGCTGTTTTTGGGAGTGGTTCCTTCCGTGTAAAGATCCTGCCTGTCCCTCCCGTCATCCGTGTACTTTTAGCTTTGGTATTGGTATCCCATAAGTAATGGATGACCCGTGGACTGACTACACTTAACAGGAGAAAATATAATTTATGCTTACCTGATAAATTCATTTCTCCTGTAGTGTAGTCAGTCCACGGCCCGCCCTGTTTTTTATGGCAGGTCTAAATTTTAATTAAACTCCAGTCACCACTGCACCCTATAGTTTCTCCTTTCTCGTATGGTTTCGGTCGAATGACTGGATATGACGTAGAGGGGAGGAGCTATATAGCAGCTCTGCTTGGGTGATCCTCTTGCACTTCCTGTTAGGGAGGAGTTATAATCCCATAAGTAATGGATGACCCGTGGACTGACTACACTACAGGAGAAATGAATTTATCAGGTAAGCATAAATTATATTTTTTCGTACTTTAGTTTATTTATTTTAATTGTAGTTAATTGTAGTTAGTTTATGTAATTAATTTAATTATAGTGTAGTGTTAGGTTTAATTGTAATTTAGGTTAGGATTTATTTTACAGGTAAATTTGTATTTATTTAGGGGTAAATAAATATAATGTAGGGTTCAGCGATGTTTGGGCATAAGATTAGGGGTTCATAGGAATAATGTAGGTGGCGGCGGTGTCCGGAGCGGCAGAGTAGGGGTTAATAATTATAATGTAGGTGGCGATGATGTTGGGGATGGCAGATTAGGGGTTAATAAGTGTAAGATTAGGGGTGTTTAGACTCGGGGTTCAAGTTAGGGTGTTAGGTGTAGACATAAATGTGTTTCCCCATAGGAATCAATAGGGCTGCGTTAGGAGCTGAACGCTGCTTTTTTGCAGGTGTTAGGTTTTTTTTCAGCCGGCTCAGCCCCATTGTTTCCTATGGGGAAATCGTGCACAAGCACGTTTAGCCATCTTACCGCTACCGTAAGCAACGCTGGTATTGAGGTGAGATGTGGAGCTAAATTCTGCTCTACACTCACCTTTTTGCGGCTAACGCCAGGTTTAAAAAAAAACGTAATACCAGCCTTGTCTTAAGGGAGCGGTGAAAAAAAAAGGCTTGTTAGCACCGCACCCCTGTTACCGCAAAACTCTTGGTGTAATTTAATTATAGTGTAGTGTTAAGTGTAATTGTAACTTAGGTTAGGTTTTATTTTACAGGTATATTTGTATTTATTTTATCTAGGTAGTTATTAAATAGTTAATAACTATTTAATAACTATTCTACCTAGTTAAAATAAATTCAAACTTGCCTGTAAAATAAAAATAAACCCTAAGATAGCTACAATGTAACTATTAGTTATATTGCAGCTATCTTAGGTTTATTTTATAGGTAAGTATTTAGTTTTAAATAGGAATAATTTATTTAATGCTAGGAATATTTATTTAGATTTATTTAAATTATATTTAAGTTAGGGGGTGTTAGGACTAGGGTTAGACTTAGGTTTAGGGGTTAATAAATATAATGTAGGTGGCGGCGGTGTAGGGGGGCAGATTAGGGGTTAATAAATATAATGTAGGTGGCGGTGGGCTCCGGGAGCGGCGGTTTAGGGGTTAAACACTTTATTTAGTTGCGGTGGGCTCCGGGAGCGGCGGTTTAGGGGTTAAACGCTTTATTTAGTTGCGGTGGGCTCCGGGAGCGGCGGTTTAGGGGTTAAACACTTTATTTAGTTGCGGTGGGCTCCGGGAGCGGCGGTTTAGGGGTTAATACATTTATTAGAGTTGCAGTGGGCTCCGGGAGCGGCTGTATAGGGGATAAACAGTATAGTATAGTGTGGGTGTTTAGTGACAGGGTACCAAGAAAGCTGTAAAAAAGCCGAAGAGCAGCGAGATCGATGACTGTTAGTTAACAACAGTCCGCTGCTCATCGCCCCGTACTTGGTGCATGGCTTTTTGACAGCTTTTTTGATAATTTTGGAGAATGTATAAAGGTTCACGGCAGCGATGTTAGGCGATCTGAGGCCAGCGTATTGGTGCCGGCGAATGCAGGTAAGTTGACAGTTTGATAAATAGATGCCATAATATGTTTACAATAGACTATTATTTGAATGTTGACAGCACATGTATTCCAATTTCACTTATATCTTATTGTAGTAGTGTAACAAAATAAATCAATGTGAGTAATGCACATATTTTAGATGATTAATATCTTTCTCTTATTATTTTTTCTCTTTAATTATCCAACGATATATTGCTATAGGTAGGCTGACCATATTTCAACTTGAATAAGTGACACATCTGATAAATACATGTGTCATTATTCTTATTCCAAATGAATCTTTAAACATATCTGAAAACATCACTGACATATGTATTTCTCATGTGTCCCTTTTTAAAGCGTAAAGATGGACACCATAGCTATAGGTAACATATAATGTATAACCAATCCAGATTTTCATAATGTATCTCGTAGCATTATTTCTCATTTAAAGGGACAGGTAAAAAAATAATCTATTTTATCATTTATGTATAACATACTATTGTAAAAATATTTTCTTGCCATAAATCCTCAATTTTGCTTCAGTTTATTTGTATAATTTGTTTAAAGAGCAGCAGGGCACTACTGGTTTCTAAATGAACACATAGGTGAACCAATGACAATCGGTATATATATGTAGCCACCAATCAGCAGTTAGAACATAGGTTTTTTTCTGCTCTTGAGATTACCTCTAAACACATTTCATCAAAAGATAACAAGAGAAAGAATCAAAATTAAATAATATCATTAAATTTGAAAAGGTAGTTCAAATTGCAATCTCGTACATAATCGTGTAACATAAAATGTGTGTTTCATGTCCATTTGAACCCTGCTGCTTCCTAAATAACAGAATCCTCCTATTCTAATGAAATATATCCTTATTACTAACAATGGATTGTATTTCATATATCACAGTATTACGTTATCTAGCGTGACATTCATAGATAACAATATAGCACATACTAGTTTTTAAAATATAAATACGTTTCTTATTGACATGCAAAGCTGTAAAATGAGTTCTTGGATTGGATGCCATTTTTACGCGATCTCAGATGCGCCTTTGATTGGATGACGTTTTTACGCAATCTCGGATGCGCCATGTTGCTTAAGACGTCACATGCCAAGCTGTAAAATGAGTTCTTGAATTGGATGCCGTTTTTACGCGATCTCGGATGCGCCTTTGATTGGATGACGTTTTTACGTGATCTCGGATGCGCCATGTTGCTTAAGACGTCACATGCCAAGCTGTAAAATGAGTTCTTGGATTAGATGCCATTTTTACGCGATCTCGGATGCGCCATGTTGCTTAAGACATCACATGCCAAGCTGTAAAATGAGTTCTTGGATTGGATGACGTTTTTACGCGATCTCGGATGCGCCTTTGATTGGATGACGTCTTTACGCGATCTCGGATGCGCCATGTTGCTTAAGACGTCACATGCCAAGCTGTAAAATGAGTTCTTGGATTGGATGCCGTTTTTATGCAATCTCGGATGCGCCTTTGATTGGATGACATTTTTACGGATGCTCCATGTTGTTTCAATCATGAACATCGTTGAACCATAGCTGATAAAGAACACAAAAATCTCTTTTAATGGCTGTCTCATTGAAGAAACGAATGAAGGCAATATGTTTTTCATGCATAATATATTTTTAGGCAAGTGCAAATCCATGATTATACTCCATCTTGTTTAATATGTTTGTCAACAATATTTTCATTTTTCAAAATATATGAGATGTCTACTTATTCTAGATGTTATGTCCTGATCTTTTTTCTTAAATGGACATTATACACTAATTTTTTCTTTGCATATATGTTTTGTAGATGATGTATTTATATAGCCCATAAAGTTTGATTTTCTTAAAAATGTATATTGTTGCTTATTTTTAAAGAAAATTGCTCTGATTTTCTGACTCCTAACCACGCCCCAAAATTTGATGTGAATACCGTCAGCTACCTTCTCCAGCTTGCTCCTGTTTGTGTAAAGGGTCTTTTGATATGGAAAAGAAGGGGGAGGGGGGAGTGTCTTATTTCCTACTTGCAATGGGCTTTCCAGATAACTTAATAACAGAGTTAAACTGAGAGTTTCTAAGTAAGTATTTAAACCGTTTTATACAGGAGTTTTATATCAGTATCTGGGCATCTTGTTCTTTATAGTAGTGTCTATTACATGCAGTTATATGAAAATTAGTGTATACTGTCCCTTTAATGCAAATGCTCAGTATTGTGTAATGTATGACTTCCACATTGTTAATCTCCAAATATATTACTGTGAGCATATATTTCTAATGTAACTCTTAAAAGGCCATGAAACCAGATTACTTCAAAATGAAATGTCTTTCTTAAAGAATTCAAACACTATAATGTATCTTTAATAAAATAGACTTTATTTAACACGTCGAGAGAAATATGGCATACAGGCTTAGTATCCTATTCAAATATTTTCTTGTTTTAACAAGTACATGTAGATATACCAACAAGCCCTAAGGATTAATAAATGTTAGCATATGTTCTTGTTTAAAGGAACAGTCAAGTCAAGCAAAACAGTAATGATTTAAATATCAAAAAATGCAATTTTTATCAAATTTCTCTAAAAATTTTATCACCAATTTATCTTAGTTCTCTTGGTGTTCTTAGTTGATAGCTAAACCTAGGAGGTTCATCTGCTTATTTCTTAGACCTTAAAGAGTGCATCTAATCTGAATGCATTTTGACCACTAGAGGGCATTAGTTAATTTGTTTCATATAGAAAACATTGAGCTCATGCAGTAAAGTTAGCCTGGCTTGATCACTGATTGGCTGAAATGCCGGTCTGTCAAAAGAACTGAAATAAGAGGCATAGATACAAGGTTAATCACAGAAGTAAAATGTGTATTTAGCTAAATCTTGTTTTTAAAAACTTGATAATGCGTAATAAAGGGTTTTCTTTGTAAACAACAATAATTAATGTTATGACTGTCGCTTTAAGCTGTGTTGTTGGCATCAAAACAGTGATATGCCATCATGTATAATTGTAATGGTCATTTTGTTGGAGATTAGGAAAACAGTTTGGACATCACATCACAGAAACCAATCAATGTAATCAACAAGGATAGGTATGTGATGATGTGGTCTCCACACACTTGTAAAACACACTCTGCAAACAATCTGCCTCCATAGAAGCAGATTATATACAGAGTGTGCTCCACAAGTGTAAGAAGACACATCATCACATACCTATCCATTACACATTAGGGGGCAATTGCCCCCCCCATGCTCTGGGGGGGCAACTGCCCCCTCTGACGAGTTCTCCTAGGAGATGTTTGGGGAACAGGGGAAGGAGGAGTACTGGGATCACCCGGCTGAGGAGGAGATTGAGGAGGAGATGGAGGAGGGTCAGGAGCAGATGGTCCAGCAGCAGATGGCCCAGGATCAGATGGTCCAGCAGCAGATGGTCCAGCAGCAGCAGCAGATAACGCAGAACATTGTTGCAAAATGTGCCAATGTTTACGAATAATCGATTCAATCTTCTTTCTATATGGATTAAATTGGGATACAAAAACTAATCTATTAGTCTTTTCTTTGGCTTGATATTTTTTAGGATTCTTTCTAATCACACCACTTTGTTCAATTTCAGTTTCAATTAGATTAATAGGATAGCCCTTTTCTAAAAATCTATTACCCATCTTACAAAATCTGTAACTCACTACTTTATCATTACTCACAATCCTATTAACCCTAATGAGTTGTCTACGTGGTAAAGAGTCAATTAATTTCGGATTATGAAAACTTGAATAATGTAATAGATTACCTTTGTCAGTGGTCTTACTGTAAATGTCTATTTGTAGAATGTGTACTTCTTCTTTTCTGTAAATTCTGGTGTCTAAGAAACTAATAGATTCTTCACTATATTCAATAGTGAATTTTAAACCACTTACTGCACCATTGAGTTCTTCTACAAATTTTAAGAGTGACCCTATATCACCCCCCCCCAAATACATTGTCGATTTATCTCCACCATACCATCGCAAATTGTAAAAACCAATTTGTTTTCATAGACATATATTTATCTTCAAAATTACCCATGTATATGTTGGCATATGAGGGAGTGACATTAGAGCCCATGGCAGTTCCCTGCCTTTGAACATAAAAAGAATCCTGAAATAAAAAATAATTGGAGTACACAATGGGAAAGGAGATGGCTAGCCGGCAAGCCTTTCCGTAAAGCCCTAACACTACATTATCAGATGCTACTGGACTCTGAAGGGTTTGTAAAAATGTATCATGTTCTGGAATGGGAGAAGGAGATGGGGCAGGCTTATACCAAAATAGAATGGCAAAAAGCTATCCAATTCATGAAAAGCATCAATCCATTGCATCACCTTCTGTGAGCTTTTTATCAAACTGCTACTGCGCTGGCATAGGGTTCCGGTTATATACAAAATCTTTCCTCAGAAGTCAGCCATGTGCTGGAGGGGATGTGGCCAAAAGGGGTCCCACATACATGTTTGGTGGAGTTGTAATAAACTGAAGATAGTATGGGAACAGGTGGCGGGGTTGTTGGCACACTTAGGTCTTGTCCAAAAATTGATACCAGCTGTGGCCCTTTTCCACCTAGGACTTGGGAAGTTGACTAAACCAGACAGGATGCTATGTATCATCATTCTCTTAGCCACGAAGCTGACCATAGCTAGGAATTGGTTGGGGACCGCTCTAATCTCACTGCGGATGTTAATGGAGGTTATTGATTATATTCATAAAATGGAAGAATATTCATTAAAATCGGAGGGACAACTGGGTGTGTATGCACTAGTGTGGACGACTTGGGAGGAGTGGGAGAGGCGGGGAGACTTAGTATGACTTACCTAAAACACACACTTCGCCACTTACCTGGAGATGTATACGCTTTCCTCTGATGTCTATGCCCTTTTTTTTTCTTTTGCCTCTGGATCTGTCACCTTGGAACACCATGTACTCTACTAATATCCCATTACAACCCCGTAGTTTTCTAGAGCCCGGGGGCCCCTCTAGGCTCTTTTAGATGGAGGGTAAACTCTGCCATGGATACCCTAGAATACGGCCTACTAGAACAGGGACTGACCCCTAATATGAAAAGTGATTTATACCACTTGCTGTGGGCTCGTTAGAACATATGGACTGGGGGGTCCTCGGGGATATGATAGGTGCATAGCTGCTGGGAAATCTCTGGCACGAATCCTGCGCCTATTTAAACTCTGCACTAACGATCTGTCACTGCCCAAGTATAGGTGTTACTCTGTGTGCTCCTGGGTGTGACAGATCGTTCTATACCCTTGTTGCTGAACCTGTCTGTTTACTGACTACTCTACCTGCATTAACCCTTTAACTGCTGGGCTGATCTTTGTTGCTGAGCCTGCCTGTTGCCGACTACTCTGCCTGTTTAACCCCTAAATTGCTGGACTGATATATTGTTGCCAAACCCTGCCTGCCTTGACCATTCTAGTGGTGTGCCCTTGGACTGCTTTACTGTTGCCGAACCCTGCCTTTCGGACCATTCTAATGGTATACTCTTGGACTGCTTTACTGTTGCCGAATCCTGCCTGTCTGACCATTCTAGTGGTGTGTCCTTGGACTGCTCTGCCGTTACCGCTGGGGACCGTCCTGCCTGTGGTGAGTGCCGCTCTCCTCATCTTACTAACTTTCTCTGCTCTGGGATATTCCCTATCATTCCGGCTCGACGCCGGGATAACAAGACTACTGACCGAGTTCTGTCTGATAGAGGAGTATCCCACGAGCATTACAGAGAGGAAGCAGTGGGTGGACCTGGCCAATTTGTTGAGGATGAACAAGTGGCTGGGTCCGGTGGTGTGCAGTATAGAGAGGGAGCTTCAGAGTCCGGGAAACAGAGGCTCACATCAAAGGGGAAGCTCAGGCAGAGGGATGAAAGGTATACCATGGAGGAGAAGAAGGCCCTCATAGAGGCTTATATGGAAAGGGCTAGGAGGCTGCAGGCCCAGAAGGCCATCCCTAAGGAGAAGCGGAAGCTATGGCTGGAGATCAGGGATGCCGTTAATGCAGTGGGGGTCCATAACAGGGATGTCAAGTCTATACAGCATCGCTACCGGGACTGCAAAATGGAACTAAAAAGAAATCTCTCAAGAGAGAACCAATACCTAACAGGGACTGGTGGCGGTCCTGAAATGATATTTGAATATTCCCGATGGGAGGAAATTATGCGTCTCAGCATCTCCGAGGTGGCCATAGTCGGTATCGGAGGAGTCGATACCGGGAACCTGCCACTCTCATCTTCCAGTAAGCTCATTTACTAATCTCTTTACATCCACCTCATAAGCCATTCACACGAAAAAAAATAAGGATATGATTAACGCAATTACGCTTTTTTATACATTATTACGTAAACGCATTCACAATTACCATGAGACAGTTGCATTTCAAGAAAAGCCATCACATTGGTATCTAGTCTACAGATTAGGTGTGCATTTAATCAGACTGAAGACAAATGCAAAAAGACATTCAGATTGACCATATATACATAACAGAAACATGGGTTTGCAAATGTGGAAATCGTATTCATTGCTTTTGCTTACAATTGAATTACAAAGGCAGCCTCATTAATACACTTTCAAATAGAACATTTACATCTTGATTTGGAACTGTGCTAATATCTCGATTTCTTTCTTTTTACAATATACAGAGTCTGAGCCCGGGGAGGAGGCAGCACAGCACCCACAGGCTCCTCCTTCACCCAGGTATGAGAGTGGTGCAGATGACTCACCACCTCGGGGAGACATGGAAGACATCCCTGTACCATCATCCCCTGAAGAAGCCACCACGGCAGAAGAAGCCCCAGCTGCAGAAGAGATCCCTGCAGCAGCCCCTCGTGCACCAGCAGCCCCTTGTGCACCGGCAGCCCCTCGTGATATTCGCCAAGACCAAAGAGAGATGTTGAATACTCTTAAGGATATATTGCATAACGCACCATAGTTGAATTTAATGATTATCCAATGATGGCGTATAAAAGGGTACCTAATCTTAGGGACAAATTAGTCAGAAGTGACATTGGTAGTAATAAATTGACCAAACAAAGATACATTACAATAAAGAATTATGGAAGTTACCCATGTCTAAATTGCATGAATTGCAATTAATTGATAAGAGGCAATGAATTTTTGCACCCTAGATCTGGACAGAAGTTTAAACTCAATAATTACTATACAAGCAATTTGACATATATTATTTATCTTATCAAGTGCCCATGTTCAAAAATGTATATTGGAGAAACTACCAGAAGGGGGCGTTATAGGATTAATGAACATAAATCCAACATTAGGTGTGGTAAGAGAGAAGCCCCAGTATCCTCCCAAGAGAATTATTTTGGATCTCTAAATTAGAATATATGATGCCGGAGGGGGTGAATAGGGAAAAAGACTTTTCTATTTTTCTTTGAAATTATTTTTCTTTGTAATTAATTTTGTATTTGCTGTATATCTAACATGATGTGTTGTCCTGAAAGGAGTTACATTTTTGCCATATCTATTTACTGATAATTCAACTGTATATATTATATATATTTTGTTTTCTTAGCAGTGCTTCTGTTGCTACAATTTTGAGACATCCTAATGTGCTAATATTTTAAAACTACTAGGTGGCAGCACACTAGGAGCAGTGTGCTTTTTAAGTTTGGTATATGGTTTGGTATTATATTGGAATCTGTGGTTAATAGGTGTGTATTTAAACAGTGATTCTGAATGTATTTGTATGGCATGAGTAAGGGTTAACACCCGAAACGTTGCCTCTCTGTTTGGATGTCCTTGTTTCAATAAAATTTGATGACTACTTCATGGTGCTGTGGGAATCTGTTCTACCTTCTGTGAGCCATATGGGGTATTTGCAGCTACCCTGTCCCAAGTTGCACATGGACTTTTAAGCTAGTACGGTGCTGTATATATATTTTGTGGTGAGCTTTAGTGTAGAGATCAGCCTCCCACCTGACACACCCCACCCCCTGACCCATCTCAAATAGCTCTCTTCCCAACCCCCCAAAGGTCACCTCCATCTTAAGTACTGGCAGAAAGTCTGCCAGTATGAAAATAAATGTTTTTTTTGTTTTTTAATTTATTTATTTTTACATATTTTCTGCAGTGAAGGATCCCTCCTTACCACCCAACCTCCCTGATCCCCCATACAGCTTTCTAACGCTCCCCCCTCTACCTATTTACCGTTATCTTAGGTACTGGCAGCTGTCTTCTGGCAGTACCCAGTTTGAAGTAAAATTGGGCTAAAAATATTTTTACATTTGTTTAACCCCTTTTTTCTGTAATGTAGCTGTCCCCCTCAATACCCTACCCCCACCCCCTCCCAGATCCCTTTTCCAACAGATATCCCCCCTCTCCCTCAGTCCCACTCACTACATTTTTGTCCCATAGCGTAGCGGTCCTACCCACTCCCGCCCCTCTTTTGTTTTGCTCCCGCCCCTCTCGCATGACCTCCCTCCTCCCACTCTCTCCAGAGATGGGCCTCCTACCCGCATCCCTCATATCCATCCCACCAACGATCGGCACCTTCACTGGCCAATGCAGAGAGGGCCACTTCTGCATCGGTCCTTACCAGAGGGTATTGCACGATGCCTCAATATCGAGGCATCGCTGCAAAATCCTGAAAGTGTCTGGAAGCGATCACGATTGCTTCCAGTGCTTGAAACCCCTTAAGACGTACCGGTCGTTAAGGACCGTTTTTTTGTAGGACGTGCCTGGTACGTGCTTGGTCGTTAAAGGGTTAAATATAAAATATTTAAAAATATTAATACCTAATGTAAATAATTATTATAGATGTACTAAAAAATTTTTTACAAATCCATAGTATATATATATATTTATATATATATATTACAGTAACTATAATAATTAATAAAAACAAAAAATTCCAATATTTAATATTTACATAACACACTTTAAGATATCTCATTCTTCATGCGCTCTAACTCGACACCGCATTAGACCTAAAGTGTGCAGCCCAAAGCACATTATGCATATTTTACATTCCAATGATCTTTACATAGAAAATGTTTTTACTTTTTATTTTTAAATATATATTTATATATATATCTGCTAATGTTAACATAAAATATATGTCTATGAATAGATATACAGGTAATTTTTATTTAAAAAAAAAAATTAAAAAAAATTCCTGTATTTGAAGAACATTGGGAGGTGAAATATTAATAACTCCTGTTGGGTTAGCATGCCAGTAATTTTTTTTCTTCTGTGCTCTCCATTGAAGTCTATTAGGAGAATAAATAGCACGGTTTGCGATATCCAAATTCCTGAAGTTAGTGCGTGCCAGGTTTTGCTCACTCGTAAAACTTTTACTTTTCAACTTGTAATACGAGTGCTAACCCAAGCGTGCAAAAAAGTTTACCTCTGGTGGTGTTAGCACTCGAGTGCTCCACTTGTAATCTGGGCCTGATTGAGTTTTGTTTTAAACTTTTGATTTGGGGGGTTAACCCAGCTGAGATATATATTTATACCCACACACATATATTTATACCCACACATACAGAAATATATTTATACATACACACTAGGGCTGGGCGATATGGGCAAAAAATTGCGTTGCAATTTAATCACAATTTTCTTATAATTTACTATAACACCTTAAATTTTCAATAAATTTTTTATTTAAGACTACAGAATCTTAATTTACATGTTTCTCAATGTCCAATACACTCTGGGAGCATAAAAATACAAACCACATGTGTATGTGTATATATATATATATATATATATATATATATATATATATATATATACTTATATACTGTATATACACCCACACACACATACATACGCACGTACATATATATATATATATATATATATATATATATATATCCCAGCAGCTAGCTAGCAGAGTGGACTGCAGTTTTAGCCTTTTTGGCAGCCGTAGGGTTAACTGCATCTGCTATGTATTTTAGCTGTTTCTCAGAGAGCAGGAGATTGTGTGGGAGGTTCCATAATGATTACATACCCTAAGTTTCAGACTGCAGACGTCCCTAGGGGGAAATATAAGTAAAGTGGTTTTACCTCCTCTTTACATCTCCTACATGGTTCCATAATGATTACATACCCTAAGTTTCAGACTGCAGAGGTCCCTAGGGGGAAATATAAGTAAGTGGCTTTCCCTCCTCATCACATCTCCTGCATGGGCTCTGCTTTAAGACTTCTATAGATTGATCGGCTGCTGAAATCACAAACAGAAAGTGAAAGTGAAACAGCCATTTTACAAATGTGTGCTAAAAACAACCACTAGATGGAGCTGGTTTGCAAGAAATCACATACAAATCAATGCAGTACAGCCACTTCTGAGGATTTTTTTTTTAGCAAAAAATTGCGAACTCTCTCGGTTTTTAAATCGCAGCAATAAATAGCGGTTTAAAACTGCAACCGTGAACAATTGTGCAGCCCTAATACACACACAGGGCCAGATTACGAATAAAGCTCTAACGTTTGCATGCAAGTGATAAGGGGTTAATCAAGGGTGTTTGCAATCATCGGGTTTCGAGTTGAAAGTACATGCGATTGCGCTCAAGCAATCGCGTGTTATTTCAACTCATAACCCATCAAGCTCAAACACCTGTGATGTATAAATATATTTCTGTATGTATGGGTACATATATATATATACACGTTGAGCTGTATTTGATATATATGCATTACTTTACTATATTGTTTGATCTGCTTGTATTGGAGCAGTATTTTATGCATTACATTAGTACATGGTTTTACCTGCTGGTATTGGAGCTAGAATTGAGATATGCATTACATTAGTACATGATTTTATCTGCTAGTTGTCAGTATTTATGATAAGAATCTTCAGTAGTGCTCTCCAAATAATATATCAGCTTATGGCAGGGTTATAACACAATATATTTATATAATTATCCTTTAAAATAAACCCTCAATCAATATGCATCTACTAGAAACCATACAATTAATATAAATACCTGAATTCTTTTATTTAGTTAATATCATGAACATTTTGAAATATATTTGTAATACCAGAATATGAAACACTATTATACACGTTAAAACCAACTATTAAGATATGCTATCCTTCTTACAAAGCCCAGAAAAATTTACCTTTATAAATCAGCCTTATTTACAAATAGCCTTTCATTCAGTTAACACAATGGGACTAAAACCTTTAACTTTTAACATCCAAGCAATACAATCCTAACAGTGCTTATAAACAATAGGATAATATATATTCTGCTATTTAACTGCAATTTATTCTAATAGAATATTGATTTAAAACATCAGAACTTGCACAGATAAGTTACTTAGCCTACCAGATACAAATTTAAACAATACATAGGCTTATGAAATACTAACTTGAAATACAAACTGCTTCTTTAAATCTGCTTATTATAATTTAACTGTAGTGACTATGCATATAACTTATTTTAAAACATCATATGTAATTTCAATACTTTACCAGATAAACAAATCGATTTTCAGTTTCCAATGTTTCTCAACAGATTCAATTTCACCTCAGAATTTTAAAATTGGGGATATTCGCATATGGAGTCTAAGAATAGCTGTATGCTTTAATAATAACCACAGTAGTTATTCCTCCAGGATTAGCCAGCAGCCTCCCTCTCAGTCTCTATGTTTGGGGTTAAATCCTCTGGTTTCACCCTCCCCTTTTTTGATCATTATCCATCATTGGTGAGTATTGGAAACGCCCAACGGAAGCCTTGTCTCGGATTGGCCCTTTGCAACTGAACATGGATTGGTTCATCTGGGAATGTATGTTGTCAAGGAGATGCATCCTTGCAACAACCAATCATCTCATGGCTGCAATTCTCGCATCATAACACCGGGTGGTAGCAGACAGCACAAAACAGCAATACATTTTTAACATTTCTAGCATTTAAAATATTTATTTAAAGTGTGTAATAACTGCCATAATTTCTTGCATGAACCCCTCCTAATATCAATATATTATATTAAAATAATGTATCCTGTTTCTGAAATTAATGGCATTTATACATCTAAAATGTTTTCAGAGTTGTGTTTAAACTTTCAAAAACATCTAGTGTATATAATCATATGACATGATTCAGATATCCCATGCAGGCATTCCATCTGAAAAATAGAAAAAATATGTTATACATAATTAAATAATGTGATTATCACAGTTTGAATCTATTTTTCATATATCTATTAACTGCAGCAATTATTTATTTAATATAAAACGTACTGTTTCAACATATATATACATATATGGGCTATTTGAATCATTCCAAACATATATGAAGCTATTGGCATTATTTCTTTTTCAAAATGTATTTAATTTTACTTATGCTGTCTCTTAACAATGGTTTCCAAGAGTATAATTTAAAACATGTGTTTATGCCAAGCCAGCACAGACGTGTATCTGATTTTCAGAGGCACTTAACACCTCTATGCTAATCACTGTGTATTCAGAATTTTCACCCGTTTATCCAGTTCATGCTCAGAACATTGTCTCCATTCAAAACACAGACCATTTACTCTAAACAATCAAGTGTGTCTTTGAAATTTGTTTACTGGGCAATCCTATCTCAAACCATAAAAACTTACACAGCCAAATAAACATGGTCATTGAGTTACAGTACTTTTAAGTGATTGTTTTAAATTGGGTAGACCAAATGTTCCATTGTCCTTACTAGGATGTTTTAGAATAACTTTGCATACTAAATGTGGGATATCTTCTGGAAGCAATCCTTTGTTCTACAAACAATTCATTTGATAAGAGGGAGGGGGTTGTTTCTATTTAGTGTCCATTTTCAACTTTTAGAAGGTAAATTAATTATTTGATGTACACATCCACAGATTTATTAAATAAAGACAAACATACTTGTATACATTATTTAATAATATTTCAAATACCTTGACATAAATCCCCCTTTCAAATTCAAAAATATGTAGGACACATGTATTTGAATTGGATCAAAGTTAGTGGTATTTGGTGAGGATGTTGACCGTACACATCATAGACAGTCTTCTATGTAGAAAGTCTGTCATTTTTGAGCCTTCATGTTCATCAGCTAGGCATCTTTAAACTACAGTATGTCTTTAGTGCATTTGGGGATATGACACTTCATTCTCCCTCTATGACTTGTAGTTGGGACCTAGGATGACATGCCCGCAATTGATTGATATGGACCCATTTATCTATGAAACTTTCATTTTTGGGGATCTGTATTTTATAGGCCACTGGAGATATTTTGTCAGTAATGACAAAAGGACCTTTCCATGATGGAAGAAATTTCTTCTCCCTAACCTGATCTCTTCCAAAGTTATAAAGATAAACTTTATCATTTATTTTGTATTCCTTTTTGGACGTTTTGAGGTCATAATAGGTTTTAGTGGCAGTTGCGGCTCTTTCTAAATTCCTTTGAGCAAATGCAAAGGCATATTGCAGGTGCTTTCTTAGGTTCTCCACATATTGATGTGTATTGGCAGCGTTTATCAAATTTTGGTCTGATGTATGGTACAGCAGATGCTGAGGTAGAAGCATTCTTCTACCAGTCATCAGTTCAAAAGGCGACATCTTGGTAGCACTACTTGGAGTTGCTCTTAATGCCATTAGGACTAGAGGTAGTTTTACATCCCATTCTTTACCTGTTTCACTCACAAACTTTTTAAGGATTTTAACAATGGACTGGTTGTAACGCTCTACACCACCACTTGAGGCAGCTCTATATGCAATATGGAGCTTTCTTTTTACCCCTAGTATTTTCCACATTTTGGTCATCACTTCGCTAGTGAAGTGGGTTCCCCGATCTGATTCGATTCTTTGGGGCAAACCAAATCTGGAAAATATGTGGTTGATGAGCAATGCTGCGCATGTTTCAGCACTATTGTTAGGTGCACTGATGCACTCTACCCATTTAGTGAACAGACATGTCACGGTTAACATGTATTTGTTACCTCTTGATGATCTAGTTACAGGGCCAATAAAATCAATTTGTATATCTGACCATGGCATTACCATCCCCCTTTTCTGCAATGGCGCTCTATGCGTTGGTGCAGTGGGTTGGAACTGTTGGCAGATTAAACACCCTTGACAGTAGGTTTGAACATCTTTCAATATGTGTGGCCAAAAAGCATAATCACGTAATATTTCATACGTGAGTTTGGCACCACGATGACCAGATGTGGGAGCATCATGGGCATGTTGAAGCATTAGACCTCTGAACTTGGTGGGTACTACCCACTGCTGGATGCCAGTTTTGGAGGTTCTAATTAACAAACCATCCTGTAGCTTGAATTGTGATCTAGATTTTATTAAGATTCTAAGATCTTCTTTGCCAATACAATCATCTTTTGAGATGGGGTTGCTTTCAGGATCTTCTATGTGTTTATAGAAGGTGCCTACAATGGGGTCTTCTTTTTGACTAGTGATCAGGTCCTCACTAGGAGAATCCTGGCTCCATTGTACCAAGTTAGACTCACTCTGTTGTTTTGTCTGGTTTCTGGTGATGGCTTCTACCTGAATTGCACCCTTTAAGTGGTCAATATTAAGGAGTTCTCCAGTTATGGCTCCTTGTTTGGCTAATGAATCCGCAAGATCATTGCCTTCCTTATCAGGACCTAGAATTCTGGAATGACCCTTGGTCTTTTTCCAGTGTATGGTTAAATCATTGGATACCACCAGATTATCAATCTCGCAGAACAACTTGCCATGCTTGACTGGTTTGTTATTACTTTTCTGCATGCCATTTCTTTTCCAAGTTGGCAGGTATTCAACAAAACTGTCACGCACATAATTTGAGTCAGTTATGATCACAAATTCATGAATATTATGTTCAATAGCCATTTCGATGGTTTTGAGAACAGCAGTGAGTTCTGCAACTTGACTGGATCTTGGTCCAATGTTGAAACCTATATATTTGAGAATCCATTTGCCCAAGTTATACCAATGCCAGCGACTAATCTGCGCTCATTATCAATAGTGGCATGGTAAGAACAACCATCAACATATACCCAAGGTAATGTTTGACAATGGTCCTCATTGTACATTTTATATGGGGAAAGCAATTGTTCCTCCAGAAAATCATCTTCTGATAATTCTTCCCCAGGATCTCTAGCAGTACAGTCGTGGAGCTCAGCAAGCCCCTGTGCGACCGGATTCTTTTTATTCTGCTTGTAGCGAATTTCTAAAGGCCAACCTTGTAAGGAAAGAGTCCACGCTGTTATGCGGCTATTTGACAAATTCCCATCTCTTATTCTCTCACTTTGCAAGCATAGCAAAGGCTGGTGGGCTGTTTCTACAATAATTTTCTTGCCCTGTATATAGCTGCGGAAATTTTGTAGAGCCCATATAGTAGATAAAAGGGCTTTTTCGTAATCGCTAAATTTTATTTCTACTGGGGATAGAGTTTTGCTCGCATAAGCAATGGCTTTGCTTAAATTATCATGCTTTTGGTATAAAACAGCACTCATGCTTATATCTGTGTAACCTGTCTCTAAGAAGAAAGGTTTACCACCTTCAGGGTACGCTAAGCAAGGTGCTTGAGTGAGTTTTCTCTTCAGCTCTTTGATGGCTGTTTCTTGAGACTCACTCCAGTGCCATTTCACATCCTTCTGTAGAAGAAGTAGTAGTGGTTTAGCTAACTCTGCATAATTATCAATGAATTTGCGAGAATAATTTGTCATACCCAGGAATGATCTCAATGCCTTTAAGTTAGTTGGGTTTTTAGAATTTACTATAGCTTCCACTTTTTTCTTCTGAGGATTTAGCCCTTCAGAAGTAACTTCATGTCCCAAGAAGTTAGCAAGAGTGCGGCACCATTGAGCTTTCTGTAGGGATAATTTGACACCTGCCCTCTTAAGTTGGCTGAGGACGTGTTTAAGCTCTGCAATGTGTTTTTCAAAGTCTGTGCTTTTGATTAAAACATCATCAACATAAGATAAGGTCCCCCTTTCCAGTGCATCAGGCATAGCCTTATGCATGAATACGGCAAATTCATGTCCAGAATTTATGTATCCAAATGGAAGTCTCTGGAATGCATATTGGACCTTTTGGAAAGAGAATGCCAGCTTATATTGATCCTCTTCATGTACCTTTATGGTCCAATATCCCTGTGCACAATCAATGGCAGTGAATATTTTGGATCCCTGCATTTGTGCTAGGCATTGGTCAATATATGGCACAGGCCAGCCAGACATGTACACTCGTTTGTTTAGCTGTCTTAAATCAGCACACAAACGCCATTGTCCATTGGGCTTGAGAACACCTAGAATAGGATTATTATAAGAGCTGTGCACCTGTCGTATGATACCCCTTTCTTCCAAGTTCCTTATGATTTCTGCTAGAGAATCATATGAGGCTAAAGGAAGTCTATATTGTTTAACAAAGACAGGTGGTGCATCGGGATCTGTTTGTATTCTTGCAATGTGCAAGTCTGTAGTACCACAGTCATAAGAATCCTTAGCAAAAATATCCTTGTACTCCATCAGGACTTCTCACAGCAGTTGGCGTTCATCATCACTGGAACAGCCATTAGCTAAGGATATTTGCTCTTCGACTATTTGTTGAAATCCTGGAAAGATTTCAGGCTGTCCTATTTCATAGGCTTCTTCCAACCTAGAGGTGAGATCAACTTGATTATAGTTTACATTGCCCCCATGACTCTGGGAATTGGGGTAATCTTGCTGTTTGATTGGCTGATCAAACACTAGAGAGGCTTCTTCAATTTTACAGATGCCTTCCTCTGAGCTGAAGGGATAAATAGACTGAATATTAAATAGACCCTCTGGCATAGATGCAAAGGATTGTTCTATTAATTGTTCGTCAGTCAAGTATCCTTCAGGGATCAGCCCAATTACATTATTCTGGAATCCAAAAGTGTAATAACTTGATTCCAGTGCATATACTATGGTAGTTCCTTTGGATAATGTTACATCCTGTGGGGTCATGTTATGCACAATAATATGTATTGGAACAGTTCCAATATTCACCATAGGAGTGTAGGTCACTGTGACACCCAGATTTTGTATTCTATGGGAGAGGCAAATTAGTGTTTCAGAAGTTTTTAATTTCTGACCTCTCTTTACCTGTAAGGGTAAAAGGAATTTCTCAGCCCCAGCAGGAATTATAACATCGTTAGACACCTGCATATTTATGGCATATGGCAATTGCTGGTTTGATTTCAGGGCTGCATTTTCATCCTGAAATACTTCAGGGTCCCCCTTTAATCTGCTCCAGAGGTAAGAGTTAATCAAATCTATTTGTATGGCATATCTATATAAGATATAATTGCCAATGTATATTTCATTATGGGGAGTATTTAAAACTAAAAACAGGTGCCTCACTGACTTATTACCAATAGAGATAGATAATAAGCACTTAGCTGTGATGTTATAGCTTTCAGACCTGTTATCCAGGTTGTGGACACAGTGGTCTTGGGGAGAAAGATATTTAATCACTTTAGGTTCAGCTATTTGCGCTAATAAACCTTCGCTTATATAGCTAGCTTCCTGTTTTAAGTTCAATTTGGCATATTTTGTTGTACCAAGGTCATGTACTTGTATAGGGATAAATAGATCCTCTCTAACTCTCTCAATCCCTGTGAGGTATTGAGCGTGGCCTCCCCCTTAGGGATTCTATGATCCCCTTGTGGAGAGATATGGTTAATACGTCGCCATCTAGGGAAATATTCGCTATCTTTCCAGGCGAAATTTTAAAAGTATTACCATCAGAGCCACTTCAAGGAGTCTGATCATCTATTTGTAAAATAGTGATTTCAGGTACCGAGTTATTCCTGAGACAAGAAGAGACAGAAGCGCCACATGGCCCAATAATGAAATAGATGTGTGTGCACAGAGTAAACTCACATTTATGGAAGCTCCTCAATTAGTGCTATAGCAGCAGTCTGGGATTTCTTACAGTCACCCAGGGGACCAACCTCCGGTATTGGTATGATGTCTATATCAAAACGGCATAAAGAGACACAGGTGCCTATATGGCCTAGTATTGTCTTAACACAGGAGAGTCAGTGTGTTAATAGAAAGGTACTCACATTTGTTGTAGCATCTCCCTTGATGCTATAGAGGCAGGATGGGATCAATATAGTCACCCACCAGACTTGAACAAAGGCCTGCTGGACACAAATGGAAGTCAGGAACCGCCAGTGGTCAGGGGAGACCCAGACTAGAGAACCCCTCTCACCAGAGGGATAGATAGCAACAAAAAGGTGGTAGCAAGTGTTCAAGTATAAAATTGTTTTATTAAAATAGTAAAAACAAGGCAACGCATTTCTTAGCTCAAGGCTGTTTCATCAGGCTTCATAAAAACATTTGAGAACACTTGCTATATATACAAAATATCTAGTTAGTTCTAATCAGTCTCACATGATATCAGGAGGGGCCTAAGAGGCACAAGCAGCCCTATTGGCCATACAATGTAATTAACATAACCAGTGTAATTAGCATAATAAATCCTCTACCAATCAAAAATATCATGGCAACAGACATCTCATTTAGTTTAACATTTTGCTTAATCAAAAAATACATTTCGATGAGTGATATAGCTAAATATTGATAAAACATACATCTCACTGATAGCTATTTTTTGGTGGTATATAGTGGATATATATAATTTTGTACTCTCTTTGATCAGCCATTCCAATGAGCAGTCCTCATCAAAATCTCTAGCTAAGTTAATTTTGATGGATGTAGGCAGTGCTTCAAAAAATAAATTTACAAATTCTGAGCCATCAAATCTGGGATTATCTTCAGCCATACTGTACGCATTTTTCAATTCAGAAAGGAATTCGATTGGACTCTGATTCACACTACATTTTAAACCATATACCACTATTTTCGCGGCAGTTTTAGTGCGATATTGCCTGAATTCTTTTCTGCATTGTCGTTTTATTCCACTCCAGGAATGAATATTGATATCCTTTAGTGAAGTAAAGAATTTGTGATGCTTACTGTCAAATACCCAGGGCAGAAATTCAATTTTTAATTTCTCACTTGTAACATTCATTATAGCTAATGCATTTTCAAAAGCCTCTAAATGATCAATTACAGATTTTGTTCCCTTATTGGAGAATATAGGTACTGCACGCTGTATGAAGGTGACTATTTTATGGGAATCATATACTTTATTAGACTTATTTTGGGATTCTCTGTTAGAGTTTCCCTCCCCCGCACCAGCTGCATTACAGCAGTCCTCTGGATTTACATCATGAGGTGACTGCCTACTTGGGAAATCTATTTCTGACCCATTAGGGGTCATTTGTCTATACTCTTCCATATATTTTTGTACCTCATCCCTGACGCGTTCTCTTAAGGAGTTAGCATTATCTGCATTATTCTCACTGTTAATATAGGGGTTTTCATTATGGCGATATGACCTTTTTAAATCCCTTAATTCTCTCTTGCTTTGCACAAGCTGTTTATGTAATTCTTGTATCTGTGCGAGTAAGTCTATGTTATGCTTATCTAAGGCGGTTAGGTTTTGGGCGAATTCATCCATTTTATTTTTGGCTATTTTTAAATCCTCTTCGCATCTGCGTGAGGAACGAATACTACTTTCTAGCTCCTGTATTTGCAATCGTTTGTCTATGACACAAAATGACATTTCGTCAATAATGCATATTAAAAGGGGCCAAGATTTTAGTATTAGTTCGTCTCACTTTTTGGGAGTCTTGCATTGATTAATCATTAATAATTCTTGGAAGAATTCATTCTCTTCATTCCACATATTATTATTACCGGTAATATTTTTAGCCCTAGTTTCAAGCATATCCATAAAATCATTTAATTCACCCGCAACATTAAACTTCTCTTTAATGCCACTTATTATATCTTTCTTAAGGATCTGACTTTTAGTAATGGGTATTGTTATGGGACCATTTTCAACGCTATGTACAGAATTAAATGAGTAACTTCTGGCTACAGACATTATTATATTGGTTTAGTATTTAGTTAAATTAAAATGCTAATACAATTTTTACCAATAAAAAGAGAGAAAAAAAACTTATATTCTCAAAAAAAAAATTATATTAATTTTAAAATATGAAAAATTAATATTTTTATGAATTTTGAAATATGAAAAATTAATATTTTTTATGAAATTTGAAATATGAAAAATATTTTTGATGAATTCTGAAATACGAAAAATTTATATTTTTGATTAATTTTGAAATATGAAAAATTAATATTTTTATCAATTTTTCAAAAATTAATCTTTAACAATATTTCAAAATATCAATATCAATCTCGAAATATGAACATCGATATTTCAATCTTCAAAAAAAAACCACCTTTTTATTTTCAAAATATTAATTTCGAAATATGGAATTTTTTTCTCTCTTTTATAATAATTTCTATTTACTACAAATATATGATATCAATATGATAAATATTAATAAATCTTATGCAATGCCTCCATACAATATGTCAGTATTTATGATAAGAATCTTCAGTAGTGCTCTCCAAATAATATATCAGCTTATGGCAGGGTTATAACACAATATATTTAAATAATTATCCTTTAAAATAAACCCTCAATCGATATGCATCTACTAGAAACCATACAATTAATATAAATACCTGAATTCTTTTATTTAGTTAATATCCATGAACATTTTGAAATATATTTGTAATACCAGAATATGAAACACTATTATACACGTTAAAACCAAATATTAAGATATGCCATCCTTCTTACAAAGCCCAGAAAAATATACCTTTATAAATCAGCCTTATTTACAAATAGCCTTTCATTCAGTTAACACAATGGGACTAAAACCTTTAACTTTTAACATCCAAGCAATACAATCCTAACAGTGCTTATAAACAATAGGATAATATATATATTCTGCTATTTAACTGCAATTTATCCTAATAGAATATTGATTTAAAACATCAGAACTTGCACAGATAAGTTACTTAGCCTACCAGATACAAATTTAAACAATACATAGGCTTATGAAATACTAACTTGAAATACAAACTGCTTCTTTAAATCTGCTTATTATAATTTAACTGTAGTGACTATGCATATAACTTATTTTAAAACATCATATGTAATTTCAATACTTTACCAGATAAACAAATCAATGTTCAGTTTCCAATGTTTCTCAACAGATTCAATTTCACCTCAGAATTTCAAAATTGGGGATATTCGCATATGGAGTCTAAGAATAGCTGTGTGCTTTAATAATAACCACAGTAGTTATTCCTCCAGGATTAGCCAGTAGCCTCCCTCTCAGTCTCTATGTTTGGGGTTAAATCCTCTGGTTTCACCCCTCCCCTTTTTTGATCATTATCCATCATTGGTGAGTATTGGAAACGCCCAATGGAAGCCTTGTCTCGGATTGGCCCTTTGCAACTGAACATGGATTGGTTCATCTGGGAATGTATGTTGTCAAGGAGATGCATCCTTGCAACAACCAATCATCTCATGGCTGCAATGCTCGCATCATAACACCGGGTGGCAGCAGACAGCACAATACAGCAATACATTTTTAACATTTCTAGCATTTAAAATATTTCTTTAAAGTGTGTAATAACTGCCATAATTTCTTGCATGAACCCCTCCTAATATCAATATATTATATTAAAATAATTTATCCTGTTTCTGAAATTAATGGCATTTATACATCTAAAATGTTTTCAGAGTTGTGTTTAAACTTTCAAAAACATCTAGTGTATATAATCATATGACATGATTCAGATATCCCATGCAGGCATTCCATCTGAAAAAAAGAAAAAATATGTTACATATAATTAAATAATGTGATTATCACAGTTTGAATCTATTTTTCATATATCTATTAACTGCAGCAATTATTTATTTAATATAAAACATACTAGTTCAACATATATATACAAACATATATGAAGCTATTGGCATTATTTCTTTTTCAAAATGTATTTTATTTTACTTATGCTGTCTCTTAACAATGGTTTCCAAGAGTATAATTTAAAACATGTGTTTATGCCAAGCCAGCACAGACGTGTATCTGATTTTCAGAGGCACTTAACACCTCTATGCTAATCACTGTGTATTCAGAATTTTCACCCGTTTATCCAGTTCATGCTCAGAACATTGTCTCCATTCAAAACACAGACCATTTACTCTAAACAATCAAGTGTGTCTTTGAAATTTGTTTACTGGGCCATCCTATCTCAAACCATAAAAACTTACACAGCCAAATAAACATGGTCATTGAGTTACAGTTCTTTTAAGTGATTGTTTTAAATTGGGTAGACCAAATGTTCCATTGTCCTTACTAGGATGTTTTAGAATAACTTTGCATACTAAATGTGGGATATCTTCAGGAAACAATCCTTTGTTCTACAAACAATTAATTTGATAAGAGGGAGGGGGTTGTTCCTATTTAGTGTCCATTTTCAGCTTTTAGAAGGTAAATTAATTATTTGATGTACACATCCACAGACTTATTAAATAAAGACAAACATACTTGTATACATTATTTAATGATATTTCAAATACCTTGACATAGTATTGAAATATATGCATTGCATTAGTACATGGTTTTACCTACTGGTATTGGAGCTAGAATTCAGATACGAATTACATTAGTACATGGTTTTATCTGCTGGAATATGAGCTGTACATGAAATATATGCATTACCTTACTACATGGTTTTATCTGCTAGTATTGGAGCAGTATTTGAGATATATGCATTGCATTAGTACATGGTTTTACCTACTGGTATTGGAGCTAGAATTCAGATACGAATTACATTAGTACATGGTTTTATCTGCTAGTATTGGAGCAGTATTTGAGATACACATGACTTTACTACATGCTTGTATCTGCTGGAATATGAGCTGTACATGAGATATATACATTACTTTACTATGTGGTTTTATCTGCTGGTATTGAGGCTGTATTTGAGATATACATTACTTTAGTACATGGTTTTATCTGCTGGTATTGGAGCTGTATTTGGGATATACATTACTTTACTACATGCTTGTATCTGCTGGAATATGAGCTGTACATGAGATATATGCATTACTTTACTATATGGTTTTATCTCCTGGTATTGGAGCTGTATTTGAGATATATGCATTGCATAAGTACATGGTTTTACCTGCTAGTATTGGAGCTAGATTTGAGATATGCATTGCATTACTACATTGTTTTATCTGCTGGTATTGGAGCTGTATTTGAGATATACATTACTAATTATTTATTTATAAAATATTTTACCAGGAAGGATAGATTGTGATTTCTCTTGTTTTCAAGTATGTCCTGGGTCCACAAAACATTGCATTGTTACCCTAGGGTACAAATAAAATACAGAAACAATATTAGTACATAATATATGCAAAATTTAACATAGAACAGGTAGGAAATATATAATCAACCATGACAGGTGCATTCTGTTTTGAGATATGCAGAGAGGGATCTCTTAAAAGATTTTAGGCTTGGGGAAGGTTGAAAGTGTGCAGGAGGTTGTTCCATAATTGTGGTGCTCTGTAGGAAAAGGAGGATTGAGCTGCTTTCTTTTTGTATTGTGGCAAACTAAATAATGTGCTGGTACTGGATTGGAGGTTATAGGAGGTGGGAATAGCCGGGGAGAGCATTCTGCTCAAGTAGGGTGGGAGCTTCCCAGAAAAGCTCTTAAACACAAGGCTGGAAAGATGAAGGGTGCGTCTGGATTCCAGCGACAGCCAGTTTAGTTCTTTTAGCATGTCACAATGGTGGGTCCTGTAGTTACATTGTAGCACAAAGCAGCAGAACGAGTTATACAATGTATTAAGTTTATTAGGCTGAGTTTGCGGTGCAGGTGCATATACTACATCCCCATAATCCATGATTGGCATCAGCATTTGCTGTACAATCTTTTCCTTTACTGTAGGGTTTAGACAGGATTTGTTTCTGTACAGGGCACCTAGTTTTTGATAGAGTTTAGATGCAAGTTTTTCTATGTGGAGGCCAAAGGATAGATTGGGGTCTAACAACATACCCAAGTATTTGAAAGAGTGGACTGCGGTCAGCGTGCAATTTGATTTTGTTTTGATGCGTAGATGGGAATTTTGTAGTTTGCGTAATTTAGGTCCCATTCCAAAGATCATTGTGACAGTTTTGTCAGTGTTTAGGAAGAGTTTGTTTTTTGAGATCCACTTTTCTACCTCTGTGAACTGGCCTTTGAGCACTGCCTCAAGCTGCGGCAGATCGGATTTGCTTGCATAGATTACTGTGTCGTCTGCGTACATGTGTACAGTTGAGGATTTGCAGACATTTGGCAGATCATTTATAAATAATGTGAATAGTAGGGGGCCGAGAATGGAACTTTGGGGAACACTACATGTGACTGGGAGAGGGAGGAAGTCGCTGTCAGAAATGGAGACATATTGTGATCAATCCGATACATATGATCGAAACCAGGTTAGCGGACGATCACCAGTACCTGAGTTTTTTAGTTTGAGCAGTAGTATGTTATGGTCTACTGTGTCAAAGGCCTTTGCAAAATCAAGGAACATAGCTCCAGTTAGGTCTCCTTGTTCCATGCCAGTTTGGATGTCGTTGCAAACTTTTAGGAGGGCAGTAGTAGTGGAGTGGTTCGGGCAAAAACCTGATTGATCAGGGGTCAGATAGTTAGATTGTTGGTAATTCTCACATAGTTGCGTATGGACGCACTTTTCTAAGATTTTTGACAATACTGGGAGCAATGATATTGGGCAATAATTAGAAACCAAGGTTATCTCACCACTTTTATGGATAGGCACTACTCTTGCAGTCTTCCAAAGTTTGGGTATGTATCCAGACACCAAGGATTCGTTAATTAGGGTTGTGACAGGTTTAGCAATTGCCGGCGCACTGAGCTTCAACAGCATTGCTGGGATTTGATCAGGTCCCGACTGTTGTTTTATTTTTATATTATTAAGGTGTTTCTTAACAACACTGATGGGTACAGGTCTAACATTAAACTTCTCTATATTAGGTCTTTGCAGATTTAGTGGGGCCTGATCCACATTTGTAGTTTCAGGATGCGTCATTTATTAGTTTGTCAATCAGGGTGGTTGAGCATCCGACAAAATAATTGTTAAAGGCATTTGCTACTTCTAAGGGAAGTTGCAGGGTTTGGTTGTCCACTTTGACAGTGGAGGGTTGGGAGTGGATTGGAGGAGTGTGTAAGTTATTTATAATTTTCCAAAACTTTCTAGGGTTTGATATGTTATTGTTCAGATTTTCACAGAAATATTGGACCTTGGCCAATTTTGTTTGTTTAGTGCATATATTTCGCCATTGTCTATATACACAGTGATCCTTCATAGAGCCAGTATGCTTGAACTCTGACCACAATGAATCCCGAAACCTGTACATTTGAATGAGGTCAGCTGTGATCCAATTCAAGTGTGCTCCTTTTACTCTCACCTTACGCAGCGGGGCATGCAATCTGGAATTAGGTGTAATCTGTGCCAGGGGAGGTTCTTGATGTCATTTAGAAATGATTGAAGATTACATTTTTTGAAGGACCTGGTGATTTTAATCTTGGGAGAGGAGATTACTTTACTACATGATTTTATCTGCTGAAATTGGAGCTGTACATGGGATATATGCATTACATAAGTACATGCTTTTATCTGCTGGTCTTTGAGATATGCATTACTTTACTATATGCTTATATCGGCTGGTATTGGAGCTGTGTTTGAGATATATGCATTACTTTACTACGTGGTTTTATCTGCTAGTATTGGGGCTGGATTTGAGATATACATTACTTTACTACATAGTTTTATTTGCTGGTGTTGAAGCTGTATTATGCATTACATAAGTACATGGTTTTGTATTATGCATTACATAAGTACATGGTTTTATTGAAACTGTTTTTGAGATATATGCATTACTTTACTACATAACTTTACAGATAGTGTGTACATGTAGTGTGTGTGTCAGTGAGCAGAATGTGTGTGCATGTAGTGTGTGTGTGTGCATTACTGAGCAGAGTGTGTACATGAAGTGTGTCAGTGAGCAGAATGTGTGTGCATGTAATGTGTGTATTAGTGAGCAGAGTTTGTGCGCATGTAGTGTGTGTGTCGGTGAGCAGAGTGTGTGTGTATGTAGTGTGTGTGTCAGTGAGCAGAGTGTGTGTGCATGTAGTGTGTGTGTGTCAGTGAGCAGAGTGTGTACATGTAGTGAGTGTGTCAGTGAGCAGAGTGTGTGTGCATGAAGTGTGTATGTGAGTGAGAAGAGTGTGTGTGCATGTGGTGTGTGTCAGTGAGCAGATAGTGTATGCATGTAATGTGTGTGTGAGTGAACAGAGTGTGTCTGCATGTAGTGTTTGTGTCAGTGAGCAGATAGTGTATGCATGTAACGTGTGTGTCAGGGAGCAGATAGTGTATGCATGTAGTGTGTGTGTGAGTGAGCAGAGTGTGTGTGCATGTAGTGTGTGTGTCAGTGAGCAGAATGTGTGTGCATGTAGTGTGTGTGTGAGCAGAGTGTGTGCATGTCAGTGAGCAGAGTGTGTGTGCATGTAGTGTGTGTGTCAGTGAGCAGAGTGTGTATGCATGTAGTATGTGTGTCAGTGAGCAGATAGTGTGTGCATGTATTGAGTGTGTGTGTGTCAGTGAGCAGATAGTGTGTGCATGTAGTGTGTGTGTGTCAGTGAGCAGATAGTGTATGCATGTAGTGCGTATGTGTCAGTGAGCAGAATGTGTGTGCATGTAGTGTGTGTGTCAGTGAGCAGATAGTGTATGCATGTAGTGTGTGTGTGTCAGTGAGCAGATAGTGTATGAATTTAGTGTGTGCATGAGCAGAGTGTGTGTGCATGTAGTGTGTGTGTGAGTGAAGCAGTTTGTATGTATATGTAGTGTGTGTGTAAGTAAGCAGAGTATGTTTGCATGTAGTATGTGTGTATGTGTGTCAGTGAGCAGAGTGTGTGTGCATTTAGTGTGTGTGTCAGTGAGCAGATAGATTGTGCATGTAATGTGTGTGTCAGTGAGCAGAATGTGTGTGCATGTAGTGTGTGTGTGCAGTGCATCAGTGAGCAGATAGTGTATGCATGTAGTGTGTGTGTGTGTGTGTCAGTGAGCAGATAGTGTATGCATGTAGTGTGTGTGTAAATGAGCAGAGTATGTGTGCATGTAGTGTGTGTGTCAGTGAGCAGATAGTGTGTGCATGTAGCGTATGTGTCAGTGAGCAGATAGTGTGTGCATGTAGTGTTTGTGTCAATGAGCAGAGTGTGTGTGCATGTAGTGTGTGTGTCAGTGAGCAGAATGTGTGTGCATGTAGTGTGTGTGAGCAGAGTGTGTGCATGTCAGTGAGCAGAGTGTGCATGTAGTGTGTGTGTCAGTGAGCAGAGTGTGCATGCATGTAGTATGTGTGTCAGTGAGCAGATAGTGTGTGCATTTAGTGTGTGTCAGTGAGCAGATAGTGTATGCATGTAGTGTGTGTGTGTCAGTGAGCAGGTAGTGTATGAATTTAGTGTGTGCGTGAGCAGAGTGTGTGTGCATGTAGTGTGTGTGTCAGTGAGCAGAGTGTGCATGCATGTAGTATGTGTGTCAGTGAGCAGATAGTGTGTGCATTTAGTGTGTGTCAGTGAGCAGATAGTGTATGCATGTAGTGTGTGTGTGTCAGTGAGCAGGTAGTGTATGAATTTAGTGTGTGCGTGAGCAGAGTGTGTGTGCATGTAGTGTGTGTGTGAGTGAGCAGTTTGTGTGTATATGTAGTGTGTGTGTAAGTAAGCAGAGTATGTTTACATGTAGTGTGTGTGTGAGTGAGCAGAGTGTGTGTGCATTTAGTGTGTGTGTCAGTGAGCAGATAGTTTGTGCATGTAATGTGTGTGTCAGTGAGCAGAATGTGTGTGCATGTAGTGTGTGTGTGTGTCAGTGAGCAGATAGTGTATGCATGTAGTGTGTGTGTCAGTGAGCAGATAGTGTATGCATGACGTGTGTGTGTGAGTGAGCAGAGTGTTTGTGCATGTAGTATGTGTGTGAGTGAGCAGAGTGTATATGCATATAGTGTGTGTGTAAGTGAGCAGAGTATGTGTGCATGTAGTGTGTGTGTCAGTGAGCAGAGTGTGTGTGCATTTAGTGTTGTGTGTGTCAGTGAGCAGATAGTGTGTGCATGTAGCGTATGTGTCAGTGAGCAGAATGTGTGTGCATGTAGTGTGTGTGAGCAGAGTGTGTGCATGTCAGTGAGCAGAGTGTGTGTGCATGTAGTGTGTGTGTCAGTGAGCAGATAGTGTGTGCATGTAGCGTATGTGTCAGTGAGCAGATAGTGTGTGTATGTAGTGTTTGTGTCAATGAGCAGAGTGTGTATGCATGTAGTGTGTGTGTCAGTGAGCAGAATGTGTGTGCATGTAGTGTGTGTGAGCAGAGTGTGTGCATGTCAGTGAGCAGTGTGTGTGCATGTAGTGTGTGTGTCAGTGAGCAGAGTGTGTGTGCATGTATTGAGTGTGTGTGTCAGTGAGCAGATAGTGTGTGCATGTAGTGTGTGTGTGTCAGTGAGCAGATAGTGTATGCATGTAGTGTGTATGTGTCAGTGAGCAGAATGTGTGTGCATGTAGTGTGTGTGTCAGTGAGCAGATAGTGTATGCATGTAGTGTGTGTGTGTCAGTGAGCAGATAGTGTATGAATTTAGTGTGTGCGTGAGCAGAGTGTGTGTGCATGTAGTGTGTGTGTGAGCAGTTTGTCTCTATATGTAGTGTGTGTGTTTGTGTGTATATGTAGTGTGTGTGTAAGTAAGCAGAGTATGTTTCCATTTAGTGTGTGTGTGTCAGTGAGCAGAGTGTGTGTGCATTTAGTGTGTGTGTCAGTGAGCAGATAGTTTGTGCATGTAATGTGTGTGTCAGTGAGCAGAATGTGTTTGCATGTAGTGTGTGTGTCAGTGAGCAGATAGTGTATGCATGTAGTGTGTGTGTCAGTGAGCAGATAGTGTATACATGAAGTGTGTGTGTGAGCAGAGTGTGTGTGAGTGAGCAGAGTGTGTGTGTGTAAGTGAGCAGAGTATGCATGCATGTAGTGTGTGTGTCAGTGAGCAGAGTGTGTGTGCATTTAGTGTTGTGTGTGTCAGTGAGCAGATAGTGTGTGCATGTAGTGTGTGTGTGTGTGCCTCAGTGAGCAGATAGTGTATGCATGTAGTGTGTTTGTGTAAATGAGCAGAGTATGTGTGCATGTAGTGTATGTGTCAGTGAGCATAGTGTGTGTGCATGTAGTGCGTGTGTCAGTGAGCAGATAGTGTGTGCATGTAGCGTATGTGTCAGTGTGCAGATAGTGTATGCATGTAGTGTGTGTGTGTCAGTGAGCAGATAGTGTATGCATGTAGTGTGTATGTGTCAGTGAGCAGAATGTGTGTGCATGTAGTGTGTGTGTCAGTGAGCAGATAGTGTATGCATGTAGTGTGTGTGTGTCAGTGAGCAGATAGTGTATGAATTTAGTGTGTGCGTGAGCAGAGTGTGTGTGCATGTAGTGTGTGTGTGAGTGAGCAGTTTGTATGTATATGTAGTGTGTGTGTAAGTAAGCAGAGTATGTTTGCATGTAGTATGTGTGTCAGTGAGCAGAGTGTGTGTGCATTTAGTGTGTGTGTCAGTGAGCAGATAGATTGTGCATGTAATGTGTGTGTCAGTGAGCAGAATGTGTGTGCATGTAGTGTGTGTGTGCAGTGCATCAGTGAGCAGATAGTGTATGCATGTAGTGTGTGTGTGTGTCAGTGAGCAGATAGTGTATGCATGTAGTGTGTGTGTAAATGAGCATAGTGTGTGTGCATGTAGTGTGTGTGTCAGTGAGCAGATAGTGTGTGCATGTAGCGTATGTGTCAGTGAGCAGATAGTGTGTGCATGTAGTGTTTGTGTCAATGAGCAGAGTGTGTGTGCATGTAGTGTGTGTGTCAGTGAGCAGAATGTGTGTGCATGTAGTGTGTGTGAGCAGAGTGTGTGCATGTCAGTGAGCAGAGTGTGTGTGCATGTAGTGTGTGTGTCAGTGAGCAGAGTGTGCATGCATGTAGTATGTGTGTCAGTGAGCAGATAGTGTGTGCATTTAGTGTGTGTCAGTGAGCAGATAGTGTATGCATGTAGTGTGTGTGTGTCAGTGAGCAGGTAGTGTATGAATTTAGTGTGTGCGTGAGCAGAGTGTGTGTGCATGTAGTGTGTGTGTGAGTGAGCAGTTTGTGTGTATATGTAGTGTGTGTGTAAGTAAGCAGAGTATGTTTACATGTAGTGTGTGTGTCAGTGAGCAGAGTGTGTGTGCATTTAGTGTGTGTGTCAGTGAGCAGATAGTTTGTGCATGTAATGTGTGTGTCAGTGAGCAGAATGTGTGTGCATGTAGTGTGTGTGTGTGTCAGTGAGCAGATAGTGTATGCATGTAGTGTGTGTGTCAGTGAGCAGATAGTGTATGCATGAAGTGTGTGTGTGAGTGAGCAGAGTGTTTGTGCATGTAGTATGTGTGTGAGTGAGCAGAGTGTGTATGAATTTAGTGTGTGCGTGAGCAGAGTGTGTGTGCATGTAGTGTGTGTGTGAGTGAGCAGTTTGTGTGTACATGTAGTGTGTGTGTTTGTGTGTATATGTAGTGTGTGTGTAAGTAAGCAGAGTATGTTTGCATGTAGTGTGTGTGTCAGTGAGCAGATAGTTTGTGCATGTAATGTGTGTGTCAGTGAGCAGAATGTGTGTGCATGTAGTGTGTGTGTCAGTGAGCAGATAGTGTATGCATATAGTGTGTGTGTCAGTGAGCAGATAGTGTATACATGAAGTATGTGTGTGAGCAGAGTGTGTGTGAGTGAGCAGAGTGTGTGTGCAAATAGTGTGTGTGTAAGTGAGCAGAGTATGCGTGCATGTAGTGTGTGTCAGTGAGCAGAGTGTGTGTGCATTTAGTGTTGTGTGTGTCAGTGAGCAGATAGTGTGTGTGCGTCAGTGAGCAGATAGTGTATGCATGTAGTGTGTGTGTGTGTAAATGAGCAGAGTATGTGTGCATGTAGTGTATGTGTCAGTGAGCATAGTGTGTGTGCATGTAGTGTGTGTGTCAGTGAGCAGATAGTGTGTGCATGTAGCGTATGTGTCAGTGTGCAGATAGTGGGGCCCATTTATGAAAGGGCTTGCAGACCTGATCCGATACTGCGGATTAGGTCCGCAAGACCTCGCTAAATGCGGAGAGCAATATGCTCTCCGCATTTAACATTGCACCAGCAGCTCACAAGAGCTGCTGGTGCAACGCCGCCCCCTGCTGACTCGCGGCCAATTGGCCGCCAGCAGGGAGGTGTCAATCAACCCGATCGTATTCGATCGGGTTGATTTCCGGCAATTCCTGTCCGCCTGCTCAGAGCAGGCGGACAGGGTTATGAAGCAGCGGTCTTTAGACCGCTGCTTCATAAGTTGTGTTTCTGGCGAGTCTGAAGACTCGCCAGAAACACGGCCCTTCAAGCTCCGTACGGAGCTTGATAAATGGGCCTGTCTGTGTGCATGTAGTGTTTGTGTCAATGAGCAGAATGTGTGTGCATGTAGTGTGTGTGTCAGTGAGCAGAGTGTGTGTGAATGTAGTGCGTGTAGAAGAGTAGGTGGACTGAGCGCTAGTGGATAAGTAGGCCTTAAGCTCACTCACAGGTTAGTCTCCTAGCGGGCTAACAGAGGAAGGAATACAGTAAAAGGTGAGAGTAAGCGCTGGAAGCTTAAAAGGCACAAATCTAATCGACTTTGAAATACTTTAAAAATTATTATAAAATGGTTTAAAAATATTTATTGCATATGATAGAGATAACAATGCTACAACAATATAAAAGAGATTAAGCGCATGGATCCATGACTATAGCTTAAAAACATACAATATAAGAAGTGTAAAAAATACATGAAATATACAAAAGATGGGCTTAGGTAAATAACAATATGTTAAAAGACAGACCTGGCGTAAAAAGAACTTGGGTGCGATAATAGTGATAAATGCGATTGATATATCAAATCCAATAAAAACACAATCAAAATCTAATAATGTTCACAACAAAGATAAACCCTGTGGAGTGATTAAAAAAACGGTGATCAAAAAGGTACGTGGGGTCCAAATGAGTACAAATGATGACAAATAAAGATATATCTCTGAGACAAAGACAAGTGTAATAAGTCCTCCAAAAATGTTGTGAAGAAGTGCTGGGTGTTGGATGTAAGTTAAAAAAACAATAACAATCAATCAAGTGTCCAAATGTAACAATAATACAACGATTCTGTCAGATGCAAAAAGGAGAAAAAATGAATATTATAAATGTGGACCACATGTAAAAATGGTGAAAAAATGAAAGAAAAAAGAGGAAAAAATAGATGCGGTGATTATCCAGAAAAGTGTCCAAGTACTAGATATCCTTGATGGCAGACAAAACAATAGTTAGAATGTGAATAAAGGTGAAAATAAAAATAAAATAAAAAATAACAAATAAAAATACAAAAAACCTGTGGGAAAAAAAAGGAAAAAACAACAGTGCAAAACTGTACACAGTATAAAACAATTGAAAATAAGCTCACCAGTATGTCAACGCGTTTCGGCCTGGGTTAGGCCTTTCTCAAGACTATACTGTGATATGATGTCTGGGAGCTTATATAGGGTTGTTTGGAGAGTCATTGGAGTAATTTTGGCGCCAAAAAGGTTGTGGTACGCCCTTTCCTGTTTGCCCCAATGCATCTCTGGGAAAATGTATGGTTGTTGAACTGTGTCATATATCTAGTTCTATGGTTTCATCCTAACGGTATGGAAATGTATCTTGTATCGAATATTTGTGCGCCTGATATCTGGTCTAGGTTTCTTATGTAAAGTTGAAATATATAAGTGGGCATATATAATATGTAAAATTGTAAAATTGTCGTTTATTTGTGTGTTTATATTATACTTCCGGGTTATTAAGGTCCTCCACTGGGTTCAAACTAAGCTACATCACTTCCGGTTCAGGTCACTAGTAACCAAGTGTGTATGTTTATGTTTACATATCTTATCTTATGGCTTCCGGTTGTGGCGTTATATTGTGTGTCGCTTAATTATCTAATCTGGTATGTTGTTCCTATCGATTTGTGTATATAATAATGTCATAGTTTGTCCGCTTTAAATTTACTCCAAAACTGTATTAAGTCGCCATATAATCATGACTTACTACATACTTCTGGATTGTTCAGTGCCCCTTATTAGATTTACGTCACTTCCGGTTTGCTAATATCCGGGTTGTCTATGTATATATCCCGTTTCGGTTCCGGGGCTTTACATCTTAAATACTTTCTCTCAGAACTTCCGGTTTAGTTCTAACCGGATGTGACGTTACGTATTACGTCGTCTAGTGTTAGTGATATATGTTAAAGTGTGTGTTATCACATAAATGGCACATCAGGAAATTTCTGGTTTTTACGATGTCCGGATATTGTGCAATTTGAATGTTCTTGTGTAGATAGGTATACACATTGCAAACTAATGTTTATGTTCTCTTGTATTATATAATAAACTACCATGTTCTAAAGGCTGTACTAGTATGTATTTGTATGATTTGTGATCTTTTATATTTGTATGCCAATACAATAAATAAATATAAATAAATATAAAAATGGATAAAGGGTAGATGAGAATATGTATGTTTTATTATGTCAGAAGGTGTCTCGTATCTTAGTGTCCAAAAAGATGGCGAATTACATAACATATATTTTTTACTGTGATAACTTTTGGTGTTAGATCAAAGGGAATTATTAATATCACATGGTAAAAGCTCTTATCTCTCTTATTGTGATAGAAGTGGCTTCTAGATGGGTAGGACAGTCTGGCAAAGATAGTATATGAATTTAACTGTTTGTGCGATTATTTCCTAATCAGTGTTCTAAAACATATGATGCCATGATAGAGACTTGATGGTCTAATCAAGTGATTGTGAGATCAGTATGGATTTAGATAGATAGATAGAAAGAAAGAGGTCTGTATGTAGAATCATGCTCATTCATACTTGGATAAATCGGTATTAAACTATATCACGCCTAATGCTCATAATATTTTAAGTATCCTAGTCTTAAAGGGCATGGTATCAGAGTGTCATATCACGGATTCTATTTCTGGAGTTCTCATATTAAAGGTCTGTTTGAATTCGGAAATGCATAGTCCAGACAGTGTACTTTGTTTCTGAATAGCAAAAATGGATATATAAAAATAAGAAAAGAAATGCACAATAAATAACATTCAAACAGAAAGGACATTGTATTTAATCCTCTGTCTTAAACCACTAAGGTTATTTTTCTATCAAAAATGGATAGATGGGGGGAGAGAGAGTGTCAACCTAGGTGAAATAACGAGGGTAAAGTTGCTTGTTAGTAAAGGTTAAATTCACTAATAAGACTGGTTTGTATTAGACCAGTGAATATCATCAGATTGTAGTGTTAGATATTCGTCTCTATTTTTGGGAGTCACAGATTGTACAGTTTCCAAAATGTGACTAGATTGGAACCAATAGACAAATTGATGGGATATACAATTACGTACTATATGTGTGTTTAGACTCAAAATGATTTCTCGGTTATTATTACTACTCTCTGGTGTGTTTCCTTTATGGCCAACTATTGATGATCAGTCAATCTTTTATTTAAGAGATAACAGATGTGTGAGGTCCTCCTTATGATGTAGACCTTTAGGATAGAGACAATCAAGCATAAAGATCCACCTGGATTCGTTGTATAACAATCTCTGCTCATAGTTGCCTCCCCTCCAGTTTATCTTGACTTTTTGAATGCCAAAATATCTGAATTCCTTAATATTCCCTTTATGTGTGGTCGCAAAATGTTTGTATAGTGGGGTATCTGTATTGCCTTTCTCTATACACAGAATATGTTCTCTAATTCTGTCTTTGAGGGCCCTCGATGTTTGCCCTATATACTGAAGACCACATGGACAAGATATTAAGTATATTATATTTTTGTCATGACACCTGATGAGATCTTTGATTTTATATATGTGTAGTTTGATAGGAGCGCCTAAAGGTGGATTCCTGCTGCTAAAAAAAGTTCTTCCCTCAAAGAGAACTAAATGGTGGATAAGAAGAAAAAATGGGGTTTATTTAGCAGCGCTAAAAAAGCTAGGAAATGATGATACTAATCTAATTCTGAATCTTGATAAAGCCCAGAAGGGTGAGACGCGTTGAATGGGACCTGCTACACTCTACTAAACTTCATTTACTACTGTCACAAAGCTGTGTAACCCTGCAACTTTAAACTTTTCTCCTGACCCTGCAAGTTAAAATCTACCTTTGGTAACTTCAGGGAATACGGTGTTACTGCTAAACACTGACCAAAGATTTCTTCAAACCTTAAGAAGTCTGAGGGAACCCAGATGAAAACAATATTTGGGCTATAAGAAGAAAGGAAAACAAAAAAAAGGATAACTACATAACCAGAATGGATCATCACCCCTGACCTCTGAATCAAAGAGAAGGTCAGGTGACTTATCAGAAGCACCAGGAACAAACAGTCTGTGAATCCCTCACAGTGAAGAATATCAGCGGTTGCAACCAGGACAGATTAAGGTACCTCTACACAAATTTGCACTACGTTTTTTAAAACACGCAAACTGAACTTTAAAGACATCAAGGTATTCATCTGTTAAATTAACCATTTCCATTAACCACGATTGCTTTGGCACCTAAATCAGAATAACGGCTGTTGTTTGCCTTTTTAAATATCCAGCACACCTGAGCCAATTATATGTCCAAGGAAAGTAACTGTGTAACTTTATAACTGTATTTGTTACTGAAGAACTGTAAAGCTGTTAGGATTGATACATTTGTGCCTTTTAAATATTCAATTCACCATTTATCTTAGAAATTTGTTGCTTGCCATATGTTATCTATAGAATTAATTCCTTTATACCTGGAATTCTAGGATTATATGGTTCTAGTCTGTTTTTATAAGTGTTGTATAAGGGAGACGTCCCTTTATTAATTAGGAAAAGCATTTGCTGTTGTTTTTATGTGTTATAAGAATTTTTAAATAAACTAGATTGTATAAAACATAAATTAGATTGGTATCATCATTTCCTAGCTTTTTTTAGCGCTGCTAAATAAACCCCATTTTTTCTTCTTATCTTTGATTTTATATTCATCTTTCTTGTGATAAGATGAGAATGTACTAGTCTTATAACAGTTCTTGCAAGCTTTGCAACTTGGACACGGAAAGAAACCTTTAATAGTATTTCCTTGGTAATCCGTGATGTTCTTTGTTTTGTTTTTCGGGATACTGGGAGCTAGGATACTTTTTAGGTTATTTGTTCTTCTATAGATGAATCTGGGTTGGGGGGTTAACTTTTCTTTGTAGTGCGTTTGTCAGTGAGTAGAGTGGGTGTGCTTGTAGTGTGTGTGCCAGTGAGTAGAGTGTGTGTGCTTATAGTTTGTGTGTCAGTGAGCAGATCGTGTGTACATGTAGTGTGTGTGTCAGTGAGCAGAATGTGTGTGCATGTAGTGTGTGTGCATGTAGTGTGTGTGTCACTGAGCAGTGTGTGTGCATGTAGTGTGTGTGCATGTAGTGTGTGTGTCAGTAAGCAGAATGTGTGTGCTTGTAGTGTGGGTGTGTCAGTGAGCAGATAGTATGTGCATGTAGTGTGTGTGTGTTTGAGTGAGCAGAGTGTGTGTGCATGTAGTGTGTGTGTGAGTGAGCAGAGTATGTGTGCCTGTAGTGTGTGTGTCAGTGAGCAGAGTGTGTGTGCCTGTAGTGTGTGTGTCAGTGAGCAGAGTGTGTGTGTGCATATAGTGTGTGTGCCAGTGAGCAGAATGTGTGTGCATGATACCCCCCAACTGTCCCGATTTTAGGGGTCTGTCCCGCTGTCCCGGGAAGCTTGTGATCTGTCCCACATTGCGCCATGAATTTTTTAAAAATAAAAAAAAAATATATATATTTTTTTAATTCTATTTACCCCAGTGAGCAGAATGTCTTTTCTCTCCCATGGTTAGATACCTGTTAGATTCCCAGTGGAAAAGGAATGGTGTGTGGGTTAAGCAGGAGTAAGAAGGCTGTATACCCTCTGACCTCAGTTAATGGTGACCTCTAACCTCTGGTAGTGATGACGTCTAACCCCTGATGATAATACTAGCACGCCTTCAGTTTTATACGATGAGCAGTGCTAACACTACGGTAACGAACAGTGGAAGCCTCAGACTACCAGCTAATGTGCTTGTCAACCCCAAGACCCCATACGATGAATTACAAACACCCTTTATGATGTAGTGTGTGTGTGTATATCTGTATGTATAAGTGTATGCTATGTAGTGTGTGTGTGTGTGTGTGTGTGTGTGTATCTGCATGTATAAGTGTGTGTATCTGTATGTATAAGTGTGTGTCTGCATCTATAAGTGTATGCTGTGTAGTGTGTGTGTATCTGCATGTATAAGTGTATGCTATGTAGTGTGTGTGTGTATCTGCATGTATAAGTGTATGTTATGTAGTGTGTGTGTATCTGTATGTATAAGTGTGTGTGTAAATCTGCATGTATAAGTGTAAGTTATGTTGTGTATGTGTATCTGCATGTATAAGTGTATGCTATGTAGTGTGTGTGTGTGTGTATCTGCATGTATTAGTGTAAGCTATGTAGTGTGTGTGTATATCTGCATTTATAGTGTATGCTGTGTAGTGTGTTTGTGTATCAGCATATTTAAGTGTAAGCTATGTATAGGCTTACCATAATTTTTAGAGGTGAAACTGGGACCACCTGGTGCGGTGCCAGTGGGGGTGTGGTCAGGAGCGTGGTCAAGGGGGCGTGGCAATTACCGGTCCTTTTAAAGTAGTAGCTTTTATGTGTGTAATGTTTCGTGGATATTCTACCCTTCCTCAGTCAAACAAGTGAATCACACAGTTTAAATAACCATAACACCACCCCCTAGTGAAAAAGGCACCATTACGTTGTCATGGCAAATAAATCATTAATCTAAATCTCAGATTCTAAATAATGCCAAACATCAAGCATAATTATCACTTTCATAATTATCAGTTTCACAATGTAATATCTGCAGTGTAATATGTGTTTTATGTGTCTAATTAAGGAACAGAGCCAAGTACTGATAAGGCATAAATACAACATTGAATGAAAGTAAAAAAGAAGCACGTACCTGCTAAAGCTGTTTAAGAGGCTACTCTATACCATAATGATTATAGCTAAAATGCTATTCTGCATGAAGTAAAGCAAGATCCAGGCCAAAAATCCTGCCTGTCTGTACTTCCTAGTCATACCCATATGATTCCCCTAAAGGTGTATCACCGGTGATGTCACCAGGGGTCGGGGGGGGGGGGGGTGTTAAATTCTTAGAAAAATAAACCAAGTAGTACTAAAAAATTAAAAATCCCTATGCTGCTCACTCAGCCTGTATTACTAAATGTAAACTTTGAAGGACACGAACGTTAAGCTAAGCTGGGCTGTATGTAACAAAGTACCAGCATCCAGCTATGCTGGAGAGTCACAGTCCAGTCATTTTGAATAATGTGTCTGGGTTTCAGGTGGTCTGAAACCCGGACACATGATTTGAAACCTGGAGGTGGCAACCCTACTGGGACAGAATGAACAACTGGGTGGGACACTGGGACAGCGCCTCCAAACCGGGACAATCCCAGTAAAAGTGGGACTTCTGGTAAGCCTAGCTATGTAGTGTATGTGTGTGTATTGTATGTATAAGTGTTTTATGTGTAGTTGTCAATATCTGCATGTATAAGTGTAAGCAATGTAGTGTGTGTGTATCTGCATGTATATGTGTATGCTGTGTAGTGTGTGTATATCTGCATGTATAAGTGTATGCTATGTAGTATGTGTATCTGCATGTATAAGTGTAAGCTATGTAGTGTGCGTGTGTCTGCATGTATAAGTGTATGCTATGTAGTATGTGTATCTGCATGTATAAGTGTATGCTATGCAGTGTGTGCATGTATAAGTGTAGTGTGTATCTGCATGTAAAAGTGTATGCTATGTAGTGTGTGTATCTGCTTATATAAGTGTATGCTATGTAGTGTGTGTATCTGCATGTGTAAGTGTATGCTATGTAGTGTGTGTTTATGTGTATTTCAGTGTGTGTACAAACATGTATATGTGTAGCTTGTGTTACTGAGCATTTTTTCTGACTTTAAAGGCCGGAATCTAGAATATTAATGGGGAATGCAGAGAACAGTTTTAAAGAATCTATTATTAAATGTCCAATTAAGATAAAAATATTTAGCACTGTCTTTGCAAATGCTAATTAAATACAGAGCTCACATAGATATATCAGTGGTTTGAGCTTGTGTTTGATTTGCTGCTTAAGAGTATTAAAAGATATGACTTTTTTTAATTGTATTTATATTACTTTGGTCTTATGCAGACATCCCAACCTGCAAAAACTCATTTCAGGGAGGTGGCTTCACCTGCTACTGCGCCGCCACCCCCCCTCCTCCCAGTTATATATTGGACACCTTGAAACCCTAAATAAGATAGAGACTTATCACTAAAGTAGCTTCCCACTGAAGGCACATTAAAAAAGTAGCTTTATTGCACAACCACATACAACAAACATATTTTTCAGTGATCATACGCTTGTTGAATGCTTAAATATTTTAGAATACGAAGTTTAATTACGTGCAGTAAATAAGGTAGTATTTGTGTTTTATTTTATTAAAATCAGTGGGGGCTTTTTGGTTACTGATGCATGCTTTGAGGGTTCTATAACATCCCAGCAACTAAAGGCATTCCTTAAAGAAACACTTTTCTGGATTTGGGCCACATTGGATCATGGTACTTGGAATTTCAGGGAGATTGCACTCCATTTGCTGGCATCAGGGAGCCGCTATTACAATCAGGGAGACTCCCTGAACTTCAGGGAGAGTTGGGATGTCTGCTTATGATATTTTTAAGCCCCATCCATGCTCCTGCCCACCACATATCACATTTTTGCTGTGGGGGGTTTGGGGGCTGTCCCTCTTTTGAATTTTGAAATGTTGGGAGGTCATAGTTGCCAACATTTAAAAAAAATATTCCAGGGACACTTTGCAGCAGAGCAAGCAAGCGGGTTACTGGAGTATTGACGACCTACTGTTCAACTACTCCGCCCACTCAGTTCTGCAATCAAAACACACCCATTTGAAAGTAATAGTATAATTTAGACTTATCCATAGTTTATTATACAGATTACAGCACCAAGCTCCTACACCTACCCAATCTCTGGAACACATTCTGGGCATATGGTTATTTTTACAGCACAGCATCAAAATTAGAAAGACAAATAATATGTAAACCCATTCAATAATAATAAAAATATTCCATTAGGAATGAATTATATTTAAATAATACACTATATCTATTTATCATCTATCCATCTGTATATGTGTATGTGTGTGTATATATATATATATATATATATATATATATATATATATATATATATATATATATATATATATCCATACAAACAACACATGTTGTGCAAAGGAGATTTTCAGGGACATTTCCAGGGACAAAAAAAATCCAGGGACATATAACAAAATCCAGGGACTGTCCCTGGAAATCAGGGACTGTTGGCAACTATGGGAGGTATGTATATGTGTACACATAAATATATATATATATATATATATATATATATATACACAACTACATCTTTAGCAATGTATCTGTATGTATCTCTATGTTAAAGTACTTTGGCTAATTTTTTTTCTAACACCCGAGATCTCATATCTCAATATTTTTATTAATTTTTTTTTTAATCAGTGTTATTATAACTGTAACTGTACTTTGTAATGTATTTTTGAAGTGTTTTGTGCAACCTTTTTGTTTCTGAAAAGTTAACCACAGCTCAAAGATTGCAGTAATGATTCTCCCGTAAGTCAAGATTGCGCTAGCAAAATTGCGTTTTCGCTCCACTTGTAATATAAGCTTGCAGAAAAACAACATCGCTTGTACAAAACTGTTTGCACTTCACTTGTAATCTAGCCCATTATATCCTCAATGGTGATTGGTGGTTACCCACATTGAGGGGTTAAACAAACAGTAAACTAGGGTCAGTAATATATTTCCGCAAGGGCATATACAATTTTTTTTCTTCAATTAAAGGGACACTGAACCCAAAAATTTTCTCTCATGATTCAGATAGAGCGTGCAATTTTAATCAACTTTCTAATTTACTCCTATTATCAATTTTTATTCGTTCTCTTGTTATCTTTATTTGAAAAAGAAGGCATCTAAGGTTTTTTCTTGGTTCAGGACAGCACTTTTTTATTAGTGGATGAATTTATCCACCAATCAGCAAGGACAACCCAGGCTGTTCACCAAAAATGGGCCGGCATCTAAACTTACATTCTTGCATTTCAAATAAAGATACTAAGAGAATAAATAAAATTTGATAATAGGAGTAAATTAGAAAGTTGCTTAAAATTTCATCCTCTATCTGAATCACGAAAGAAAACATTTGGGTTCAGGGTCCCTTTAATAGAACAGTTTGCTTAATTGCTTGTTGCCCTCCCAGTGAGTATGTTGTTATCGGGAAGAGTCCATTATGTTATAGTTATACCAAGAAACAGAGCCATATATTTCCCTACAATGTTGATATAACTGTCTCACAAGTTTAGAAACTAAATGTTGTACGATTCACTTATTGAATTGCCGAAGAAAGAGTTAAAAGAAAACCACATAGTTGTGTTGGAATAAGGTGTAAATCGCACCCATAGTAATGGTTTAATCCTTCGAATTGATCACGTGACTCACTTTGCCCGCGAAATCTAAGGTAACAATTTTGAGGGTTAGAACACTAGCAGCCAATTACAAGTTCTAATTGCCATGACGTCACCGACCAGGTAGTAAGACCGCCTTTCCCGTCGATGGTTGTTTAGCAGTATATACACACACGGGACCTCTGTATCTTTGTAAGGTTCCATGGCGCAGTCACGAGTTACCGATTTTTTCGCTCAGAGTAAGCGGGCGGCGGATCCTCAGAGTTCCAAGCGGAGGAAGCTGCAGATATTACCGAGTGCTCCACGCACTACTACACGCAGTCGGGCTTCAAAAGCGCAGCAAGCGGTTCCGGAGATTATTGACAATTTACTGCAGCCTCCAAGTAGCGATACATTGGGAAAGTTAGAGCAGTTGCTGCAGCCTCCCACAACCCCTGAACGACCATGCCGCTTGGAAAGTCCTCCAGTGCTGAGCAGGAGCGCCAAGAAGCGGCAGCGACTCGATTCCGAGACCCCGGAGCTACAAGTCAAGAAATCCGCCAGAAAAAAGCTTAGGTTGCCCGAGGAGGAGTCTCATCAGCAGGTAGGAACTATTGGGCATTTAATAGCCCATACCAAGGTTATATATCTATTTCAGAAATGGGTTAGTTTGGGTAAAGTACTTTTAACTGCATCATGTGGCTCTTAAACCATGTTACAATATTTTTTTACTAAAAGGATTCTATTCTCCCTGTATCAAATGTTAAAGCCTTCATCCTAACGTGTTATGGCTGTGCAATGTATATACTATTTAATTGGTTCACTATCAATTAACGTGACAGTGCAGTATAAGTGATAAACATTCCAGTTTTAGCTGAGTTTAATTTATCAGTTATGATTTGCTTTAAAGGGACTGCCAACTACAAAAGTTTTTGTTTAAAAAGATAGGTAATCCCTCGTTTACCCATTCTCCAGTTTTGCACAGCCAACGTGATTATATTAAAGGGATACAGAAAACCAAATTTTATTTCATGATTCCAATAAAGCATGCAACTTTCAAATTTACTCATATTAGCAATTTCTTTGTTTCTCTTGATATCTTTATTTTAAAATCTAATCAATATCAAAAATCTGCAATGTCCTAAGTTGAATGTAAATATTGATGATAAAGTGCCTGTTTTTTAATAAAATTATTAAAAACAGGGGCACTTTAATTAATCAATTTTCATCTCTCGTGTTATGAAAATACTTACCTTTTAATATTGACAGCTGCTCCAGCTTCCCCTGGTTGTTGCAAGCCTCTTTCTATGTCAGAAATGACGGATCAATCATCCCCTAATTATGGCTTCCCCCTCCGGGGGAATCCTGTCTTATTCAACACTGTGATTGGGGGAAGCCGGATTCCTCATTTTAGACCTAGGAAGAGGCTTGCGGAGGAAGCGATGCAGCGGCTGATCAAGTTTTTAAACGAGCACTTTACAGATCCAACAGCAACGTTTCGAGCTCTCAACCCTTAGTAATGCTACTATACCTATAGCATGACTAAGGGTTGAGAGCCTGAAACGTTGCTGTTGGATCTATATGAAATAAATATTACTGTTTTTGTTGATTGGCAAAATGTATCCACCAACTGGCAAGTGATATCCAGGATGAACCATAAGCTTACTTTCCTGCCTTTTTAAAATGGATACTAAGATGAGAGGAATCTATAGGAGTAAACTAGAAAGTTTCTTAATTTCATGCTCTATCTAAATAGGGAAAATTTTGGTTTATTTCCCCTTTAAAATATGCTTTCAACCTGTGTTTACCTTGTATCTAAGCCTTTTTTGACAGCCCCCTGATCACATGACTATTGACTTGCATTTTAGCCAATTAGTGCAGTGTCGGCCACAACTCAAAGGGCGTCAGTTTGAACTGTTCTCCAATTTGTGCTCTAGCCTTATCACTTTTATAGTAGATAGAGTGCTGATTGGACAGTTCAAATTGCATTTTGCAAAAAATCAGTTTAGCGGTAGGTGACCAGTGTGTGGAGTATTAGCTTATTTTCTCGCAGAGCCATTCTAACTTCTTTTAAAGTCATCAATTAAAGTCAAACTAAAATATTCCATTCTGGATCTGATTATAAATAGTGTAAAGTTGACTATCATTTTAAGATGTCACTGCTGTAGGAAACTAGTACTCTTGTGTCCCATTTTTAAAGGACCTGTAAATACAGTAGATTTGCATGATAAAGACAGTGCAATAGCACTAAGTAAACTCCATATGAGGAGTAGATTATTTTTTTTTTTCTCACAAGGCACTAGCAACAAATCCTTATCCGAATGGGCGTGCATCCGGTGACATCAGAGACCAATAAGATCATGCAATAATGGCAGTGGGCACATACACTCCAGAGATTTTTTTTTTTGTTCAAATCAGATCCTCGCCTGTCACAATCACCTAACCACGGGTCCCATAACGTGCTTTTAAAGGTTCTTGGAGCGTGACAGACATCGATCGGCCAATCACAAATGCATATACATGTTCTGTGAATTCTTGCACATGCTCAGTAGGAGCTGTGAATGTAAATATAAGACTGCTTTTTGTTAGTAGTAAATTGGAAAGTTGTTTAAAAAATGCATGTTCTAAGAGGAATCATGAGTTTGTTGCACTGTTGCTTACATAAAATACACTAATTGAATTCTGCCCCCCCCCCCCCACACTTGTTTTTAAATATCACTGACATGCAGCCAGTAAGACATCAAGTTTATACTTCAGGGCTAGTGTATAGCTTTAATAGTATTTCCATGAACCAGTGGCACCCTGCCTAATTTTTTTCTTGTTCTTAAAGAATCTCAGGGACACCAGGTTAAAGGGACATTATACACATTTTTTCTTTGCATAAATGTTTTGTAGATAATCTATTTATAAAGCCCATAAAGTTTTTTTTTTTTTTTTAAATTAATGTATAGTTTTGCTTATTTTTAAATAACATTGCTCTGATTTTCAGATTCTTAACCAAGCCCCAAACTTTTATGTGAATACGCTCGACTACCTACTCCAGCTTGCTCCTGTTTGTGTAAAGGGTCTTTTCATATGCAAAAGAAGGGGGAGGGGGGGAGTGTCTTATTTGTCACTTGCAGTGGGCTTTCCGGCTACCTTTTCAACAGAGCCAAACTGACCGCTTCTAAGTAAGTTTTTAAACAGTTTTATACTGGATTTTTATATCAGTATCTGCATCTTATTCTTTATAGTAGTGTCTATTACATGCAGTTATATGAAAATGAGTGTATACTGTCCCTTTAAGGCTTGAATGTCATTTTGCACTTACAATGACACTCAAGTCAAAATTGCTTTAATGATTTAGCACACAATTTTAAACAACTTTCCAATTCACTTACATCAGTGTTTTCCAAACCCAATCCTCAGGACCCTTAACAGGCCAGATATTCATTATATTTTGACACGAGCACAGGTGAAATCGGCTAATCAGTAACCATGGATACTAACCTGCTCATCAATCAGCTGATTATTTCACCTCTGCTCCAGTTAAAGGGACGGTAAAGTCCAAAAAAGACTCATGTTTTAAATAGGGAATGTAATTTTAAAAAAACTTTCCTATTTACTTTTATCACCACTTTTGCTTTGTTCTCTTGGTCTTAGTTGAATGCGAAACCTAGGAGGTTCATATGCTAATTTCTTAGACCTAGAAGACTGCCTCTAATCCGAATGACTTTTGACCACTAGAGGACATTAGATCATGTGTTTCATTTAGATAACATTGAGCTCATGCATGTGAAGTTACCCTGGAGTGAGCACTGATTGGCTAAAATGCAAGTTTGTCAAAACTGAAACAAGGGGGCAGTTTGCAGAGGCTTAGATAAAAGGTAATCAGATGTAAAAAGTGTATTTCTATAACAGTGTTGGTTATGCAAAACCAGGGAATGGGTAATAAAGGGATTATCTATCTTAAACAAATTCTGGTGTTTACTGTCCCTTTAAGATATAATAAATATCTAGCCTGTTAAGGGTCCTGAGGACTGGAGTTAAGGAAACACTGACTTAAATTATCTAAACATGCACAATCTTCATATACACTTTCAGAGACACCACATCCTACTGAGCATATGCAAGATTCGGGGTGTGCATTTGTGTGATTGGCTGACTGTCACATGAAGCAGTGGAAGGGAAAACAGCACTAACGGCATTTGTCAGAATGAATTTCCATTTTAGTAGATTTCAAAACGCACTTTTACATTTACCAATTGTTTTTCCTACTGTTTGGTGGTCCTTTAAAGTGAATATAAGTTGTTGCAAAAGTGCCTGGTTTTTTAAAAATTTGATTTAAAAACAGGGGCACTTTAATTCAAAATTTATATACATTTCACTTGTGAAATACTTACCTTTTTTAAACTTTACAGCCGCTCCAGCTTCCCCCGGTCGTCGCAAGCCATTTCTGACGTCAGAAATTATGGATGGGTCATCCTCCAATCGTGGGTTTCTCCCCGGGGGAATCTGTCTGATTCAACCCTGTGATTGGAGGAAGCTGGATTCCTCATTTTAGACTTAAGAAGAGTCTTTGTGACAGGCAGAGGAAGCTGGAGCGGCTATCAAGTGCCCCTGTTAATCAAATTTTTAAAAACCGGGCACTTTAGCATCAAAATTTACATTAGCTTAAATATTTCTGGCACATTCATACATACCTTCCCTGGATGTTTCTGGTGTTTAATCTTGTAATACATGAAAGTTAAACTATTTTCTTTATACACTGTATTTACTAGACATGGGTGGCATTACCATCCGAATGCTGAAGGCGACCACTACCTAAAATTCCAGCTCTGAAAAGAGCAGAATGCTGCGAGCGGCCTCCACGTTCAGATGTTAACATTCATTAATGCACATGTCTAGTATCTACAAATTTGATGGTTAACTTTGGCACTCCAGATGTTTCAGAACTAAATTTCCCATGATGCTTAGGCACTCTAAAGCCCAGTCAAGCATCATGCAAAATGTAGTTTTGAAACATCTGGAGTGCTAAGGTTTGCCATCACTGTCCTAGGACCAGGGATAGGCAAGATGTCCGTACATGGACACTGCTGTCCGTGACTAGCCCTTGCCACAACTCCCCCCCCCCCCCCCCCCCGAATAAATAGGAATAAATATGTAGTGTGAATAGTTAGTGGCTGGTCAAGACACTGCTAGCGTTATTGGATGATAAAGTTATGGAATAACTAAATCCCGAGTGAAATACTGGATGTGTAACACCCAGCTTTATACAAAGACACAGTAGTGACACTGGCACATGTGTGTAGCCAGAGGGCTGGTTATAGGATCAGTGGTATCTGCATCAGTATAATAACACCAAGCACTATAATGTTTTTAATGTCAAATGTACCTTGGTGTCCTTCACTAAGGTCTGTAATTTGGAAAATGTCCGCCACAGCCTTTGTCTGTGCCTATCCCTGCCTAGGACCTATTTATTGTACACCACAAAATAATTCCCCTCAAGGTTTGTGTAAAATTTCAATAAATGTGTTGGTAACTTATAACCAGCTAAAGCAGTTTTTTTTTTTTTTTTTCCCCCCCACTTTCTTTTACTTATTTAGGGGTTCAGCCCATCCTCAAAAGTAGACTTGAAATGTCTGACCTCACCATCCTTGGGGAAGAGTATGAAAGACCTGGTTAATGTCACTTTGTCTCCAGTCCTGAAATCCAATGGGCTGAAAAGCAACCCAACCACACCGGAGGCCACGGTAATGTATTAAACCTTGGTTTGTAACCCTAAACAGAAATGTATTAAAAGAACGTCTAGTGCATATTGCATTCAATCTGTTGTTGCCATTAACTTAAAGGGACATAAAACAAGTGGGGCTAGACAAAATATAATATGTACTTTAATATGCAAATTTATACTGCAGTGCCTTGCCATTAACCCTTTTGTTTTTAGTTTCTCTTTCCCACACAATTCCTTATGGCTGTATCTATTGTGGTAAAATACAAAACACATAGGGATTATCTGCTGGAGCATACCTATAAATTGTGAACAGTTGAAGTAAAATGCCTGTCTAAACACTGATGCGGGTAAAGTTGACTACTCCAGGCAGCTTAGCTATGTAATGGGAGGGGGGGGGATTCAATTACTTGACAGAAATTCTTAATTTTTTTTTTTTTTAATGCAAACTATTTTTAATTAGCCCTTTTAGGATATGCACAGATCTCAACCTGTTTAATCTCCCTTTAAAAGGATGAGCCAGTTTTTGCTAAAATGTGACTGCTATATGCTACACATTTAGCATGTTGTAGGTAGTTCAGCCTTTTTAAGGGATTAGAATAAGCAGTGGTTTGTAAGTTTAGTTTTACTTTGCTTAAACGTTTTAAAGGGGGTTTAATTATTTATCCCTCTAAAAGGACATTCTTGCAGTGAATTAAATTCCATGTGATGACTATGCTTTGATAACACTTAACGAGTGCAAGCAAAATAAAATGTACACAACTGTAATTTATAAAAATTAACAGCAGATACTTGATCAGTGGCAGATCTTATTCATCTGCTTTTCAAAATAAGGGCAATTAAATACTATTTTTGGAGGGTTATACCCTGGACACTATTTTGCTCAAAATATAAATGTTTGAAACCTTATTTTGTTTGCAGTACTTGCAATAATGTCCCTAATGTACTAGTGCATATATTTAATGTACATGTGGAAGTTTTGCCTGTCTTTCAAATGTCAATGTTATAAACTCTCCTCCTTAGGTCCCAACAAAGGAAAATCTTCTAGAACTAAAATCTCGGCTTCAGCGGATTCAGGAATTGACCCAAAAAGTTAAACTTCCTGCTTCTGAAAGCAATGTTTCTGTCACAGACCTAAAGGCCAGACTTAAACGTGCAAAGGAATTAGAATCAAAGATCCGGGAGAACAACTCTGCAGAAAAGTCTGAGACTCAGAATCTTGTGCAGATAAGTAAAGATGGGTAAGTCAAAAGGGATTGCTAATGAGATGGTTTGATACTTGTTGTATTAAGAGTGCTTTTGTTCTAAGGCTACTTTTACTTACTTTCCCAGCACTAATGAGAAGGCTCCCGCTTACCAGCGTTTCCATACTCTTGCCCAGGATACGCCCCCAGGTTTATCTTTGCCTTATAAATACAAACTTCTGGCAGAAATGTTCCGCAGCATGGATACAATTGTGAGCATGCTCTTCAACCGTTCCGAAACAATAACCTTCTCCAAAGTCAAACAGGGAGTTCAGGACATGATGCGGAAGTGAGTATTTTATCAATCAATTTTATGTAAATGCAAATGACTATCTGTTAACTAACTTATGTGTGCTTTTAGGCAATTTGAGGAGCGTAATGTTGGGCAGATCAAGACAGTCTATCCAACTGCATATAGATTTAGACAGGAAAAGAATATTCCAACCTTCAAGGATGGAGTGAAGAAAACAGATTATCAGCTTACTGTTGAACCGCTAGTCAAAGGTAAGACTAGAGATTGTGTACATCCACCCTCTAGCTTGCAATGTACTGTTTAAAGGGAAAAACTTTTTACATTACGCTTGCGAGATTCAGAGCTTGTAATTTTTAAGACGCCTTTAAATTCACTTCTATTTTCAAATGTGCTTAGTTCTTCTGGTGGCCCTTTTTGAAAAAATACACACCTTACACTAGTGGGAGCTAGTTGCTGATGCCTGAACACTTGTCTTATTGGCATAACTAGTGTTCAGCTAGCTGCCAGTACTGCAATGCTGATCATTCAGCAAAGGATACTAAGATAATTTAGTAAGGTAAATGGGGAAAGTCCTGAAAGTGACTTTTTGGGTTTCCTGTCCCTTTAAATCTGAATGAAAGTCATGAACAGTATGAAGGTAACCTAGCATATTCAGCCATAATTCGAAAGTTATGGAAGGAGTTTTGTTTTTGTGAGCGAAGTGCTTTTAAAGCAGTTTGACACATAGAAAACTTTGTCTAAAATAACCATATCTCCAACAGCTGAAGACAAATTGGATGGACGTCTGCAACTCACTGTCACTCGCTTGCTGGAGCGAAGACGTACATTTAACAAGAATCTCACCAATATAGTCAAACACCACCACAAGGTAATTATTATATTTATTTTTTTACTCTGAATTTAGTATTATGCATATTAGATTTTAAATCCCCTTTTTAAAATTTTAAGAATTAATGACTATGCAAAGTACATGGATTTTTTATTTTTTTGGCTCTGAAAATTGTAAGCATGCCTATTAAAGGGCCATTAATACACTAGAATTTCATAAACTGCATAAAGATGCATCAACCAATCACAAACTTATATACTGAACTATTGCACATGCTCAGTAGGGACTGGTGCCTTGGTGTGCATATAAAGACTAGTTTAACTGGAAGTGAGTTTTTATGCTCTTATTTGAATCATGAAATTTGTCACACTAAATGTCAAAATTAGACATTACACAGAATTATAACATTTCTGTACATATATAGTGACATATAAACCAAGAAAGCAAATATTGATGTCAAATATTTTTCTTAGGTTTTCCTGTCAACACTTAGCCCCCCAATGGTGGTGCCTGATGAAAAGTTAACCCGCTGGCACCCACGTTTTAATGTTGATGAGGTGCCTGATGTAGTATCTGCAGAACTCCCATTGCCACCCTATGTTGAAAAAATAACCACAGCGCAGGATGTATTGTCCAAAGCACGGGGCATGATGACACCAAAGGTATGTTTGTTTTTTTGTTTTTAAGCCCAGCTCCTTAGTTATGATGCATATGATCATCTTGCTGATTTCCAAGGAACAGTGTTTGCAATGATCCTTTTTATTACTGGTGTATTTGTTTACAAATGTCTCCTGGTCTTTATCTCAGCATTTGAAATAGCTGTTTTTTGCCGCCTGTGGTATCCTAGCCTATAATGACTGTTTCTAAACTTGACTAACATACTTAAGGTAAACGGCCAGCAGAAAAAAATTGCAATACCAGTGGAGAGTAAAATAGTTCTGAAATGCTTATTTTCATTTGTTCTTTCAAAGTATTGCGTAGATGGGTGAGAATGCAAAGCATTTGAATAAGGAAGTTTGATCTATCTGCAAGCTTAAGCTATTTTGATGGGTTGAAACCCCTTAAAGTGAATGTAAACTCAGCCTTCGTTCTAAACAGCAGTCTATCAAATATCAATAAAAAAACCTGAGTTTCATTCATCAAATTTTAATTTTCTAAATCGATACCTTTATTTTCATAAATTTATATCAATTTGCAGCTAAACGTCCTCCGCCCGGCATTCGCGCTCTGTTGCTCACCTTTTTGATGTCTTAATAGCCAATAACGGCTCCAACCACGGGGGGACCCACCCTCTTCTCATTATGTAATAGGTCCTTATTGCGCATGCGTTTGTCTTTGGTGCCGAGCTAATCTATTGTAAGCTCGTGCACATTTCGCGCATGCGCAATACTAATAAACACGGGTAGCGTTACATTCTTATACGGATTCCTTTCATTTCCTCTGTATTGTCAATTTTGGATTAGTGGATGTGAAAGGTCTCCGTAAAAGTAACGCATGCGCAATGTAAAATAGACACAGGAGCGCGCAGTACCTATACGTAAACAGCGGGTGGGACCGCTGTTTACGTAATATGGATGAAAATTAGGAAGCAGTGAGTGGGAGGAGCGGGTAAGCGAATGAGTGCTATGCCATATATAAAATAAACATTAAAATACACATTTTATTAAAAATTTATTGAGGCGGTATGCTTAATCTCAGTAATCACTACAAAACTAGATTACACAAAACGGAAAAATTGACATTCACTTTAACTAGTCCAGCTCCTAAAAATGCATTTTTGCACTTCAGTTTAGCAGCACTAGTTTTATTGAAATGCCAAATAAAAATAGGGCAATGGTGTTTGTCTAATTGTCAATGGTCTCTGTAGATGGAGAAGGCTCTTGCAAACCTGGCATTAAGAACGGCTGAAAACGGTGTAGTGCAACAAACGCCTGTGGAGCCAGCCAAACCAGCACAACCAACTGCACCTTCAAATGCCCTTAAAGGAGTATCTCAGTCTCTACTGGAAAGGGTATGTGTAGGCTTTGTGTGTGGTGTGTTTGTGTTTTTTTTTTTTTTTTGTTTTTTTTTCCCTCACCCAATATGCTCTTGTTCAGTCCCCTAATTAGTTTGTTACATCACTACAGATACGGGCTAAAGAAGCACAGAAGCTACAATCTATGATGACTCGGAGACCACAGCAGGAAGAGAGACTACTAATGATGTCTAGACTGCCTGAGTTGGCTCGAATCCTGCGTAATGTGTTTGTGGCTGAAAAGAAACCAGCCTTGACCATAGAGGTGACCTGCAACAGGATGACTGTCAGCTACCGCTCCTCAATGACAGCTGGTAAGATTGGCTTCTCTTTACCCGGTGACATGGCCTCCCAACCAATTTAGAACTTGTTCAAATATTAAAGGGACATTGTAATTTTCTACTGCTGCAGGGTTAGTCAATATGCATGTCATTGAGATTAGGTTATGGTTTTAAAGAGCTTAAACCAGCTCTTCCATGCAAAAATAAAGATTAAGGAATAATCCCATACACAAACACTAAAAAATATTGCTTGAATTATGTATTCAGAGCAAAGATTAAACCGAATAATTAGTACATGTATTTTTGTTGCATTGTAATATTGGGGGGGGGGGGGGGGGGATAAGGGCAAGCTTAATTTCCATAAAGCAGTGTGCCGCTATATTGTAACTTCGGTTACCTTTTCTGCTGAGGCCAAAAAAGAGTGGTTATAAATGTAGTGTAGGACAAAGCTGTCTGCACTTCCTTGTTTAACTTTAATTGGAAAGCCCACTATATTCAGAACTAAATTACAGTAAAGGAGAACAAGAGAATGAAAGAACATTGCAAAGTTTTACTTCATGTAATTAAAAAACCTCAAGATAATATATATTGTGTTGTGTCCCTTTAATGGAATACTGTAACAAGTACAGTATCTGAAATTGTACACAATGCATATTAACATATTTATAAATATTCAAATTTAGAACTTGCAGTTATGAGATTTGTGATACTATATTCCTTCCACACACAGCTTTTAGTGTCCCTCTAACTTGCTGTTTATCTTTACAGGGGAAATGGAAAAACATCTTGGCTTATTATCAGAGCTGCTTCCTGACTGGCTTGGCGTCCATCCAGTACGCAGTGATACTTACTACAAACTGAATAAATCTATGGACCTCAATCTAATTTTAGAAAGACTTGCCAAAAAGATGAAGGAAGAAGAATCTCAGTGACAATGTCATTTTAAAACTAAATTTCTTTTACCATGACACTTTTTTATTTTGGTTTTCTTAAGTTGAATTAAGTGAACATAACGCTGACATTGTTCAACACTGGTTTTTTATTTTTTAAAACATGGATATGCTTGGTTGAATCTTGGAGGTACAGCTCAATATGAAGACCGCAAAAACAAAAGGATTAAACTTCTGAATTTAAAAACCAGTGACTTCACGGCTAGTATGGTCTTTTCACTTTTATAGTGGACCAGTATCTGTTACTATTTGCAAGTTAGATTATTAATGTAATTCACAAGTTATTAATGAAGGTACTTTCACTACAAAAATTTTTTACACCATCTTTTTGAAGAGCTTGTGAATATTTAACCTTTCTGTCTAGCATTCTTTTTAATCAAGCTGAAGAATAAAGGCAAGATAACTAGATTGCCTAATGTATTTCATAAGTGTTTATAGTTGGGAATCAGAGTAAATAAAATACCTTAACATCACTTTTTGTAACTTATTGCTGGTCTTGATCAAAACTGGCTACAGGAGTGGAATTGTCATTTTACCTTCCTTGAAGAGATGCATATTAGATGCAAAGACTTGTACACACCTACCCAAATCCCAATTGTAATCAGATCTCCTTTAAAAAAGGCATCCCTAATAAGGTTATGGTAAATATGCAAGCACTTGCAGTAGGAAATAGACAAAACTCATTACTTGCTCCTTCTACACATGCAAGAAAATACTCCGACATGCACAGCCCCCATGAGTGAGACATGGAGAATAGTATTTCACTAATGATCAGTCTGCATGATATAGGTAACTTTTTTTTTGTGTGTGTGATCTAACAATTTGCAGACAGCAGTGTCACAATGGCTAGATAAAATCACTTATGACAAAGTGGGGAAAGCTAATCTGAGATAATGGATTGGGGAGCTGTCATGTGAGTGATCTTTCCCTGGTAGATACATGGAGACCTAGCATAAACTGTACGTTCAGGCCTCTCGAATTTACAAATATTACACTAACAGGATTGTGTGGTGGGATTCTTTGGATTAGTAAAAATCCTTTGGGTCTAGGTATTAGTGTGTTAAAGGGACATTATACACTTTTTCTTTGCATAAATGTTTTGTAGATCTATTTATATAGCCCATAAAGTTTTAATTTTTAAAAATAAATAAATGTGTAGTTTTGCTTATTTTTAAATAACATTGCTCTGATTTTCAGACTCCTAACCAAGCCCCAAAGTTTTATGTGAATACCGTCGGATACCTTCTCCGGCTTGCTCCTGTTTGTGTAAAGGGTCTTTTCATATGCAAAAGAAGGGGGAGGGGGAGTGTCTATTTGCCACTTGCAGTGGGCTCTCCAGCTGCCTTTTCAACAGAGCCAAACTGACAGCTTCTAAGTAAGTTTTTAAAGTTTTATACTGGATTTTTATATCAGTATCTGCATCTTTATAGTAGTCTATTACATGCAGTTATATGAAAATGAGTGTATACTGTCCCTTTAAGGCAATGGAGTATGGTAAAATTGGCAGTAGTAAAGACTACAGAGAAGAAAGATAAATGACTTGGGACTTCAGGTGACTGGTAAAGAATGAAAATGCACAGAAAGCAACTTGAAAAAATTCTTCGTTGCATAGGAATATGCAGAAATATAGTTACACTTCAAAGATCACCAGACAGATTTCATCTGGAATATTGCATATAGTTCTGGAGGTCATATCTCTAGTCATACATAACTAGACTATTCCAAAGATGGCTACTAAAATGGTGCAAGGTCATTAGGATTTCATGATCTAATGTGTAGGTTAGAGTTTTCTTAAAGTGAGTTATTTGATACTTAAAAATTTTAAGTTGTGTTTTGTTTTTTTTTTCTATTAAATTTTGGGAATAGGAGGGTTTCCTATTATGGACATGGATTGTCTGTCTTTGGTTATATGCTTGTTAGGATGCACAAATTGTTTTGCCTAATGCAATTCTGTGCTTCATATTTAGCTAGAGCCCTTCTATTTAAAGATTGTTGCCCTCTGAGCCCAATGTATCTAAGGATGATGCTGTTGAGAAAATGCCACAGCTTTCTCCTAACGTCCCAAGCCTCAATGGCGTCACATGCAGTGCCCTGCTAAAGGGAAATCTGCAAGTGGAAAATTAGATATTCAGATTCTACAGTTTCTGTTCCTCCTGCTACACAGGTTGCCCTCCCTCATAAGTCTGAGGATATGTCGGTAGCCTCTGGAGGGCAAAATCTCAGATTCGGACAGTATAATGCCTTTATCTATCTGATGAAGTAAACTTAAGATTTAAGCTTAAACACCTTTGTATTGTAAGGAGGTTTTGGCTACTTTGGATGACTCAATACCCCTGTTATTAACCCTAAAAAGTCTAGTAAATACTAACTATGATCGTTCCTCTGGATGGTTTTTCCTGTTCCAGACTGTGTGACGGAGATTATATCGCAGGAATGGGAGAAGCCAGGGATGCCTTTTTCCTGTCTTTAAACAATTGTTTCCTGTTGCTGGCTCCATTAGATTCATGGTGCACAGTGTCTAAAGTAGAAGGGGCAATTTCTACTTTAGCTAAGAACTACAGTCCCGATAGAGAATAGCTGCTCCTTTAAGGATTCTATGGACAAAAAGCTTAAAGGGACAGTTCACCCAAAAATGGTCTCCCATTTTGAATGGTTCCCAATGATCCATTTTACCTGCTGGGGTGATTTTAAATAGTTAAGTATTTCCTTTTCTCCTATTTTGTCCTTTGAAATGGCTTATTTTAGCTTGTGGTATCCCAACCTATACTGAGTTTTTTTTAATACTGGAGAATAGGCTATTGAATAGCCTAAGTAAACTCAGCCAGCAGAGGAAATTAAACTCAGTGGGGTGCAGGATAAGTAATAAAATGTTCCATTGTTCTCTATGAGCTTTATTTTCGTTTTCCAGACAAATAGAAGATAAGGAAGCAAGTGTGTACACAAAGTGATAACATAAGATATATTACCTGAAGCTCAACCCATTGTAATAGGCTGTGGTTTAAAAGCACAAAACCAGCTACTTCATATACACAAATATACCTGAAAATGCAATTTCTCATACATTTTTATACTCTGCAGCTGGTGGTATAACAAGTCCTTGAAAATACATTAATATAACTTTTTTTAGTGTACTGTCCCTTTAAGCTTATTTGAAAAAGATTTGTTCATTAAGGTCTTCAATGGCAACCTGTAGTTTGTTTTGCCACAGTAGCAGGTGTGGCATCTTATTGGTGCAACGCCTTGTCTGTATCTATTTTAGTAGACTCCGTTGGAGGAGATTAAAAATAGAGGAATTGGCCAAATTTAGAGCCTTAATTCTATTTCTGCTGCTAACCTGCAAGTTATTTGACTGGGAGCCAAGATGTCTGGCTTCACAGTCCTAGCCCGCAGGGCTTTGTGGCTAAAATCTTGGTCATCTGATGTTTCCTCTAAGTCCAAGCTTCTGACACTTCCTTACAAGGGTAAAACCTTGTTTGGAGCTGGTCTGGCAGAAGTAAATTCTGACGTTATGGGTGGAAAATGTTTTTTTATACTATAAGATAACAGACCTAAAGGATGTCAGTATTTTCAAAGGAAAGTCTTCCAAGCAGGAACAATCCAAGTCTTCTTGAAAATCCAAATAGTTTTGGGGCAAAGGGGAAGCAATCTAAGAAACCTGCAGCTGAGTCTGTCAGCATAAAGGGTCTGCCTCCAGTCCAGGATTGGATCAAGTGGGGGGCTGACTTTCTGTTTCCTCAAGCATAGATATGAGATGTCCCAGATCCTTGGGCTGTTAACATAGTATCTCAGGGTTACACAATATAATTCATATCTTTCCTCCCAGGAATCTAGAGGCCTCTAGATTATCTGCAGTCCAGGTTAAGACTGTCATTCTTGAACTGCGTTCAGGACTTTTCTTCCCTGGGAGTGATAGTTCCAGTAGGGAACAGTGACTAGGATTCTATTCAAATCTTTTCGTGGTTCCCAAAAAGAGGGAACTTATTGACCTATTCTAGAATTAGTTTCTCAAAGTACCGTCCTTCAAAATGGAAACAATTCATTTCATTCCTCCTTTGGTCCAAGAGGGTCAGTTCATGACAACCATAGGCCTGAAGGATGCGTATCTTATGTTCCCACCCACAGGGATCATCACAGGTTTCTGAGATTAGTCTTTCTAGACAGACACTTTCAGTTTGTGGCTCTTCTGTTTGGCTTTGCCACAGCTCCCATAATTTTCTCCACGGTTTTGGGGGCTCTCTTGGCAGTGATCATGTCTCAGGTTATTGCAGTGGCATCTTATCTGGATGACAGATTGGTTCAGGCGCTATATATATATATATATATATATATATAATATATCTCTCAAACAAATACAGAAATGTCTTCTACTTTCCCATGGTTGGAAAGTGAATCTGGAAAAGTGTTCCTTTGTTCCAGCTACAAGGGTAGTTTTCTTAGGGACCATAATAGATTCCATGTCAAAAGCCAAAATTCTCCTTGCCTTTCTACAATATACTGTGGCTCAATGTATGGAGGTATTTGGTCTGATGGTCGCTTCCATGGACATTTCCTTTGATTCCATTTGAGAGCTCTGCAGTTATGCATGTTCAGACAATGGAATGGCGATCATTTGGATCTGTCTCAGAGGATAGATCTAATCCAGTCGACAGACTCTCCCGTGGTGGCTTTCTTGGGAGCATCTCTCTCAGGGCACATGCTTCCGGAGACCTTCCTAAGTGATGGTGGCCATAGACGCTAGGCTGGGGAGCAAGTCTGGGACTCGTTAAAGGCACAGGGACTATGGGCTTGGTGGGGGGGGGGGGTCTGTTCTCCCCATAAACATCTTAGAGTTTAGAGCGATTTACAATGCTTTGAATTGACCAATTGTCCTTCACCCGGTTTAATCAGTTTTCAGTCGGTTTACATCACCTCAATGGTTTACATCAACCACCAGGGAAGAACTCTGAGTTCCTTAGCCATGAGAGAGGTGATTCGGATAATTCAGTGGGCGGAAGCTCAATTGTCTGCCATCCACATTCCAGGAGTAGGCAACTGGAAAGTGGATTTCTTGATCAGACATTTCATCCCAGGTAGTGGTTTTTCATCCAGAGGTGTTAGCCGGAGTTGTATCTAATGGAGTTTCGATAGAACGCCAAACTTCCAAGGTACGGTTCATAGTCTAGAGATCCGCAGGCTGACATTTTTAGATACTCTGGTGGTTCCTTGGGATTTCGCTCTAGCATACCTGTTTCCTCTGTTTGTGCTTCTTCCACAAATCATTGCTTGTTTCTATCAGGAGAAAGCGTTGGTAATTCTAATTGCTCCTACATGGCCTCGCAGGATCTAGTATGAGGACCTAGTGGTGTCATCTCTGCCACCTTGGAGGTTCAGAGGTCTCTGAAGAAGGACCTTTTTAACTCGGGTCCATTCCTCCATCCAAATCTCGTTTCTCTGAAGCTGACTGCTTGGAGATTGAATGCTTAGTTCTGTCTAAGCGTGGATTTTCTGAAGTTGGTCATTAAGACCATGATCCAGGCTTACAAACCTGTTTCTTGAAGTTTATAAGGCATGGTGTAAATACTTTTCTTGGTGTGAATCGGCTACTTTTGGCGTAGGGTCAGGATTCCTAGAATTTTGTCTTTTCTCCAGGAAGGTCTGGAGAATGAATTCAGTCAGTTCTTTGAAAGGTCAGATTTCTGCATTTTCTATTTTGTTGCTCAAGTGTCTGGCGGATGTGCCAGATGTTCAATCTTTTTGTCAGGCCGGTGTTTAAACCTGTTGCTCCTCTAAGTTTTAACCTTGTTCTTAGTTTTGCAGCAGGCTTTGTTTGAGCCAATGCATTCCATAGATATTAAGTTGTTTTGTTTTTCGTTGCTCTCTGCTGCTCAGAGTTTCTTAACTTTAAGTGTTGCAGAGTGATTTGCCTTCTCAACTTTCATGTGGATAATGTGGGGGGTTTTTTTGTACTAAATTGGGGTTTCTCCCAAAAGTGGTTTCGGTTAGAAATATTCTGGAAATTGTTGTTCCTTCTCTCTCTCCTAATCCTTCTCATAAGGAAAGTCTGTTGCACAACTTGGATGTTGTGTGTGCGCTAAAATTCTACCTACAGGCGACTTAAGATTTTCGCCAGTGTTCTGCCCTGTTTGTCTGTTTCTCAGGAAAGAGTAAGGTCAGATGGTTTCTGCTACTTCTCTTTCCCTCTGGTTGAGAAGTATGCTTTGTTTTGCTTATGAGACTGCTGGTCAGCAGCCTCCTGAGAACATTACTTTCAAAAATGTAGCTTCTGTGGATCAGAGTTGCAAGGCTGCAACTTGGAAAGTTGTTTAAAATTACATGCCCTATCTGAATCATGAGTTTATTTTTTGACTAGAATGTCCCTTTAAATTTCATAGTCCCCTAATTTTAAGCCACTTTATTTTTCTCCTATAAAATTTTCTTTGTTAGTATCTTTATTTAAAAAGGTGGAAAGTAAGCTTAGGACCTGGCCCATTTTTGGTTTAGCCTCTGGGTAGCACTTGTTGATTGGATGGCTACATTTAGACACCAATCAGCAAACTCTACCCCGGGGCTGAACCAAAAATGGGCCAGCTTCTAAGCTTAAATTCCAGCTTTTTAAAATAAAAAAAAATACCAAAACGAAGAAAAATTAATGAGTAATTTTAGAAAGTTGCTTAAAATTGCATCCATCGTCTTCTAAAGAGAGGTTATAATACAATTTGGATGTTTAGAGAGCGTTAAAAGAATCCTGCTACCAAGGAGTTTCCTCATACCTGTTAGTATTCTTGCAAAGGTCAAAAGGCCACTGCTGTCTCATTGTCTTTCTGGCTATGAAGCTTTATTTGTATGGTCTACTTGGAAAATGGTCAGCAGCCTCCGGCCTGTCTTACTGCCCATTCTACCCGTGCAGTGTCTACATCTTGGGCCTTCAAGAATGAGGCTTCAGTTGTGCATAATTTCACAAAGTTTTTATCCGTTTTGATTTTTTTCGCCTCAGATGAGGCTTCATTTTGGGAGAAGGGTTCTTCAAGTGGTGGTGCCTGACAACTAGGGTCAGCCTTTCCTTACTACACTAAAGTATTTGTGGACACTCAGCTTGGGTATTAGTTTCCCAATTGATTTGATTTACGGTGTCTGTTAATTTAGCCCTCTTCCATTTAAGTAACATTCCCCTCGTATTACGCTTTTGTAGGCTTCCCATATTATTCTATTGTCTGTCTGGGATATGTTCAATTTAAAATATTTTTCTAATTTAGCTATTATTGAATCTTAATACAATAAACTAATTTCCAGGTGAAATGTCTGGTAGGTACGTTAGGCCTTTTTAATGAGCAGCTTATTGCAGCGTGGTCAAACAATGTACATGGGTAGATTTTAGTGTGGACAATGTATAAGAAGCTGGTCACATCCATTATCCTGGAGTAGGATGTGTGTGGATAGCACAGGCCATATTAGTGGGTTTTCTGTTATGACGTCATATTAAAAAAAAAAAAGTATTTTATATTTTTTATCCTGTTACACGGATTGTTTATCATCAAAGTGGATTTTATAAGCTTTATTTTGAGAATAAAGGATATATCATTGTTGTACACACCTAAAAAAAAAAATACAGTAATCCTTTAAGGAATGCTAAACCCATTCATTTTTCTTTAATGACTCAGAGCAGGCAACTTTCTATTTTCTTTTACAAGATACGACGAGTCCATGGATTTCATCCTTAATTATGGGATATCGCCTTCTGGTCAGCAGGAGGAGGCAAAGAGCACCACAGCAGAGATATATATATATATATATAGAGCTCCTCCCTTCCCTCCCACCCCAGTCATTCTCTTTGCCTGTGTTAGTGATAGGAAGAGGTAAAGTGAGGTGTTAGTTTTAGATTCTTCAATCAAGAGTTTGTTTTTTAAATGGTACCAGTGTGTGCTATTTTACTCAGGGCTAGAGCTACAAGCTTTTCAACAATGGAGGCTGGGGAGATTTTCATTCTTTCTGCGACTCCCATACCGTTGTTAGACCTTCTGATGGTCTTAGCAGATATTACCTAAGACCCTGTTTGTTCCCACAGACTTGCTGGAGGTGATGGAAAGAACATCTTCATTGTGGGGGACAAGTTCGTGCTGCGCTCAGCATTAAGGTATGTACAGACCTTTTGTTTCTGGGGAGACTATGTAGCTCAGAACAGACTGGCATTTATTCCCTATACCGGGGAGGGGTAATCGGTTTGCACAGGACATAAAATGTGTGCATGGGTCTACCCTCTTTATTCAGTGAGCTTAAGTTTAGCTGTCCTATCTGTGGGCGCTAATAAGTAATTAGCCCGGGGGATATACATAGTTTGTGTGCTTGACGCTAGGAGATTGTGGGAGCTCTTACCCAAGTGTCCTAACCTTAACTGTTACTAAGCTAATGGCAGGACAGGGTTGTGTGTTTTGTTTATAGGGGCACATTGGTGGTTCACGGTACACTAAAAGAGAAGTTTGTGTGGGGGCATGTATTTTGTATACCGACATGTGAATTCCCCATGCGGTCTTGATTTTTACGGAGTTCGTTTTGCGCGCTTAGCCGCGCAGTGGATATCCGTATCCTGACATTACGGCAGCATGTTTAGAGGCTCCGGTGTGGCCTAAGTCAGCTTGTCTGTAATACTCACAAGCGGTCTTAGGTGCGACGGTTCACCAGTGTTGAGTGATTCGTGGGGACAGGTAGGCGCCGCAGCAGAGCTGTGGCGAGGTGCAAGTGCTACATTTTGTCCCTAAGACGTTTTACATAGAGTGTACATTTACAAGGGAGATCTACTAAAGGTCCTATTGTGCTTCCCTGTTATGGCATTGTTTATTGCGGAGTAATAAAGACACAGTACACTCGTTTTTTGCTTTTTAATTTTAAATTACTGTACCACTACCAATATTGCTATTGCTTGTTTTTGTCATGGCTGATCTTCAGGAAAGTACATGTTCTATGTGTTTAGATGCCAATGTGGAACCCCCTACTACTTTTTGTCCCTCATGTACCGAGAGGGCTTTACAGTTTAAAGAACAAATTTTCTTTAATGCAAGTATATCTAAGGATGTTTCTCAGACTGATGAGACTCGGGGTAAGCCGCTACTTTCTCCCCAAGCGTCACAGCCTTTAACGCCCACTGAGGCGAGACCGTATTCTTCAACTGTGTCCGCTTCATTCACTCTGCAGGATATGGCTGCAGTTATGTCATCTTCTCTTTCAGAAGTTTTATCTAAGTTGCCAGCCTTACAGGGCAAACGCAGTAGGACAGAAGCACATGTGGTCCCTGCGACTTCTGATGCTTTGATGGCGATCTCCGATGTACCCTCCTAGGACTCTGAATTACGGGGTGTGGAGGCTCTGTCTGAGGGGGAACTGTCTGACTCAGGAAGTGTTTTACCCCAGGCAGATTGGGAAGTGATTTCCTTCAGATTCTCTGCCTGTTACTTTTTGGTGACTCTGGACGACTGACTCTATTGTGGTTCCACCAGAGAAATTGAGTAAGATGGACAGATATTTGGAGGTCCCTTCTTATTCTGACGTTTTTCCGGTTCCTAAGAGAATCTCGGAAATTATTGCTAAGGAATGGGATAGACCGGGTATCCCGTTCTCCCCTTCCCCTATGTTTAAGAAAATGTACCCTATAGCTGACACCGTGCAGGATTCTTGGCAGACGATCCCTAAGGTGGAAGGAGCTATCTCTTCCCTAGCTAAGCGTACGCCTATCCCTATCGAGGACAGTTGTGCTTTCAAAGACCCCATGGATAAGAAGTTGGAGGGTCTTCTAAAAAAAACTTTGTTTATCAAGGGTTTCTATTGCAACCGACGGCCTGCATTGTAACAGTCACAACTGCGGCTGCCTTTTGGTTTGACGCTCTAGAAGAGTCTCTTAGGACTGAAACTTCTTTAGAGGAAATACAGGATAGAATTAAGGCTCTTAAGCTGGCTAATTCTTTTATTACGGATGCCTCTTTTCAGATCACCAAATTGGCGGCTAAGAATTCATGATTCTCCATCTTAGCACGAAGAGCCTTATGGTTAAAATCTTGGTCTACGGATGTGTCCTCTAAATCCAAGCTCTTGGCTATTCCCTTCAAGGGAAAGACCCTGTTCGGGCCTGACTTGAAGGAGATCATTTCTGACATTACGGGAGGTAAAGGTCACCTCCTCCCTCAAGATATAACATCTAAGCAAAGGGGACGACAGAGTAATTTTCGTTCCTTTTGAAATTTCAAGGGAGTTCCCTCTTCCACTAAGCAGGAAGGGAATTATTCACAAGCCAAGTCCACATGGTGACCCAACCAGTCATGGAACAAGGGTAAACAACCCAAGAAGCCTGCTGCTGCTACCAAGACAGCATGAAGGGGCAGCCCCCGATCCGGGACCGGATCTAGTAGGGGGCAGACTTTCTTTGTTCAGGCTTGGATGAGACGTTCAGGATCCCTGGACACTAGAAATCCTTCCTTTCTCAGCAATACCGCCAAACATATATGTATTATTGACCTACAAAGGTTTCAAAATATTTTTGGGATAATGAGAAATTTAGGGCAATGTGTTTTTTGATTTACATTGTTGCTGAATGAGACACACAACATGAGGTATTAGCATATATATCAATTTATTTTGATTAATCTGATACATAGGTCTTAGCTCCTATTACTAGTAATATACTAGTTACTTTTGGTCACTATGTAGTTAAATATAAGACACACAACATGAGGTATTAGCATATATATCAATTTATTTTGATTAATCTGATACACATGTCTTAGCTCCTATTACTAGTAATATACTAGTTATATTTAACTATATAGTGACCAAGTTAAGATCACACAATAAACTTGGGAAACAAATATGATTAATTTGATATCCTAATATGAGCATTTTGGCTACAGTGTATTGCTCTAACTATCACTAAATTTAATGACAACATCACTATTTAATTCTACTACTAAGTGGCTGAGGACTATATATATATATATATATATATATATATATATATATATATATATCTCAGATTAGTCTTGTATTATTATAGGTTGGTTTGTTCTCACTAACTGTTTTTAATTGTTTTCCCATTTTAGAATTTACTAATAAAATTTGAATTTTAAATTATTTTTCCATCCATTCTCCCCTTGAGGGTATTTTGCTTGCTTTTCTGCCAAGATATTAACTTAAGTAGTGGGGGCATAGATATTTTTCTCCATCAGGTACCCACCCTAGTCTTAGACGACATTTAATTGGCTTTGATTGAGATGAAGAGTGCTTTTACAGAAACACACCTTGTGTAGGCTTGGCCTTCTTTCTCTTTTGCTCCCTTAGTGTACAGCACCTAATCCATTAGTATTATTTATATTACAAGTAAATAATCTTTTACATATTGGACATCTCTCTCCCAGTGGTGCCATTCTCCAATTCTCCCCCTTCTTTCTTTCCCATTCCTTTGCTAGACACTAGAAATCATGTCTCAAGGGTATCAGTTGGAGTTAAAAAATTCCTTCCCCAGAGGAAGGTTTCTTCTTTCACGATTGTCTGTCGACCAGATAAAAAGAGGCGTTCTTACACTGTGTAAGAGATCTCTCCTCCATGGGAGTAATATGCCCCGTTCCAATACAGGGGCAGGGGTTTTACTCAAATCTCTTTGTAGTTCCCAAAAAAGAGGGAACGTTCAGACCCATTTTAGATCTCAAAAGTCTAAACAAATTTCTCAGAGTTCCATCCTTCAAGATGGAAACTATTCGAACCATTCTTCCATTGATCCAGGAGGGTCAATATATGACTACTGTGGACTTGAAGGATGCATATCTTCATATTCCTATCCACAGAGATCATCACAAGTTCCTGAGATTTGCCTTTCTGGACAAACATTTTCAGTTCGTGGCCCTTCCTTTCAGTCTGACCACAGCACCCAGAATTTTCACAAAGGTTCTGGGGTCTCTGCTGGCAGTTCTCAGGCCGCGGGGCATTGCAGTGGCGCCTTATCTGGACGATATTCTGATCCAGACGTCGTCTTATCAACTAACAAAGTCTCATATCGACGTTGTTCTATCCTTTCTACGGACTCACGGGTGGAAGGCGAACGTAGAAAAGAGTTCACTAATTCCACAGACACGGGTTCCTTTCCTGGGAACTCTAATAGACTCTCTGGCCATGAAGATCTTTTTGACGGAAGTCAGAAAGTTAAAGATTCTGAATACATGCCGATCCCTTCAGTCCAATCCTCGGCTGTCAGTGGCTCAGTGCATGGAGGTAATTGGATTGATGGTGGCAGCAATGGACATCATATTCCGTTTGCTTGTTTTCATCTCAGACCTCTACAACTGAGCATGCTCAGACAATGGAATGGAGATTATGCAAATTTGTCTCCTCAAATAGATCTAGATCAGGAGACAAGGGACTCTCTTCTTTGGTGGTTGTCGCCGGATCATCTGTCCCAAGGGTCGTGCTTCCGCAGACCCTCATGGGTAATAGTGACAACGGACGCCAGCCTGATAGGATGGGGTGCAGTCTGGAACTCCCTGAAGGCACAGGGTCTGTGGACTCGGTTGGAGTCTCTACTTCCCATCAATATTCTGGAGTTGAGAGCCATATTCAATGCGCTTCAGGCTTGGCCCCAGTTGGCTTCGGCCAAATTAATCAGATTCCAGTCGGACAACATCACGACTGTAGCTTACATCAATCAATGACAGAAGTAGCCAAGATAATTCAGTGGGCGGAAGCTCACTCTTGTTATCTGTCGGCAATCTACATCCCAGGAGACAACTGGGAGGCAGATTTTTTGAGCAGGCAGACTTTTCATCCGGGGGAATGGGAACTCCATCCGGAAGTCTTTGCCAACCTGATCCTCAGATGGGGCAGACCGGAGCTGGATCTGATGGCGTCTCATCAGAATGCCAAGCTCCCGAGATACGGATCCAGGTCCAGGGATCCTCAGGCCGAACTGATAGATGCCTTGGTTGTTCAACCTAGCTTATGTGTTAAAATGTACAAAAATGTGTGCAGAGAGATTTGCAACACAAAGAAAAAGATTGCAGGTTGCTGGGTTATATAATAATTCGACCCACTAAAGATTAAGGTCAGACAAAAAAAGGATAAGTAAATATATGAATAAAATCATACAAACATGCTCATTTATACTAAATAACTTTATTGGTGAAAAATATTTTAAAGTCCGACTGGACTCATACTCATGCACACACACATACAATTAAAACTAGCTGGAACTCAGGTAATATGGTTGGTATATCAAATAGCACTCTAAGACTCAAAATGTATTTACTGACAAGGGATCTTGACTGTTATAGTATTTTAATATTGATCCCTGGCAGTATACGATAGGCTATAGACAGCAAGAAAAAATAACTGCTGAATTAGTTAGTCCTCCATAAAGGCAAGTCTGCACAAAGAGAGATAGGCAAAACACTCTATAATTAGATGTGCTGGGTATTAGTGCATTAATTAGCTGTCCCTGCACACACTTAAATGTATTAGTGTTTTATTCCCAAACTAAGCGAAGGTTGCGCTATAATTATTATTCCCAGTATTGTTACTGGTAATTGTTAGGTTATAAGTATATAGGGCCCATTGATATTGGGTATAAACCTTAAATTCAGAAATAAGATATGGTGAGTGCCTTTTATTAGGTCACCAGTGTAGCAGTTGCTGTGTGTAACCTGCTGCTCGGGGTGAATATGTTGAAATAGAATGGCTTAAATGGATATTATTTGCTACAAACTGACATACGTTGCCGCAAATGTATCCAGTGTATCAAATGGTCACTGAAGAAAATAGAGCATGAAATGTACAAAATTCCCCAGTATCCAGACAAACCAATCACTGTTGATCATATGATTTTTAACAAGTGCAATATTGGTTTACATAACATTAGAGTCTCAGATATATCTATATGGTAAAATGTCTAAATTCATTAGCATAATGTTTATCAATCCACCAGTTTTTATCTGAGTCACAAATGTAATTTAGCAACTTGCATAGTAGTGCTCTGTCAGCTAGTCTGAATGCTGTGCAGTTAAACCGCTTAGATATCGTAAGCTTATAGATTTCGAAATATGCTCCCTACTATTAGCAGGAGAAATACCACAGAAATGCTCTGGTTAGATTACAAAACGTCACTGGTCTAATTTGATCTATAGGTGGCATAAATAAGTCATACAGGGATCACCATTGGAAATGTCCCATTACAAACACCTAACAAAAGTTAGTAGGAAATAAAGAAGGACTAAACTACCAAAAGGTCTCTTCTATAGCGGAGACCTGATTACTTTTAACTGTCTATAGATATTCGGCATATATTGAGAGTGCTAAGGCTTAGTCAGCAAATTAAAAATAGAGGTTCAATAACCCCGTGTTCGTGCCCCTGACGCGCGTTTCACATTACGCTTCCTCAGAGGGGTACACGCCAGCCGGACGGAGCGGGTAATGTTGGAATCTAAAACCCGCCTACGTATTCTAATTGGTTCACCAAAATGGCGCTATGTGACTTCTCATTGGTCAGTATTCGCAGTGTGACAAATGGAATTTCGAAAAGCACATTTCCTTAGTGAGCTGACAGATTCTCATTTGCGAGCTGGATTGTCAATAGATTTTAAAGGGCAAGAGTTAGTGTATCTGTCAAATACTTATAATCACGCATCGAGAGAGAAATAGAGTATTGAGTGCGCTACAAATGGTGCATGTTTGCATCATTTTATTATTTGCATCAAAGTGTGATACTTGTGATGTATATCTCTGTTTGTAATAAATTATATCAACCGAAAACTGCAAGTTGTTTCATAGATATGGCATCTAAGTCATCTGTATCTGCTTGATATTATACTGTACTGTAGGTTAATTTGTAAAACTTGTTATATGGGTACTAAAATAGACAAAAATAATAATTCAAAGAAAGTGAGATATTATTATCTACTATTGGTTATCCAAGTGTTTAAACAATATGTCACTGCTATATTGATCAAATTAAAAGTTCATAATTTGAAGAAATTCACTATATTTTAAGTACCGCATACAATAGATGCACTGTGATTAAATAATTCCTCGATTATCCTTAATACAGGATAAATAAATCCACTGTAAAATTAAAGAACTAAATAGTGTAAATATAATATAGAATTGTGAAAAAAATGTGAACAAAAGGCAAACATAAGGAATAAAGGGGATGTGATACTCTCTGAAAATAAAAAAGTGTGAGTGAAGATTTATTAAATTCCACAAAGAGTGTATTGGGCAATATGTACAAATAACATTTAGAAATAAAGAATATTACTGCACTGTGATAGAGTGAAGAAATAATAATTGTATAGAATAATATTTAGTGAGGTGAATATGTGGAATCTTATTACGTGAAGAATAGAAATTGTATTAAATAAATGTATGGCTTGTAAATACAAGAGTGTGATAACATGATTAATCGCTCATGAAACTTAGTGAAGAGCTAGTGTTTACATAAGTTGTGTTTTTATTAATTTGTTCTGAAGGTAGTGGATTTAGGAAAAAACTTTTTTTGGGAAAAAAATATTATAAATAAACATTGTAATTGTTAAATTAATTTAATCCATGTGGATGTACAGTATTGAGTAGATGTATCCAACGACATTCTGCTTTTAATAGTGAATTTTCTAGATTGCCCCCTCTGATGCCAAGGGAGACTTTCTGCAAAACAGAGAATTTTAAATGACTGCTTTGGCCTCGATGTTTCAGTAGAAAGTGTTTAGCTACACTTGTAATCTTTTTTCCTTTTTGTAAATCTTTTTCTGCGTTCTTAATATTGTTTTTATGTTCTAGAATCCTGACCCTTGCCTCTCTGGTAGTCATGCCTACATAGGCTTTTTCACATTCACAATAGATGATATAAATGACTCCCAGAGATCTGCAGGTGAAGTGATGTTTAAGTTTTTGACTTTTCCCATATTTGTCCTTAATTTCTTTAATTTTTCTGACGTGAGGACAGACAGAACATGTGCCACATGGGTACATGCCAGGGTCAGTGTCACTTTTTTTCGGAGTGTGTACATAATGACTCTGTACAAGTTGATCCTTTAGATTTCTCGGTCTCTTATAGCCTATTTGTACTCTTGCTCCTATTGTGTCTTTAAGCTCAGGGTCACTTGTAAGGATGTGCCAATTCTCATTGAGTATCTTAATCACACTCTGCATCTGCGGATTATATGTTGTGATCAATCTGGGAATGGTGGTGGAATTGTCTTTGATTTTAGGACACAATAGAGTGTCCCTAGATGTTTTTAGAGCTTTGAATTTCGCATGTTTAATGGTCCTGTTACTGTAGCCTCTTTGTAATAGCCTAGTTGTAAGGAGTTTACTTTCATTTTCATATGTTGAGACATCAGAGCAATTTCTCCTCAGCCGTAGAAATTCTCCATATGGAATTGCTTTCAAAGTGCTTCCTGGATGTGCACTTGTCCTGTGCAGCAGTGAATTTGTGGCAGTTTCTTTCCTAAATACCTTGGTTGCAATAGTGCCATCAGCATTTTTTGTAATTGTTAGATCTAGGAAATCAATTTTACACAGATCAGCTTGGTATGTTAATTTGATATTAAAATTATTTTGATTAAGAACTAAAAAGAACTCATCAAGATGTTCACGTGTGCCTTCCCAAACGAATAGCACATCATCGATGTACCTTATCCATAAAGGTACATGGTCTGTGTATATTTCCATGCCTTCAGAAAAAACAACTTTTTGTTACCAGTGCCCTAGGAACAATTTGGCATATGTTGGGGCACAAGAAGTGCCCATGGCAGTTCATTGTGTTTGTAGGTAGAAACTATCTTTGAATGTAAAGATATTGTGAGTCAGGACATACTTCAAAAGAAGTAAAATAAACTCATTGTGTTCTTTATTATCAGATTCATTGGTGGAGAGAAAGTATTTTACTGCCTGTATACCATCATTGTGTCTGATACTGGTGTATAATGACTCTACATCTGCGGTAATGATGTAAGTTTTGCAAAATCTTTAAGACCTCCATAGTATCACGGACATATGAGGGCATAGCAGTCAAATATTCTCTTAATCTCTGATCTATATATCTGCTGGCTGCCTCAGTTAGATTATTGTTGCCTGATACTATGGGTCTTCCTGGTGGTTTGGTAAGATTTTTATGAACTTTTGGCAAAAAGTATATAGTCGCAAGAGTAGGGTTCTTTTGTATCAGAAAGTTTTTTTCAGTTTTGGTGATGGTTCCATTCTCCCATGTCCTGACAATGAATTTATTATATTGTTCCATATAGTCAGATTGAGGATTAAATAGTAGTTTTTTTATAACAATCTTTATTAGATAACTGTCTCATGGCTTCATCAACATAGTCCTCTTTAGGCCATAACATTATGTTTCCGCCCTTGTCTGACGGCTTAATGACTACATCAGTCCATGTTTGAATATTATTCAATGCCCTTTTTTCAGAGAAAGTGAGGTTATTATTTACATCAAAAATAGGCAATGTTTCTATTTTTTGACATACAATCTGCGAAAAGACACTGACTTGAGGTGAAATGGATGCAGGTGGTGTGTATGTAGATTTCGGTTTTAACCCTTTCTTCCATTGAATAGCTTGGGTTTCAGTATCAGAATCACTTAAAAGATCTTCCAAATCTTGCAAAGAGTCTAATTCCTCTTTAGATAAAGAGGGATCATTTTTATTTGAGTACATCTTTTTTAACAATAGTTTACGTGAAAATAGGTGTATGTCTTTAATTAACTCAAACTTGTTTAGAGTATTGGTGGGACAGAAAGTTAGTCCTTTTGAGAGAACACTCTCATGGTTAGTATTCAGAGAGTGTTTGCTCAGGTTTATTACTCTCATGAGTTGGTCCTGATTGTGGTGAATGGACACATCTCTTTCTTCCTCTCTGATTGTCTTTGGGGGCCTGTGTTTTTCCTTTTGTTTGCCCTTGTTGGCTGTTGCCGAATTTAGTGTTTGTTGTTGTCGATGGCTTAATGCTAAAAAAGACACTTCTCTATTGGTGTTAGATGTACTTGGTAAAGGGTTAACTTGTGTTGCTGGTACTGGGAGCTCTCTTGTCATAGGCTCCGTTTCATCTCTATTGCTTTCATTATAAGAGATGTCAGTTTCTGTTTCTGTACCACTGTTGTTTTCTCTTATTTGAGTTCTATTATACCTATTTCTGTTAGATGTCTGATATTGCCACCTGTAAATTCTTTGTTGTTGAAAATCGTCTATATCTCTCTGTAGTTTTTGTTTTTTAGTTTGAATTAGTTCATTCTCAAGTTTGTCTAATTCTCTTTGATATGTCTGATAAGTTTCAACAAAAACATAATTTATGCTTACCTGATAAATTCCTTTCTTCTGTTGTGTGATCAGTCCACGGGTCATCATTACTTCTGGGATATTATCTGCTCCCCTACAGGAAGTGCAAGAGGATTCACCCAGCAGAGTTGCTATATAGCTCCTCCCCTCTACGTCACCTCCAGTCATTCGACCAAAGACCAACGAGAAAGGAGAAACCAAGGGTGTAGTGGTGACTGAATTATAATTTAAAAAATATGTACCTGCCTTAAAAAACAGGGCGGGCCGTGGACTGATCACACAACAGAAGAAAGGAATTTATCAGGTAAGCATAAATTATGTTTTCTTCTGTTATGTGTGATCAGTCCACGGGTCATCATTACTTCTGGGATACCAATACCAAAGCAAAAGTACACGGATGACGGGAGGGATAGGCAGGCTCATTATACAGAAGGAACCACTGCCTGAAGAACCTTTCTCCCAAAAATAGCCTCCGAAGAAGCAAAAGTGTCAAATTTGTAAAATTTGGAAAAAGTATGAAGCGAAGACCAAGTTGCAGCCTTGCAAATCTGTTCAACAGAGGCCTCATTCTTAAAGGCCCAAGTGGAAGCCACAGCTCTAGTGGAATGAGCTGTAATTCTTTCAGGAGGCTGCTGTCCAGCAGTCTCATAGGCTAAACGTATTATGCTACGAAGCCAAAAAGAGAGAGAGGTAGCAGAAGCTTTTTGACCTCTCCTCTGTCCAGAATAAACGACAAACAGGGAAGAAGTTTGGCGAAAATCTTTAGTTGCCTGCAAGTAGAACTTGAGGGCACGAACTACATCCAGATTGTGTAGAAGACGTTCCTTCTTTGAAGAAGGATTTGGACACAAGGATGGAACAACAATCTCTTGATTGATATTCCTGTTAGTGACTACCTTAGGTAAGAACCCAGGTTTAGTACGCAGAACTACCTTGTCTGAGTGAAAGATCAGATAAGGAGAATCACAATGTAGGGCTGATAACTCAGAGACTCTTCGAGCCGAGGAAATAGCCATTAAAAATAGAACTTTCCAAGATAACAATTTTATATCAATGGAATGAAGGGGTTCAAACGGAACACCCTGTAAAACGTTAAGAACTAAGTTTAAACTCCATGGCGGAGCAACAGTTTTAAACACAGGCTTGATCCTAGCTAAAGCCTGACAAAAGGCCTGGATGTCTGAATTTTCTGACAGACGCCTGTGTAACAAGATGGACAGAGCTGAGATCTGTCCCTTTAATGAGCTAGCCGATAAACCCTTTTCTAAACCTTCTTGTAGAAAAGACAATATCCTAGGAATCCTAACCTTACTCCAGGAGTAATCTTTGGATTCACACCAGTATAGGTATTTACGCCATATTTTATGGTAAATCTTTCTGGTAACAGGCTTCCTAGCCTGTATCAGGGTATCAATAACCGACTCAGAAAAACCACGTTTTGATAAAATCAAGCGTTCAATTTCCAAGCAGTCAGCTTCAGAGAAGTTAGACTTTGATGTTTGAATGGACCCTGAATCAGAAGGTCCTGTCTTAGAGGTAGAGACCAAGGCGGACAGGATGACATGTCCACTAGATCTGCATACCAAGTCCTGCGCGGCCATGCAGGCGCTATTAGAATCACTGATGCTCTCTCCTGTTTGATTTTGGCAATCAATCGAGGAAGCAGTGGGAAGGGTGGAAACACATAAGCCATCCTGAAGTTCCAAGGTGCTGTCAAAGCATCTATCAGAACCGCTCCCGGATCCCTGGATCTGGATCCGTAGCGAGGAAGTTTGGCGTTCTGGCGAGACGCCATGAGATCTATCTCTGGTTTGCCCCAACGTTGAAGTATTTGGGCAAAGACCTCCGGATGAAGTTCCCACTCCCCCGGATGAAGAGTCTGGCGACTCAAGAAATCCGCCTCCCAGTTCTCCACTCCCGGGATGTGGATTGCTGACAGGTGGCAAGAGTGAGACTCTGCCCAGCGAATTATCTTTGATACTTCTATCATTGCTAGGGAGCTTCTTGTCCCTCCTTGATGGTTGATGTAAGCTACAGTCGTGATGTTGTCCGACTGAAACCTGATGAACCCCCGAGTCTTTAACTGGGGCCAAGCTAGAAGGGCATTGAGAACTGCTCTCAATTCCAGAATGTTTATTGGCAGGAGACTTTCCTCCTGACTCCATTGTCCCTGAGCCTTCAGAGAATTCCAGACAGCGCCCCAACCTAGAAGGCTGGCGTCTGTTGTTACAATTGTCCAGTCCGGCCTGCTGAACGGCATCCCCCTGGACAGATGTGGCCGAGAAAGCCACCATAGAAGAGAGCTTCTGGTCTCTTGATCCAGATTCAGAGTGGGGGACAAATCTGAGTAATCCCCATTCCACTGACTCAGCATGCACAATTGCAGCGGTCTGAGATGTAGGCGTGCAAAGGGAACTATGTCCATTGTTGCTACCATTAAGCCGATCACCTCCATGCATTGAGCTACTGACGGGAGTTGAATGGAATGAAGGACACGGCATGCATTTAGAAGCTTTGTTAATCTGTCTTCTGTCAGATAAATCTTCATTTCTACAGAATCTATAAGAGTCCCCAAGAATGGAACTCTTGTGAGAGGAAAGAGAGAACTCTTCTTTTCGTTCACTTTCCATCCATGCGACCTTAGAAATGCCAGAACTAACTCTGTATGAGACTTGGCAGTTTGAAAGCTTGAAGCTTGTATCAGAATGTCGTCTAGGTACGGAGCTACCGAAATTCCTCGCGGTCTTAGTACCGCCAGAAGGGCACCCAGAACCTTTGTAAAGATTCTTGGAGCCGTAGCCAATCCGAAAGGAAGGGCTACAAACTGGTAATGCCTGTTTAAGAAGGCAAACCTTAGATACCGGTAATGATCTTTGTGAATCGGTATGTGAAGGTAAGCATCCTTTAAATCCACTGTGGTCATGTACTGACCCTCTTGGATCATGGGTAAGATTGTCCGAATAGTTTCCATTTTGAACGATGGAACTCTTAGGAATTTGTTTAGGATCTTTAAATCCAAGATTGGCCTGAAAGTTCCCTCTTTTTTGGGAACCACAAACAGGTTTGAGTAAAACCCTTGTCCTTGTTCCGACCGCGGAACCGGATGGATCACTCCCATTAATAATAGATCTTGTACACAGCGTAGAAACGCGTCCTTCTTTATTTGGTTTGTTGACAACCTTGACAGATGAAATCTCCCTCTTGGAGGAGAGAATTTGAAGTCTAGAAGGTATCCCTGAGATATGATCTCTAGCGCCCAGGGATCCTGGACATCTCTTGCCCAAGCCTGGGCGAAGAGAGAGAGTCTGCCCCCCACTAGATCCGGTCCCGGATCGGGGGCCCTCGGTTCAGGCTGTCTTTGGGGCAGCAGCAGGTTTACTGGCCTGCTTGCCCTTGTTCCAGGACTGGTTAGGCTTCCAGCCTTGTCTGTAACGAGCAACAGCTCCTCCCTGTTTTGGTGCAGTGGAAGTTGGCGCTGCTCCTGCTTTGAAATTCCGAAAGGGACGAAAATTAGACTGTCTAGCCTTAGCTTTGGCTTTGTCTTGAGGTAGAGCGTGGCCCTTACCTCCTGTAATGTCAGCAATAATTTCTTTCAAACCGGGCCCAAATAAAGTTTGCCCCTTGAAAGGTATATTAAGTAATTTGGACTTAGAAGTTACATCAGCCGACCAGGATTTTAGCCACAGCGCCCTGCGTGCCTGAATGGCGAATCCTGAATTCTTAGCCGTAAGTTTGGTTAAATGTACTACGGCCTCCGAAATGAATGAATTAGCTAGTTTAAGGACTCTAAGCCTGTCCGTAATGTCGTCCAGCGTAGCTGAACTAAGGTTCTCTTCCAGAGACTCAATCCAAAATGCTGCCGCAGCCGTGATCGGCGCGATGCATGCAAGGGGTTGTAATATAAAACCTTGTTGAACAAACATTTTCTTAAGGTAACCCTCTAATTTTTTATCCATAGGATCTGAAAAAGCACAGCTATCCTCCACCGGGATAGTGGTACGCTTAGCTAAAGTAGAAACTGCTCCCTCCACCTTAGGGACCGTTTGCCATAAGTCCCGTGTGGTGGCGTCTATTGGAAACATCTTTCTAAATATTGGAGGGGGTGAGAACGGCACACCGGGTCTATCCCACTCCTTAGTAACAATTTCAGTTAATCTCTTAGGTATAGGAAAAACGTCAGTACTCGCCGGTACCGCAAAGTATTTATCCAACCTACACATTTTCTCTGGTATTGCAACAGCGTTACAATCGTTGAGAGCTGCTAAGACCTCCCCTAGTAATACACGGAGGTTTTCCAATTTAAATTTAAAATTTGAAATATCTGAATCCAATCTGTTTGGATCAGAACCGTCACCTACAGAATGAAGCTCTCCGTCCTCATGCTCTGCAAGCTGTGACGCAGTATCAGACATGGCCCTAGAATTATCAGCGCACTCTGTTCTCACCCCAGAGTGATCACGCTTGCCTCTTAGTTCTGGTAATTTAGCCAAAACTTCAGTCATAACAGTAGCCATATCTTGTAATGTTATCTGTAATGGCTGCCCAGATGTACTAGGCGCCATAATATCACGCACCTCCCGGGCGGGAGATGCAGGTACTGACACGTGAGGCGAGTTAGTCGGCATAACTCTCCCCTCGCTGTTTGGTGAAATTTGTTCAATTTGTACAGATTGGCTTTTATTTAAGGTAGCATCAATACAGTTAGTACATAAATTTCTATTGGGCTCCACCTTGGCATTGGAACAAATGACACAGGTATCTTCCTCTGAATCAGACATGTTTAACACACTAGCAATAAACATGCAACTCGGTTACAATTTTATTTAATAAAAACGTACTGTGCCTCAAGAAGCACTAAACGATTAAATGACAGTTGAAATAATGAACTGAAAAACAGTTATAGCATCACTCTTAACAAACAACACAACTTTTTAGCAAAGGTTTGTTCCCATCAGTAAAATAACACTAATTAAATTTTAAACATAAAAATTACAGAGCAACGTTTTAAATCACAGTCACTATATAAGTCTCACAGCTCTGCTGAGAGAATCTACCTCCCTTCAAAGAAGTTTGAAGACCCCTGAGTTCTGTTAGAGATGAACCGGATCATGCAGAAAAACTGACTGGAAATTTTTGATGCGTAGCAAAGAGCGCCAAAAACGGCCCCTCCCTCTCACACACATCAGTGAGAGAGAAACGAAACTGTCATAATTAACACAAGCAAACTGCCAAGTGGAAAAATAATGCCCAAATACTTATTCACTCAGTACCTCATTAATGCAAACGATTCTACATTCCAGCAAAAACGTTTAACATGAAAAATACCTAATAAAAGGTTTAATGTACTTTTACAGAGTAATTCCGGTGAAATACCATCCCCAGAATACTAAAGTGTAGAGTATACATACATGTTCATTATAACGGTATGGCAGGATTTTTTCATCAATTCCATTCAGAAAATAAAAACTGCTACATACCTCAATGCAGAATCAACTGCCCGCTGTCCCCTAATCTGAAGTCTTTACCTCCCTCAGATGGCCGAGAAACAGCAATATGATCTTAACTACTCCGGTTAAAATCATAAGAAAAACTCTGGTAGATTCTTCTTCAAACTCTGCCAGAGAAGTAATAACACGCTCCGGTGCTATTGTAAAATAACAAACTTTTGATTGAAGTTCTAAAAACTAAGTATAATCACCATAGTCCTCTCACACCTCCTATCTAGTCTTTGGGTGCAAGAGAATGACTGGAGGTGACGTAGAGGGGAGGAGCTATATAGCAACTCTGCTGGGTGAATCCTCTTGCACTTCCTGTAGGGGAGCAGATAATATCCCAGAAGTAATGATGACCCGTGGACTGATCACACATAACAGAAGAAATCAAATTTTTCTTCAAATTTTTTTAGAAGTTCATTATGTTCTTTGATCTCTGCATCTAATTTGTTTAGTTCCAAGGTGTCGTGTTTTATTAATATTTGGATTAATTTAAGTGAACATTCTGTCAGTGTGCCCTCCCATTCTTTTACTAGGCTTTCATTATTTAAAGTAAAAGCTGGGAACATTTTGATCCTTAAACCTCTCGGTATAATACCTCGCTCTGCATACTTCTCAAAGAAATGCCAATTCCACCATCTTTTGGTTTGCTTGTATAATGTTTGATGTAAATTACATAGCGTGTTATTAAGTTCATCTTTGGTTATTGAAGTGTCATCAATGTTTGTTTTGTCAAATAATTGGTTGAGTTCTTTAAGTCTTTTTTGTTGTCTGAGTGCTAAATCTTGTTGTAAATTCATTTTGTATTAATTAGTTCCCTCAAAGAAAAACTAGGATAACCTAGTAAAATACAATCGTTTGACTGGGGATGGAGAGGGAAAGGAAGTGGGTTATAATTCTTTAATTCAGGGACTAAATCACCTTGTATAATACTTATAGTCCCAGAATTCCAGAACCTTATGCAATAATATACATGAAAATGTACAAAAATGTGTGCAGAGAGATTTGCAACACAAAGAAAAAGACTGCAGGTTGCTGGGTTATATAATAATTCGACCCACTAAAGATTAAGGTCAGACAAAAAAAGGATAAGTAAATATATGAATAAAATCATACAAACATGCTCATTTATACTAAATAACTTTATTGGTGAAAATTTTTTTAAAGTCCGACTGGACTCATACTCATGCACACACACATACAATTAAAACTAGCTGGAACTCAGGTAATATGGTTGGTATATCAAATAGCACTCTAAGACTCAAAATGTTTTTACTGACAAGGGATCTTGACTGTTATAGTATTTTAATATTGATCCCTGGCAGTATACGATAGGCTATAGACAGCAAGAAAAAATAACTGCTGAATTAGTTAGTCCTCCATAAAGGCAAGTCTGCACAAAGAGAGATAGGCAAAACACTCTATAATTAGATGTGCTGGGTATTAGTGCATTAATTAGCTGTCCCTGCACACACTTAAATGTATTAGTGTTTTATTCCCAAACTAAGCGAAGGTTGCGCTATAATTATTATTCCCAGTATTGTTACTGGTAATTGTTAGGTTATAAGTATATAGGGCCCATTGATATTAGGTATAAACCTTAAATTCAGAAATAAGATATGGTGAGTGCCTTTTATTAGGTCACCAGTGTAGCAGTTGCCCTCAGATGGGGCAACTTGGCATTCTGATGGCGTCTCATCAGAATGCCAAGCTCCCGAGATACGGATCCAGGTCCAGGGATCCTCAGGCCGAACTGATAGATGCCTTGGCAGTGCCTTGGTTGTTCAACCTAGCTTATGTGTTCCCTCCATTTGCTCTCCTTCCCTGGGTGATTGCTCGAGTCCAACAGGAGAGGGCTTCGGTGATTCTCATCGCTCCTGCGTGGCCTCGCAGGACTTGGTATGCCGATCTGGTGGACATGTCATCTCTGCCACCGTGGAAGCTTCCATTGAGGCAGGACCATCTCATTCAGGGACCCTTCCATCATCCGAATCTAATTTCTCTGCAGCTGACTGCTTGGAGATTGAACGCTTGATTTTATCTAAGTGAGGGTTTTCTGATTCGGTCATTGATACGTTGATTCAGGCACGTAAGCCCGTTACTAGAAAAGTTTACCATAAAATATGGCATAAATATCTTTATTGGTGCGAATCCAAGGGCTACTCATGCAGTAGGGTTAGGATTCCCAGGATTTTATCTTTTCTCCAAGAAGGATTGGAGAAAGGGTTGTCAGCAAGTTCCTTAAAGGGACATATTTCTGCTTTGTCTATTTTGCTACACAAGCGTCTGGCAAATGTTCCAGATGTTCAATCCGACTAGAATCAGGCCTGTTTTTAGACCTATTACTCCTCCTTGGAGTTTGAATTTAGTTCTTAATGTTCTTCAAGGGATTCCGTTTGAACCTATGCATTCCATAGATATTAAGTTATTATCTGGGAAAGTTTTGTGTTTGGTTGCTATTTCTTCTGCTCGCAGAGTTTCTGAGCTTTCGGCATTACAATGTGATTCTCCTTATCTTATTTTCCATTCAGATAAGGTAGTGTTGAGTACCAAACCTGGGTTTTTTCCTAAGGTTGTTTCCAATAAAAATATTAATCAGAAAATTGTTGTTCCTTCATTATGTCCTAATCCTTCTTCTAAGGAGCGTCTGTTACATAATTTGGACGTAGTCCGTGCCTTGAAGTTCTACTTGCAGGCGACTAAGGATTTGCGTCAATCATCTTCATTATTTGTTGTTTTTTTCTGGGAAATGTAGGGGTCAGAAAGCTACGGCTACCCCTCTTTCTTTTTGGCTGAAGAGTATCATCCGTGTTGCATATGAGACTGCTGGACAGCAGCCTCCAGAACGTATTACGGCTCATTCTACTAGGGCTGTGGCTTCCTCATGGGCATTTAAAAATGATGCTTCTGTTGAACAGATTTGCAAGGCTGCAATTTGGTAGTCTCTTCCGAGGCTGTTTTTGGGAGAAAGGTTCTTCAGGCAGTGGTGCCTTCTGTTTAGGTTCCTGTCTTGACCCTCCCTTTCATCCGTGTCCTATAGCTTTGGTATTGTATCCCATAAGTAAGGATGAAATCCGTGGACTCGTCGTATCTTGTAAAAGAAAAGGAAATTTATGCTTACCTGATAAATTTAGTCCACGGCCCACCCTATTTTTTCTAAGACAGGACTTTAATTTTGTTAAACTTCAGTCACCTCTGCACCTTGGCTTTTCCTTTCTCATCCTAACTTCGGTCGAATGACTGGAGTGGGAGGGAAAGGAGGAGCTATATATACAGCTCTGCTGTGGTGCTCTTTGCCTCCTCCTGCTGACCAGGAGGCGATATCCCATAAGTAAGGATGAAATCCGTGGACTCGTATTGTAAAAGAAATAAATTTATCAGGTAAGCATAAATTTCCTTTTACTCCTATTTTTTTCTGCATTCTCTTGCTATCATTATTTAAAAAGCAGGAATGTAAAGCTTAGGAGCCGGCCCCATTTTTGGTTCAGAACCTGGGTTACACTTGCTTATTAGTGGCTAAATTTACTTCTGTTTTCAATTTTGCATAGTTCTCTTGGTATCCTTTATTAAAGTGTAATCATATGTGAGCTCAGGAGCATGCATGGCTCTAGCCATCTGGTAGCAGTGTTTGCACCTGATGAAACAGTAAATCCGAGAAACGCGTTGAGAATTATATCTAAATAGTTTTTATTGAACTATTTATTTTTATTACTATTTGTCGTTCTGAGCCGTACTTGGGAGCAGTGCAGTCAGCACAAGCTTCTGGGGTGCATAGATTTGTTTGGGCTACTTCATCCTTACTGAACGATTGCACATTTTACACAGCCTGAGGAGTATGTCTGTTGGCCGACTTTAAACTGTCCAGCCTGCCCATTTAGCACTTGATAAGTGCCTGTAACTTTAAGTATGTAAATGGAGAGCCTTTCTTTCCTATGACATGGAGAGTCCACAACTTCATTTCAATTACTAATGGGATATTCAACTCCTGGCCAGCAGGAGGAGAAGACAAAGAGCACCCCAGCAAAGCTGTTAAGTGTAACTGCCTTACCCATAACCCCCAGTCATTCTCTTTGCCTCTGTCAATGGAGGTTGTGCGAAGACGGTGTCTGAAGATTTGTAATCCTTTAATGGGTACTTTTCCCTGCAAGCATGGATTGGAGTCTAGCTGTGTCCATGTCAATCTCTTTAGTAAGAGTAATGGTGGCTTTTAGCAGTTACAAGGCAGCGAGGTGGTCTTTGCTTTTGCTTCTAACATTGTTGCTACCCCTGTTATAAAAAGTTAGAGTTGGATACTCTGTTCTCTTTTTCTACAGGTCCCTGGTAGACATAAAGGACTCTGCCACACCATTGATGTGATTCCCTGCCGGACGGCAGGTTCCAGACATAATTGCTTTCCTTCTAAGTGAGAGGGTGACAGCACTCTTAGTTTTTATTTCTCCTATGGACTATATAGGAAGGGACCTACTGGGACCGACTACCCTCAAATAGGTTTCTTTTTTATTTAATCTATATATCCTCTGTTTAAGGATATTTTACGGCAGAGCAGCTATCTGGCTTCTGTAGGTCTCAGGGATTTTGCTGTTTTCTCTGCCAAGTAATTATACGGTAACCCAGGCTTTATGTGTGGGTTCTGGGTGTCAAAGCGACACTTTATCCCCACAATCATTACCTGCATGGTCCGTTATCACTGCCTTTTTAATCAAGTTAGTGAACAGTACACCTGTAATTTAAATGCAGCATAGGTGGAGGATGTTTATGGCGCAGTCAATTAAGCACCTCATTTTGTACTGGTTTTGTCCGTTTGTACCTAAGGGGCATTATAACAGATGAAGGTCCTGTTAAATGTGTTTCCTTCCCTCTCTACTATGCATTAGTAATCCTCTCCTACTTAGTAGCAGATTTGTGTAAATCGGCTAGTAACAGGGAGTTCTGGGTTGGATTTCCTATTTTATTATTTAATGATACTAGGAACTGCCATTGTTGGCAGATGCAATAGCGTTAAGAGTCAGGCTCTACGGCTTGTCTAGTCTATTATATGTATAGCTCCGTTCGAAGACTCAGGTTCCAGGTCTGACAGAACAAAGGAGCTTTTATTTCAGTGTATTATACTGGCCAACATGGCGCTTTTATTTAAAGTGTGTTGACAGAGAGGCCGTTTTTCGTGGGCGTGGCCTATTTCAATGCCGAGGATCAGCATGAGCTCTCAAATTACATATCCCCTGTTATTGGCGATCAGACTGCGCGCCCTTATTTATATCCATGCTCTTATTTCCTCCTTTTAGTAGGATGCGGGCTAGGTATTAGGGGGTCTCCTAATGTGTTTTGTAGGAGGTATATGTAGGGGACTAGTTTGCATTCTATGCAGTTATGGAGAGCTTATATTGATCTATTTTGCTTTATTCCTATGTCTATCCTCTTAGCGGTCCTTACATGCCACGGAGCTTAATCTGAATTAGTAGGGGTATTTATGTAATGCTCTCCTATTATTCTTCTACAGTCTCTGGTTTTTGTTACAATATACAGTATTTTATATACTTATTATGTATTATTCACGTTTCTCCAACATAGGTGTGTCCGGTCCACGGCGTCATCCTTACTTGTGGGATATTCTCTTCCCCAACAGGAAATGGCAAAGAGCCCAGCAAAGCTGGTCACATGATCCCCCCTAGGCTCCGCCTTCCCCAGTCATTCTCTTTGCCGTTGTACAGGCAACATCTCCACGGAGATGGCTTAGAGTTTTTTGGTGTTTAAATGTAGTTTTTATTCTTCAATCAAGAGTTTGTTATTTTAAAATAGTGCTGGTATGTACTATTTACTCTGAAACAGAAAAGAGATGAAGATTTCTGTTTGTAAGAGGAAAATGATTTTAGCAACCGTTACTAAAATCGATGGCTGTTCCCACACAGGACTGTTGAGATGAAGTAACTTCAGTTGAGGGGAACAGTGTGCAGACTTTTGCTGCTTGAAGTATGACACATTTCTAACAAGACTTGGTAATGCTGGAAGCTGTCATTTTCCCTATGGGATCCGGTAAGCCATTTTAATAACAAGTTATAAAGGGCTTCACAAGGGCTTTAAAGACTGGTAGACATTTTTCTGGGCTAAAACGTTTGTTTTATAAACATGTTTAATGGTTTATTACTTTGAGGAGTTAATTTTATCTTGGGAATTTTGATAAAAAAGACGGCAGGCACTGTATTGGACACCTTTTTCACTGGGGGCCTTCTCTAGTCATAGGCAGAGCCTCAGTTTCGCGCCACTAATGCGCAGTTGTTTTTTGGGAAGCAAAGCATGCAGATGCATGCGTAAGGAGCTCTGATACACTGAAAAAGCGTGCTGAAGGCGTCATTTGGTATTGTATTCCCCTCTGGGCTTGGTTGGGTCTCAGCAAAGCAGATACCAGGGACTGTATAGGGGTTAAATGTAAAAACGGCTCTGGTTCCGTTATTTTAAGAGTTAAGACTTTCAAATTTGGTGTGCAATACTTTTAAGGCTTTATTACACTGTGGTGAAATTTTGGTGAATTTTGGACAATTCCTTCATACTTTTTCGCATATTCAGTAATAAAGTGTGTTCAGTTTAAAATTTAAAGTGACAGTAACGGTTTTATTTTAAAACGTTTTTTGTACTTTGTTATCAAGTTTATGCCTGTTTATCATGTCTGTACCATCAGATAGACTATGTTCTGTATGTCAGGAAGCCAAAGTTCCTTCTCATTTAAATAGATGTGATGCATGTGATAGTGAAAATGATGCCCAAGATGATTCCTCTAGTGAGTGGAGTAAGCATGGTACTGCATCATCCCCTTATGTGTCTACACCAGTCTTGCCCACACAAGAGGCCCCTAGTACATCTAGTGCGCCTATTCTTCTTACTATGCAACAATTAACGGCTGTAATGGATAATTCTATTAAAAACATTTTAGCCAAAATGCCCACTTATCAGCGTAAGCGCGACTGCTCTGTTTTAGATACTGAAGAGCATGAGGGCGCCGATGATAATGGTTCTGACATGCCCTTACTCCAGTCTGAAGGGGCTAGGGAGGTTTTGTCTGAGGGAGAAATTACAGATTCAGGAAAAATTTCTCAACAAGCTGAACCTGATGTTATTACGTTCAAATTTAAATTGGAACATCTCCGCGCTCTGCTTAAGGAGGTGTTATCTACCCTGGATGATTGTGACAATTTGGTCATTCCAGAGAAATTATGTAAGATGGACAAGTTCCTAGAGGTCCCGGTGCCCCCCGAAGCTTTTCCTATACCCAAGCGGGTGGCGGATATTGTAAACAAAGAATGGGAAAGGCCCGGCATACCTTTTGTTCCTCCCCCTATATTTAAGAAATTGTTTCCTATAGTCGACCCCAGAAAGGACTTATGGCAGACAGTCCCTAAGGTCGAGGGGGCGGTCTCTACTTTAAACAAACGCACTACTATCCCTATAGAGGATAGTTGTGCTTTCAAAGATCCTATGGATAAAAAGTTAGAAGGTTTGCTTAAAAAGATGTTTATTCAGCAAGGTTACCTTCTACAGCCAATTTCATGCATTGTTCCTGTTACTACAGCAGCGTGTTTCTGGTTTGATGAACTAGAAAAGTCGCTAGATAAGGATACCTCTTATGAGGAGATTATGGACAGAATTCGTGCTCTTAAATTGGCTAATTCTTTTACTCTAGACGCTACCCTGCAATTAGCTAGATTGGCGGCGAAAAATTCAGGGTTTGCTATTGTGGCGCGCAGAGCGCTTTGGCTAAAGTCTTGGTCAGCGGATGCGTCATCCAAGAACAAATTGCTTAATATTCCTTTCAAGGGGAAAACGCTGTTTGGCCCTGACTTGAAAGAGATTATTTCAGATATCAATGGGGGAAAGGGCCATGCCCTTCCTCAGGATAGGTCTTTCAAGGCTAAAAATAAGCCTAATTTTCGTCCCTTTCGTAGAAACGGACCAGCTTCAAGTTCTACACCCTCTAAGCAAGAGGGTAATACGTCTCAGGCCAAGCCAGCCTGGAGGCCAATGCAAGGCTGGAACAAAGGTAAGCAGGCCAAGAAACCTGCTACTGCTACAAAGACAGCATGAGATGTTGGCCCCCGATCCGGGACCGGATCTGGTGGGGGGCAGACTTTCTCTCTTCGCTCAGGCGTGGGCAAGAGATGTTCTGGATCCTTGGGCCCTAGAAATAGTCTCCCAAGGTTATCTTCTGGAATTCAAGGAGCTACCCCCAAGGGGAAGGTTCCACAGGTCTCAATTGTCTTCAGACCTCATAAAAAAACAGGCATTCTTACATTGTGTAGAAGACCTGTTAAAAATGGGAGTGATTCATCCTGTTCCATTAAAGGAACAAGGGATGGGGTTCTACTCCAATCTGTTCATAGTTCCCAAAAAAGAGGGAACATTCAGACCAATCTTGGATCTCAAGATCTTAAACAAATTTCTCAGGGTTCCATCGTTCAAAATGGAAACCATTCGAACAATTCTTCCTACCATCCAGGAAGGTCAATTCATGACCACGGTGGATTTAAAGGATGCGTATCTACATATTCCTATCCACAAGGAACATCATCAGTTCCTAAGGTTTGCCTTTCTGGACAAACATTACCAGTTTGTGGCACTTCCATTCGGATTAGCCACTGCCCCAAGAATTTTCACAAAGGTACTAGGGTCCCTTCTAGCGGTGCTACGACCGAGGGGCATTGCAGTAGTACCTTACTTGGACGACATTCTGATTCAAGCGTCGTCCCTGCCACAAGCAAAGGCTCATACGGACATTGTCCTAGCCTTTCTCAGATCTCACGGGTGGAAGGTGAACGTAGAGAAAAGTTCTCTATCTCCGTCAACAAGAGTCCCCTTCTTGGGAACAATAATAGACTCCTTAGAAATGAGGATTTTTCTGACAGAAGCCAGAAAATCAAAACTTCTAAACTCTTGTCAAGTACTTCATTCTGTTCTTCTTCCTTCCATAGCGCAGTGCATGGAAGTAATAGGTTTGATGGTTGCGGCAATGGACATAGTTCCTTTCGCGCGAATTCATCTAAGACCATTACAACTGTGCATGCTCAGACAGTGGAATGGGGATTATACAGACTTGTCTCCAACGATTCAAGTAGATCAGAGGACCAGAGATTCACTCCGTTGGTGGCTGACCCTGGACAACCTGTCACAAGGGATGAGCTTCCGCAGACCAGAGTGGGTCATTGTCACGACCGACGTCAGTCTGGTGGGCTGGGGCGCGGTCTGGGAACCCCTGAAAACTCAGGGTCTTTGGTCTCGGGAAGAATCTCTTCTACCGATAAACATTCTGGAACTAAGAGCGATATTCAATGCTCTCAAGGCTTGGCCTCAGCTAGCAAAGGCCAAATTCATAAGGTTTCAATCAGACAACATGACGACTGTTGAGTATATCAACCATCAGGGGGGAACAAGGAGTTCCCTGGCAATGGAAGAAGTGACCAAGATAATTCAATGGGCGGAGACTCACTCCTGCCACTTGTCTGCAATCCACATCCCAGGAGTGGAAAATTGGGAAGCGGATTTTCTGAGTCGTCAGACATTTCATCCGGGGGAGTGGGAACTCCATCCGGAAATCTTTGCCCAAATAATTCAATTATGGGGCATCCCAGACATGGATCTGATGGCTTCTCGCCAGAACTTCAAGGTTCCTTTCTACGGGTCCAGATCCAGGGATCCCAAGGCGACTCTAGTGGATGCACTAGTAGCACCTTGGAGCTTCAACCTAGCTTATGTGTTCCCACCGTTTCCTCTCATTCCCAGGCTGGTAGCCAGGATCAAACAGGAGAGGGTATCGGTGATCTTGATAGCTCCTGCGTGGCCACGCAGGACTTGGTATGCAGACCTGGTGAATATGTCATCAGCTCCACCATGGAAGCTACCTCTGAGACAGGACCTTCTTGTTCAAGGTCCGTTCGAACATCCGAATCTGGCCTCACTCCAACTGACTGCTTGGAGATCGAACGCTTGATTTTATCAAAGCGAGGGTTCTCAGATTCTGTCATTGATACTCTTGTTCAGGCTAGAAAGCCTGTAACTAGAAAAATCTACCATAAAATATGGAAAAGATATATCTGTTGGTGTGAATCTAAAGGATTCCCATGGAACAAGATAAAAATCCCTAGGATTCTATCCTTTCTTCAAGAAGGTTTGGAGAAAGGATTATCTGCAAGTTCTTTGAAGGGACAGATTTCTGCTTTATCTGTTTTACTTCATAAAAAGCTGGCGGCTGTGCCAGACGTTCAAGCTTTTGTTCAGGCTCTGGTCAGAATCAAGCCTGTTTACAAAAATTTGACTCCTCCCTGGAGTCTCAATCTAGTTCTTTCAGTTCTTCAGGGGATTCCGTTTGAACCCCTACATTCCGTTGATATAAAGTTATTATCTTGGAAAGTTTTGTTTTTGGTTGCAATTTCTTCTGCAAGAAGAGTTTCAGAGTTATCTGCTCTGCAGTGTTCTCCATATCTGGTGTTCCATGCAGATAAGGTGGTTTTGCGTACTAAACCTGGTTTTCTTCCGAAAGTTGTTTCTAACAAAAATATTAACCAGGAGATAGTCGTGCCTTCTTTGTGTCCTAATCCAGTTTCAAAGAAGGAACGTTTATTGCACAACTTGGATGTAGTTCGTGCTCTCAAATTTTACTTAGCAGCTACTAAGGATTTCAGACAAACATCTTCTTTGTTTGTTGTTTATTCTGGTAAAAGGAGAGGTCAAAAAGCAACTTCTACCTCTCTCTCTTTCTGGCTTAAAAGCATTATCCGATTGGCTTATGAGACTGCTGGACGGCAGCCTCCTGAAAGAATCACAGCTCACTCCACTAGGGCTGTGGCTTCCACATGGGCCTTCAAGAACGAGGCTTCTGTTGATCAGATATGTAAGGCAGCGACTTGGTCTTCACTGCACACTTTTACCAAATTCTACAAATTTGATACTTTTGCTTCATCTGAGGCTATTTTTGGGAGAAAGGTTTTGCAAGCCGTGGTGCCTTCCATCTAGGCGACCTGATTTGTTCCCTCCCATCATCCGTGTCCTAAAGCTTTGGTATTGGTTCCCACAAGTAAGGATGACGCCGTGGACCGGACACACCTATGTTGGAGAAAACAGAATTTATGCTTACCTGATAAATTACTTTCTCCAACGGTGTGTCCGGTCCACGGCCCGCCCTGGTTTTTTAATCAGGTCTGATGAATTATTTTCTCTGACTACAGTCACCACGGTATCATATGATTTCTCCTATGCATATTCCTCCTTTACGTCGGTCGAATGACTGGGGAAGGCGGAGCCTAGGGGGGATCATGTGACCAGCTTTGCTGGGCTCTTTGCCATTTCCTGTTGGGGAAGAGAATATCCCACAAGTAAGGATGACGCCGTGGACCGGACACACCGTTGGAGAAAGTAATTTATCAGGTAAGCATAAATTCTGTTTTTTTGATGATTAATTGTTGCTATGGAGACTGTTTTTGCCCAAGAACTGTTTTTACTTTATTTTAGTAAAAAATCTTCTTTGCTGAGATTTTGTCGTTATCTTGTGGCGACTTGCTGGAAAGGTTTTGTCTTGCATTGGAATTTTAGCTTGTAATATATAAAGTACCTTATACTAAATTTTTAGTATTTCTATAGGAGGAGATTTCCTAGCATTTAGAGAACTTTTGTAAGTTCTTTTCTTTATGTTAGTCCAAGGTTAGTTTTCCCTAGGACTCTAATAGGTTTATCCCTATTATTGTTTATTATCATGTATATGATCATAATAATACTCCCTCCCTCTCTCTCAATTTGAGTTATTTTCCTGATAGATTTTTCCTGATAAGGATGAATGAATTCTGTTTTAATTTTCCTCATTACATGGCTGACAAATAGCCTGATGGGCTAATAGATGTATATATTTAAGAGATATTTGTTTCTCTTTGATTGTATCATATTCTGATGTGACTCTTGCTTCTTAGTAAGGGGTTCTGTGTTCACAGTATTGAGACTTTTGTAATGTATGTCTGTGACATGTTTTCCTGCCTCTTTCTCTATTCCTAGTGTTTTGAGAACACTGTTTATTTCTATATTTTTATAGAAATCTTTTTTTGCTCATATTGAGTTGATAGACATTTTATGTTATTTTACTTCTATTGAGTTATTATTTTAGTGTTCAGAGGACAGTATTCTTCCTCTTCCAGGCCAGAGCTATCCAGGAACTCATGGAAGTCCTGTCAGCCTTGATAATATGGGAGAGCCAAGAAACCTTCCTCTGGTTCTGAATCAGCATTAAGGGACCACCCCCGATCCATTCTTAAATCAAGTAGGGGGCAGGCTTCCTTTTTTTTTTTGGCGGGCTTGGATATGCGATGTCCTAGCTCCTTAGGCCGTGGACGTAGTATCCCAGGATTAAAGAATAGGATTCAAGTCTTGCCCTTCAAGAGGCAGATTTCTCCTGTCAAATCTATCCTCAAACCAAGTAACAAGGGGGGAAGCCTTCTTGCGTAGAGGCTCTATCTTCACTGGGTTTATTTGTTCTAGTTCCTGTGGAGAACAGGGACTAGGATTCTATTCCTTGTGTTTCTCAAAGAAGGAGGGAACTTTCCGTCCCATCCTAGACCTAAAGTACCTCAACAAATTACTCAGGATTCCGTCCTTCGAGTTGGATACTATTCATTTCCTTGGCTAAGGAAGGTCAGTTCATGACGACCTTAGACCCGAAGGACGCATGTCTTTGTTCCCATTCACTGGGATCATTTCCAGTTTCTACGGTTTGTTTTTTCTGGACAAGCATTTTCAGTTCTTCCGTTTGGTCTTGCCATGGTTCCCAGAATATTCACAAAAGGTTCTGGGAACTCAGAACAGTTTTGGGTGAAAATCAAGGGACTTGCTGTGTCGCCTTATCTGGATGACAGGATGGCCTGGAGAATCTTGGTTCAGGCATCATCTTTTCAATCTAGCAAAATCTCATACAGAGATGTTATTTTTTCTATGTTCCCACTGGTGGAAAGTGAACTAGAACAGAGTTTTGTATGGACAATCATAGATGTCCATGAAGTTTTTCCTGACGAACGTCAGACAATCCAATCTTCTTGCTTCCTGCCTTTCTCTCCAGTCTGCTGTTTGTCCATCAGTGGCTCAATGCTTGGAGGTGATTGGTCTGATGATGGCTTCCATGGCCATCATTCTTTTTGCTAGGTTCCAGCTGCGAATTCTGCAGCTTTGCATGCTTAGTCAATGGAATGGAGATCATTCATATTTATCACATATATTTTTTGGTGCTAATCTAAGGGTTTCTGCTGGAGCCTCATGAGGATTCCGTATTTTATCTTTTCTTCAGGATGACCTGGAGAAAGGTTTGTCAGTTAGTACTCTAAAGGGTCAGATTTCTACGTTATCTATCCTTTTGCACAAACGTCTGGCAATTGTATTTTTGTTTCTAATTCATTCTGAGTTAAAGCATCTGTAGGGTTCAATTTGTGTTTAGATTCAAGAATTGATATTTGATTTAGGGTGTCTGTTAATTTAGCCCTCTTCCATTCAAGTAACATTGATTTAAGACTAATGCATTCCCCTCGTATTATGCTTTTGTGGGTTTCCCATATTATTCTATTGTATGCCTGGGGTATGTTAAATTTAAAATATTAAGTAGAAGATTTTCCTAATTATTCAGCTATTATTGAATCTTCTAACAAAATTAATTTCCAGGTGAAATGTCTGGAAGGTACGTTAGGTCATTTTAATGAGCAGCTTATTGCCGAGTGGTCAAATAATGTACATGGGTAGATTTTAGTGTGGACAATGTATAAGAAGCTGGTCACATCCATTATCCTATAATCTAACCTGGAGTAGGATTTGTGTGGAGCAGAATAGAATGTATAATCTGGTTAGTGGATTAAGCTGTCTCCAAACATAATGAATAGCCAAAGTTTTTATATATTGTTTTATCATTGTTAAGTGTTTAGCGGGGATAGAAGAAGATTGTGTAGAGCAGTCAATGCTGGGGTCAAGTGGAACATTAAAATCACCCCCTATCAATAGAGTTCCTTTTGTAACCTCTAGGAGCTGTTTCTTTCATGTAATTAGCAAGAGTCCATGAGCTAGTGACGTATGGGATATACATTCCTACCAGGAGGGGCAAAGTTTCCCAAACCTTAAAATGCCTATAAATACACCCCTCACCATACCCACAATTCAGTTTTACAAACTTTGCCTCCCATGGAGGTGGTGAAGTAAGTTTGTGCTAGATTCTACGTTGATATGCGCTTCGCAGCAGGCTGGAGCCCGGTTTTCCTCTCAGAGTGCAGTGAATGTCAGAGGGATGTGAAGAGAGTATTGCCTATTTGAATTCAATGGTCTCCTTCTACGGGATCTATTTCATAGGTTCTCTGTTATCGGTCGTAGAGATTTCTTCTCCTACCTCCCTTTTCAGATCGATGACATACTCTTATATACCATTACCTCTACTGATTCTCGTTTCAGTACTGGTTTGGCTATCTACCATATGTAGATGAGTGTCTTGGGGTAAGTAAATCTTATTTCTATTTATGACACTCAAAGCTATGGTTGGGCACTTTATATGTAAAGTTCTAAATATATGTGTTTAAACTTATATTTGCCTTGATTCAGGATAATCAGTATTCCTTATTTCAGACAGTCAGTTTCATTATTTGGGATAATGCATATGAAATATTTTTTCTTACCTTAAGAATTTTTTTTCAATTGACTTTTTTTCCCTGTGGGCTGTTAGGCTCGCGGGGGCTGAAAATGCTTCAATTTATTGCGTCATTTTTGTCGCAAACTTTTTTGGCGCAAAAATTTTGTCATTTCCGGCGCCTTGATTGACGCCGGAAGTTTGCGTATGGTTGCGTCATATTTGACGTTCAGACGTTTTTTTTTTGCGCCAAAATTGTGGGCGCCGTTTTTTCGACGTCACAGGATGTGGCGTCATTCTTGGCGACAAAAAATATGGGCGTTGTACTTGGCGCCAATAATGTGGGCGTCATTCTTGTCTCCACCTTTTTTTCACATTATTTCAGTCCCATTTTTCATTGCTTCTGGTTGCTAGAGGCTTGTTCATTTGGCATTTTTTCCCATTCCTGAAACTGTCATTTAAGGAATTTGATAATTTTGCTTTATATGTTGTTTTTTCTATTACATATTGCAAGATGTCTCAACATGACCCTGGATCAGAATCTACTTCTGGAAAGACGCTGCCTGATGCTGGTTCTACCAAAGTTAAGTGCATCTGTTGTAAACTTTTGGTAACTGTTCCTCCAGCTGTTGTTTGTCATAACTGTCATGATAAACTTTCTAATGCAGATTGTATTTCCATTAGTAATAATCCATTACCTGTTGTAGTTCCTTCAACATCTAATGTTCAGGATGTCCCTGTTAATGTAAAAGAATTTGTTTCTAAATCTATTAGGAAGGCTCTGTCTGTTATTCCTCCTTCCAGTAAGCGTAAAAGGTCTTTTAAAACTTCTCATATTTCTGATGAATTTTTAAGTGACCGTCATCATTCTGACTTATCTGTTTCTGATGAGGATCTATCTGGCTCAGAAGATTCTGCCTCAGATATTGACACTGATAAATCTTCATATTTATTTAAGATGGAGTTTATTCGTTCTTTACTTAAAGAAGTGTTAGTTGCTTTAGATATGGAGGAGTCTAGTCCTCTTGATACTAAATCTACTAAGCGTTTAAATTCGGTTTTCAAACCTCATGTAGTTTGTGACAGACCCTTCTGTCAGGACTGAAGGAGTTAATTGTGTTTAGCTAAGAATCTAATTTCTAAAGACAGGTTTTCTGGCCTCAGCTATTGTGTGCTATAATTACATTTAAGTAATAAACAGGCCATTGTTTAATCACCCTCAGAGAGCAGACGCTAGGTGATAAGACAAGCCAAATGTGTTTAAGCTGTTATCTGCCTAAGTAAAGTATTTAAGTAATGTAATTCTACTGTTTCATAAAAGGGCGTCTTCCCCTTTTTATCTAAATGTACAAGAGTCTTTCAACCCCCCCCATCTGGGGTCAAACTTGTATAAATACTAGGCATCTAGCCTTTAATAAATGACATTCTGTTTTAAACCTGAAACTGGCTGGGTTGTGAATTGCTGATTCCCTATGCAGGACATTGTTCATCTGGTATTAACCCTTGGTACACTGTTGGTACCGTAACATAGTTATTCCTGAAGTTTTTCCAGTTCCTGATGCTATTTCAGAAGTAATTTCTAGGGAATGGAATGGTCTGGGTACTTCATTTACTCCTTCTCCAAGGTTTAAGAAATTGTACCCTGTGCCATCTGATAGATTGGAATTTTGGGACAAAATCCCTAAAGTTGATGGGGCTATTTCTACTCTTGCTAAACGTTCTACTATTCCTACGGCAGATAGTACTTCCTTTAAGAATCCTTTAGATAGGAAGCTTGAATCCTTTCTAAGGAGAGCTTATTTATGTTCAGGTAATCTTCTTAGACCTGCTATTTTTTTGGCTGATGTTGCTGCAGCTTCCACTTTCTGGTTGGAGGCTTTAGCGCAACAAGTGTCAGACCATAATGCTTATAGCATTGTTAAACTTCTTCAACATGCTAATAACTTTATTTGTGATGCCATTTTTGATATCATTAGAATTGATGTCAGATATATGTCTTTAGCTATTTTAGCTAGAAGAGCTTTATGGCTTAAATCTTGGAATGCAGATATGACTTCTAAGTCAACTTTGCTTTCTCTTTCTTTCCAAGGTAATAAATTATTTGGTTCACAGTTGGATTCTATTATTTCAACTGTTACTGGGGGGAAGGGAACCTTTTGCCTCAAGACAAAAAATCTAAAGGTAAATACAGGGCTGCTAATCGTTTTCGTTCCTTTCGTCAGAATAAAGAACAGAAGCCTGACCCTTCCCCTATAGGAACGGTTTCCGTTTGGAAACCTTCTCCAGTCTGGAATAAATCTAAGCCTTTTAGAAAGTCAAAACCAGCTCCTAAATCCGCATGAAGGTGCGGCCCTCATTCCAGCGCATCTGGTAGGGGGCAGGTAACGATTTTTCAAAGATGTTTGGATAAATTCGATTCACAGTCTTTGGATTCAGAACATTGTTTCTCAAGGTTACAGAATAGGTTTCAAGATAAAACCTCCTGTGAGAAGATTTTTTCTTTCTCGCATTCCAGTAAACCCAGTGAAGGCTCAGGCATTTCTGAATTGTGTTTCAGATCTAGAGTTGGCTGGGGTAATTGTACCAGTTCCAGTTCTGGAACAGGGTCTGGGGTTTTACTCAAATCTATTCATTGTACCAAAGAAGGAGAATTCCTTCAGACCAGTTCTGGATCTAAAAATATTGAATTGTTATGTAAGAATACCAACATTCAAAATGGTGACTATAAGGACTATTCTGCCTTTTGTTCAGCAAGGGCATTATATGTCCACAATAGAGTTACAGGATGCATATCTTCATATTCCAATTCATCCAGATCACTATCAGTTTCAGAGATTCTCTTTTCTAGACAAGCATTACCAGTTTGTTGCCCTTCCGTTCGGCCTAGCAACAGCTCCAAGGATCTTTTCAAAGGTTCTCGGTGCCCTTCTCTCTGTAATCAGAGAACAGGGTATTGCGGTATTTCCTTATTTGGACGATATCTTGGTACTTGCTCAGTCTTTACATTCTGCAGAATCTCATACGAATCAACTTGTGTTGTTTCTTCAAAAACATGGTTGGAGGATCAATTTACCAAAGAGTTCCTTGATTCCTCAGACAAAGGTAACCTTTTTGGGCTTTCAAATAGATTGTGTCCATGACTTTGTCTCTAACAGAAAAGAGACATCTGAAGTTGGTTTCAGCTTGTCGAAACCTTCAGTCTCAGTCATTCCCTTCGGTAGCTTTTTGCATGGAAATTCTAGGTCTCATGACTGCTGCATCAGACGCGATCCCCTTTGCTCGTTTTCACATGAGACCTCTTCAGCTTTGTATGCTGAACCAGTGGTGCAGGGATTATACAAGGATTTCACAAATAATATCCTTAAATCCCAATGTTCGGTCTTCTCTGACTTGGTGGTTGGATCACCATCGTTTAATTCAAGGGGCCTCTTTTGTTCGCCCAACCTGGACTGTGATCTCAACAGATGCGAGTCTTTCAGGTTGGGGAGCTGTATGGGGATCTCTGACAGCGCAGGGGGTTTGGGAATCTCAGGAGGCGAGATTACCAATCAACATTTTGGAACTCTGTGCGATTTTCAGAGCTCTTCAGTTCTGGCCTCTTCTGAAGAGAGAATCGTTTATTTGTTTTCAGACGGACAATGTCACAACCGTGGCGTATGTCAATCATCAAGGTGGGACTCACAGTCCTCAAGCTATGAAAGAAGTATCTTGGATACTTGTATGGGCGGAATCCAGCTCCTGTCTAATTTCTGCGGTTCACATCCCAGGTGTAGACAATTGGGAAGCGGATTATCTCAGTCGCCAGACGTTACATCCGGGCGAATGGTCTCTTCACCCAGAGGTATTTCTCCAGATTGTTCAAATCTGGGGACTTCCAGAAATAGATTTGATGGCCTCTCATCTAAACTAGAAACTTCCCAGGTATCTGTCCAGATCCAGGGATCCTCAGGCGGAAGCAGTGGACGCGTTGTCGCTTCCTTGGAATTATCATCCTGCCTATGTCTTTCCGCCTCTAGTTCTTCTTCCAAGAGTGATTTCCAAAATCCTAATGGAACGTTCGTTTATTCTGCTGGTGGCTCCAGCATGGCCTCACAGGTTTTGGTATGCGGATCTCATTCGGATGGCCAGTTGCCAACCTTGGACACTCCCGTTAAGACCAGACCTTCTATCTCAAGGCCTGTTTTTCCATCAGGATCTCAAATCATTAAATTTGAAGTATGGAAATTGAACGCTTGATTCTTAGTCATAGAGGTTTCTCTGACTCAGTAATTAATACTATGTTACAGGCTCGTAAATCTGTGTCTAGAAAGATTTATTATCGAGTCTGGAAGACTTATATTTCTTGGTGTTCTTCTCATAAGTTCTCCTGGCATTCTTTTAGAATTCCTAGAATTTTACAGTTTCTTCAGGATGGTTTGGATAAAGGTTTATCTGCAAGTTCCTTGAAAGGACAAATTTCTGCTCTTTCTGTTCTTTTTCACAGAAAAATTGCTAATCTTCCTGATATTCATTGTTTTGTACAGGCTTTGGTTCGTATCAAGCCTGTCATTAAGTCAATAATTAATTTGGTTCTGAGGGCTTTACAGGCTCCTCCATTTGAACCTATGCATTCTCTAGATATTAAATTACTTTCTTGGAAAGTTTTGTTCCTTTTGGCCATCTCTTCTGCTAGAAGAGTTTCTGAGTTATCTGCTCTTTCTTGTGAATCTCCTTTTCCGATTTTTCATCAGGATAAGGCGGTGTTGCGGACTTCATTTCAATTTTTACCTAAGGTTGTGAATTCTAACAACATTAGTAGAGAGATTGCTGTTCCTTCATTGTGTCCTAATCCTAAGAATTCAAAGGAGAGATCTTTACATTCTTTGGATGTAGTAAGAGCTTTGAAATATTATGTTGAAGCTACTAAAGATTTTAGAAAGACTTCTAGTCTATTTGTTATCTTCTCTGGTTCCAGGAAAGGTCAGAAAGCTTCTGCCATTTCTTTGGCGTCTTGGTTAAAGTCTTTGATTCATCATGCTTATGTGGAGTCGGGTAAGTCCCCGCCTCAAAGGATTACGGCTCATTCTACTAGGTCAGTTTCTACTTCCTGGGCTTTTAGGAACGAAGCTTCTGTTGATCAGATTTGCAAAGCAGCAACTTGGTCTTCTTTGCATACTTTTACTAAATTCTACCATTTTGATGTTTTCTCTTCTTCTGAAGCAGTTTTTGGTAGAAAAGTACTTCAGGCAGCTGTTTCAGTTTGATTCTTCTGCTTATGATTTCAGTTTTTTTCATTATTAAGATTAAAACTTTTGATTTGGGTTGTGGATTATTTTTTCAGCGGAATTGGCTGTCTTTATTTTATCCCTCCCTCTCTAGTGACTCTTGCGTGGAAGTTCCACATCTTGGGTATCTGCTATCCCATACGTCACTAGCTCATGGACTCTTGCTAATTACATGAAAGAAAACATAATTTATGTAAGAACTTACCTGATAAATTCATTTCTTTCATATTAGCAAGAGTCCATGAGACCCACCCTTTTTGTGGTGGTTATGATTTTTTTGTATAAAGCACAATTATTCCAATTCCTTATTTTTGATGCTTTCGCTCCTTTCTTATCACCCCACTTCTTGGCTATTCGTTAAACTGAATTGTGGGTGTGGTGAGGGGTGTATTTATAGGCATTTTAAGGTTTGGGAAACTTTGCCCCTCCTGGTAGGAATGTATATCCCATACGTCACTAGCTCATGGACTCTTGCTAATATGAAAGAAATGAATTTATCAGGTAAGTTCTTACATAAATTATGTTTTTCTGTTTGGGGCATAAATGCAAACTAGTGTTACAACTGTCCCTATTAGTTCAGTTGTTATTGCTAAGAATCTCCCGTCTTTATGAGTGGCAAACTCTTGAAAGGGGACGTCATTTTTTAATAGTATCCCTACACCATTGGTTTTAGAGGAATTGGAGGAGTAAAAGCATTGTCCAAATTTATATTTGAACATTAGGGGTTCTCTCCCTGCTTTAAAGTGGGTTTCTTGTAGCATTACGATGTCACCATCTTTATTTTTTAAATCTTCTAAAGCGGAGTATCTTTTTAAGGGAGAGTTTAGACCTTTAGCATTTATTGATATAATATTGATAAGGTTTTCCACTTAGGTTGTATAAGGTTAAGTGAAAAATGTATAAGGCAAGGGCTTTGTGATTATTGAACGAAAGAGCAGAGGTAAAGTTGCCTGATTGACCAAAGAGGAAGGACAGAAAATGCCAGGACATTTATATAAGATCAATACAATGAACAATGCTAAGGCACTTATAGTCAAAAAAGAATAGGGTATAGGACACCTCATATAGATGTTCTAACTATTATAGGGGGTAGTGGTAGCCAGTAGCCTCACTAGAATATCAGTAGTTAGAGCAATATAGAAGTAAAAGAAAAAGAGTGAGAAATAAATGACTTACAAAATATAGAACTAATTCCCCTATTATAACCAGAGACAACTGGGTAAGGACAACATTTCTCTTGTAAGGTGTATCCAGTCCACGGATCATCCATTACTTGTGGGATACTCTCCCTCCCAACAGGAAGCCGCAAGAAGATCACCCACAGCAGAGCTGTCCACACAGCCCCCCCCCCCCCAAACTGCCACCCCCAGTAATTCTCTTGCAGCTCTCGACAAGGGAAGTAGCAAGAGAGATGTGGTGACTTAGTGTAGTTTATCTTCAATCAAAAGTTTGTTATTTTTAAATGGTACCGGAGTTGTACTGTTTTTACCTCAGGCAGAAATTAGAAGAAGTGTTTTGCCTGAGGTTTTTGATGATCTTAGCAGGTTGTAACTAAGATCCACTGCTGTTCTCACACATAACTGAAGAGTATGGGAAAACTTCAGCTGGGAGAACGGCCTGCAGAATCAACTGCCTTGAGGTATGTTCAGTATATTTTTTTTCTAGAGAGATAATAAGAAGTCTAGAAAATGCTGATAGTGCCTGATATATTTGAGGTAAGCCTGATTGCAGTGATTTAATAACGACTGGCATCATGCTTGCAGTAAAGGGTAATTTTCATGTTAATTGCTCTTTTGGCTTAGTATGTGAAACGCTTACATGAGTTATAAGGAACATTTTTTACTAAGGGTGATAAATCTTTCTTTGGAGCCTAGTTTTTCCACATGGCTGTTATTTGACTCATAGGAGTAGTTTTTTAGGCCCTCTGACTTTCAGTGCATGGTGGGAGGGGCCTATTTTCGCGCTCTAATTGCGCAGTAACTTTTAAACTCTGAGACATCCAGATCTTTACATTCTTTGGATGTAGTAAGAGCTTTGAAATATTATGTTGAAGCTACTAAAGATTTTAGAAAGACTTTGTGGTATACCTTTAACTATAACCCCTCCTATTTGGTCTCCACCCTATATAAGGACTACCTGTAACACTCATTTACTGCCTGATTATTGAAGTCTTAGCTACTCTGGTGTAGCTTTCCTTATCTCAGGTCTCCTATTGCTTGTATCCTGTGCAAGGTGGTTTACTTTGTTTACTCTAGCTGCGTCTTGAATCTCTTATGCTCAAATCGTTACTTTGTCATTACCGACTTTGGATCATTCAACGGCCGGATCTACTTTTTCACCGCTACCCGGAAGTAAGCCGCATTCACACACGCTGCCTCTCCAAACACGGATCTTCCAATGCGGTAACAGAAATATCACGGTCCTCAAGGTGGTAACGTATACGAACAATGCTAAAGCCTTTAAACTTCTTACCTGCTTGTTTTTGTTACCATACTGAATTATTGGGCATCTCCTATTACCTGCAACATCCAATATGAACAAACATTGTATGTCTGTGGAATGTCTGAACTTGTAAATATTTTAGGCTGTGTGTGATTGCGTGAAGTAAGAAGAATCATTTGTTTCTACCAATTCAGATTCTGAGCTTGTCAGTATTTCTTTTTCATCTGTGGCCTCCGGTTATATATATATATCTTGAACATAAGATATATATTATATTAAATATTCCTTATATTTATTAACACTTAAGTCAGTTGTTAATATACAAATTCATCATATATTAAATGTCTCATATTGTTTAATCAGGCTACATAGAAGTTGTTTTCTGATTACTACAAAAAAGAGCAACAAGCTCTAATTTTAGAGCTAACCTTTATAACCAATGTGCAAATACTTGTTTACTTAAATACGAAGCTCAGAATACTACATAATAATCAGGCCTAAAAAACCGAATTTTGAATTAATTAAACATTATGGATCCTAATGAAATAAAAAAGGAGTTTAATAATGTTTACCTTAAACTTGATTATTTAGCAAGAGCTGTGACAGAAGTGCAGACTGAAAATGCTGCACTGAAAATTATAGTTAAAGATTTTGTTACACAAAAGCCTCATGACCCACCTGAACCTCATATTAATTATCCACAACCTTTTTCAGGGAAACGTTCTGAGTTCAGGGAATTTAAGAATGCCTGTAATTTATTATTTTCTCTTAGACCTAAGACTTATCATACTGAGCGGATTAAAGTTTGTACCACAATATCTTTCCTACAAGGTGAACCCAGGACTTGGGCTAATAGGTTTTTTGAAAACAATAACAATATTCTGGATTCATTACAAGATTTTTTTTCTGCTTTAACTAGTCTATATCAAGACTCAAATTCTCAAATAAATGCTGAAATGAGATTGAGGTCTTTAAAACAAGGTAAGAGAAATGTGGAGGATTATACCACTGAGTTTCAGATGTGGGCAGAGGACTCTCAGTGGAATGAAATCAGTTTAAAAAATCAATATCGTTTAGGTTTATCTGAAACACTCAAAGATGAACTTTCACGTCTTGAGATCCCAGATACCCTTGATGGTCTTATTAAATTAAGTACATCTTTAGATCGTCGTTTGAGAGAAAGGAGGGCAGAAAAGGCCTCTAATGATACCTCATATAGAAGACCTTACCAAGTCACAACAAGTCATGACAAAGCTCATGGCAGTGCTACCCCTATGGAGATTGGTGTACTTAGAGGACCTCTGCCACCAGAGGAAAAAATTAGAAGGAGGTTGGAAAATCTCTGTTTATATTGTGCTCAAAAAGAACATGTAGTATCTATTTGTCCTTTGTTGAAAAAACAAAAGAATGGTAAGAAAAAAACCAGTGACTTTATTTACAGCATAGCTAATGATACACACATGACTTTGTCTATTTCTTTACAGTGGGACCAGAAAAATATCCAAACCAAGGCATTAATTGATTCAGGAGCATCCGGAAATTACATTGATTCCACTTATGTAAATAAAAATCGAATACCTACTATTTGTAAACAAAATCCTGTATCTATTAAGCTGATAGATGGTTCATTAATAGAACAAGGACCTATTACACATCATACTATTCCCCTGCTTATAACATCATTGCAGGGACACACTGAATATTTATCTTTTGATCTCATAACCATTCATCAGCATACTCTCATCCTAGGCTATCCTTGGTTGAAGAAACACAACCCTCACATAAATTGGGTTTCAAATAAGGTAACATTAGATTCTGCTTTTTGTTCCCAAACTTGTTATCCACATCAAACCATAGCGTCACTTGATATTGGTTTACCCTCGTGTTATCAGGATTTGGCAGATGTATTTAATTTAAAAGAGGCAGAAAACCTTCCACCTCATAGGGAGTTTGACTGTCCTATCGATATAATACCTGGTTCCAAAATCCCTCATGGTAAGATCTATCCCCTCTCTCAAGAGGAACTCCAGTATATAAGAAACTACTTAGACGAAAATTTACGTAAGGGATTTATTTCACACTCCACATCCCCTGCAGCTGCAGGTATGTTTCTAGTAAGAAACAAGGATGGTACCATAAGACCTATTATTGATTATAGAGCTTTAAATAACATCACAATAAAAAACAGATACCCGTTACCTTTAATACCTGAACTTTTGGAACGTCTAACTGGTGCAACTATTTACACCAAATTAGATTTAAAGGGAGCTTATAATTTGATTAGAATTAAAGAAGGTCACGAATGGAAAACGGCATTCAGGACCAGATATGGCCTTTTCCAATATAATGTAATGCCTTTTGGTCTGAGTAATGCTCCGGCAACTTTTCAGTTTTTTATAAATGAGATCTTTCGTGACCTGATAGACGTTTGTGTCATAATATACCTTGACGACATATTAATTTATTCTAGAACACCTCAAGAGCATGAAAAACATGTACGCTGGGTATTAACTCGTTTAAAAGAACACAAACTATATGCTAAACTGGAAAAATGTTCCTTTCATGTCACAGAAATAAAATTCTTGGGTTACATCATCAGTCCCAACAAAATTCAAATGGATCCGGAGAAGGTATCAGCAATTCTAAATTGGCCTACTCCTACTTCCACAAAATCTGTACAACGATTCATTGGTTTTGCGAATTTTTATAGGAAGTTTATAAAAAATTTCTCTTCAATCGTTAAACCATTAACAACACTCACTAGTGAAAAACAAAGATTTAAGTGGACCGAATCCGCTAGTCTTGCCTTTAATAAATTGAAAGAAAATTTTACTACAGCTCCCATTCTAGTTATGCCAGATTTTGATTCAGAATTTATCCTTGAAGTAGATGCATCCGACTCAGGTATCGGTGCAGTTTTATCACAACAAGATAAGAACAAGACTGAGATTCATCCTATTGCTTTCTATTCAAAAATGTTAACTAGTGCTGAGAAAAACTATAGCATAGGAGATAAAGAACTTCTAGCTATAAAACGTGCTCTAGATCATTGGAGACATTTATTAGAAGGTTCTAAGCTACCTTTTAAGATTTATACTGACCATAAAAATCTTGAATTTCTAAAAACAAGTAAGACCTTGTCTGCAAGACAAGCAAGATGGTCTATATTTTTTGATCGTTTCGATTTTCTCTTAACCTACAGACCAGGACATTTAAATACCAAAGCCGATGCCCTCTCTAGATTACATGAACAAGACACTCATAATCAAATTTACCAAATCATTCCAAAAGAAAAAATTATAGGTTTATTAACACCTTTAGAAGAGGAGATCTTAAAAGAATTAAAACATGAACCACCACATGGAATAGACTGTCAAAAAGATTCCAAGACTGGTCTTTTCTATCATAATTCTAAACTATATATCCCCAAACAAATTAGATCTTCTATTCTTAAACAAACCCATGACGGGACACTAGCAGGCCATCCAGGTATTTCTAAAACTATAGACCTAACCAGGAGAAATTATTGGTGGCCACTCATGGATACCTATATTACAAACTATGTAAAACATTGTGATACCTGTGCCAGAAACAAGTTAACACACAAAAGACCATCAGGTCTTTTATCTCCTCTGCCTATTCCTGACAAACCCTGGAGTACCATATCAATGGACTTTATTGTCGAGTTACCTGAATCCCACCATTACAATACTATTTTAGTTGTCATTGATCATTTAACAAGACTGGCTCATTACATTCCCCTAAAAGGTCTCCCTACAGCTTTCACTACAGCTCACGTTTTCCTAGACAACATAGTTCGCTTACATGGACTGCCCAAAGTTATAATAACTGATCGTGGTACACAGTTTACCTCTAAATTTTGGAGATCCCTATGTAAGTTAATCAAAATTGATTCTAGATACTCGACTGCTTTTCACCCTCAGACAAATGGCCTTACAGAACGACTCAACCAAACCCTTGAGCAATATCTTCGTTGTTATATATCTCATCTGCAGGATGACTGGTCATCCTATTTACCTTTGGCTGAATTCTGTTATAACAATACTACTTCTACATCTACTAAACTATCCCCATTCTTCGTTACTTATGGATATCATCCTACTACTATTTCATTGTCCTCTCAACAAGTGAACTCTCCCTCAGCATTGGATTTCGCAACTACCCTACAAGAAAGACTTAACATCCTGAAAAAACATCTTTCGGAAGCTAAAGATTATCAAAAAAGGTTATATGATACCCATCACACTGCTAGCCCGGCTTATCAGATTGGAGATTTGGTACTACTCTGGACAAAGAATCTCAAACTGTCAGTTCCTAGCAAAAAGTTAGCAAATCAATATTTGGGTCCTTTTAAGATTTCTAAAATAATCAACCTCAATGCTGTGAGATTAGAGCTTCCCCAGGATTTTAAGATTCACCCCTCTTTTCATGTCTCTCTGTTAAAGCCATATCTTCCTTCACCTCAGTCTCTCTCCTTGTCTCGACCACCTCCAATACTCGTTGATGATCGAGAGGAGTATGAAGTTGAAGCTGTATTGGATTCTAGGATCCATAGGAAGAGGTTAGAGTATCTTGTGAAATGGAAAGGTTATGGTTCGGAGGATAACTCTTGGCAGCTTCATTCTGATCTTCGCACTCCCCGTCTTCTACGAAATTTTCATCGCCGTTATCCTGAGAAACCTAGTTTGGAAACCCCTGGGGTGCTTCCTTGAAGGGGGGGAGATGTGGTATACCTTTAACTATAACCCCTCCTATTTGGTCTCCACCCTATATAAGGACTACCTGTAACACTCATTTACTGCCTGATTATTGAAGTCTTAGCTACTCTGGTGTAGCTTTCCTTATCTCAGGTCTCCTATTGCTTGTATCCTGTGCAAGGTGGTTTACTTTGTTTACTCTAGCTGCGTCTTGAATCTCTTATGCTCAAATCGTTACTTTGTCATTACCGACTTTGGATCATTCAACGGCCGGATCTACTTTTTCACCGCTACCCGGAAGTAAGCCGCATTCACACACGCTGCCTCTCCAAACACGGATCTTCCAATGCGGTAACAGAAATATCACGGTCCTCAAGGTGGTAACGTATACGAACAATGCTAAAGCCTTTAAACTTCTTACCTGCTTGTTTTTGTTACCATACTGAATTATTGGGCATCTCCTATTACCTGCAACATCCAATATGAACAAACATTGTATGTCTGTGGAATGTCTGAACTTGTAAATATTTTAGGCTGTGTGTGATTGCGTGAAGTAAGAAGAATCATTTGTTTCTACCAATTCAGATTCTGAGCTTGTCAGTATTTCTTTTTCATCTGTGGCCTCCGGTTATATATATATATCTTGAACATAAGATATATATTATATTAAATATTCCTTATATTTATTAACACTTAAGTCAGTTGTTAATATACAAATTCATCATATATTAAATGTCTCATATTGTTTAATCAGGCTACATAGAAGTTGTTTTCTGATTACTACAAAAAAGAGCAACAAGCTCTAATTTTAGAGCTAACCTTTATAACCAATGTGCAAATACTTGTTTACTTAAATACGAAGCTCAGAATACTACAGACTTCTAGTCTATTTGTTATCTTCTCTGGTTCCAGGAAAGGTCAGAAAGCTTCTGCCATTTCTTTGGCGTCTTGGTTAAAGTCTTTGATTCATCATGCTTATGTGGAGTCGGGTAAGTCCCCGCATCAAAGGATTACGGCTCATTCTACTAGGTCAGTTTCTACTTCCTGGGCTTTTAGGAACGAAGCTTCTGTTGATCAGATTTGCAAAGCAGCAACTTGGTCTTCTTTGCATACTTTTACTAAATTCTACCATTTTGATGTTTTCTCTTCTTCTGAAGCAGTTTTTGGTAGAAAAGTACTTCAGGCAGCTGTTTCAGTTTGATTCTTCTGCTTATGATTTCAGTTTTTTTCATTATTAAGATTAAAACTTTTGATTTGGGTTGTGGATTATTTTTTCAGCGCAATTGGCTGTCTTTATTTTATCCCTCCCTCTCTAGTGACTCTTGCGTGGAAGTTCCACATCTTGGGTATCTGCTATCCCATACGTCACTAGCTCATGGACTCTTGCTAATTACATGAAAGAAAACATAATTTATGTAAGAACTTACCTGATAAATTCATTTCTTTCATATTAGCAAGAGTCCATGAGACCCACCCTTTTTGTGGTGGTTATGATTTTTTTGTATAAAGCACAATTATTCCAATTCCTTATTTTTGATGCTTTCGCTCCTTTCTTATCACCCCACTTCTTGGCTATTCGTTAAACTGAATTGTGGGTGTGGTGAGGGGTGTATTTATAGGCATTTTAAGGTTTGGGAAACTTTGCCCCTCCTGGTAGGAATGTATATCCCATACGTCACTAGCTCATGGACTCTTGCTAATATGAAAGAAATGAATTTATCAGGTAAGTTCTTACATAAATTATGTTTTTCTGTTTGGGGCATAAATGCAAACTAGTGTTACAACTGTCCCTATTAGTTCAGTTGTTATTGCTAAGAATCTCCCGTCTTTATGAGTGGCAAACTCTTGAAAGGGGACGTCATTTTTTAATAGTATCCCTACACCATTGGTTTTAGAGGAATTGGAGGAGTAAAAGCATTGTCCAAATTTATATTTGAACATTAGGGGTTCTCTCCCTGCTTTAAAGTGGGTTTCTTGTAGCATTACGATGTCACCATCTTTATTTTTTAAATCTTCTAAAGCGGAGTATCTTTTTAAGGGAGAGTTTAGACCTTTAGCATTTATTGATATAATATTGATAAGGTTTTCCACTTAGGTTGTATAAGGTTAAGTGAAAAATGTATAAGGCAAAGGCTTTGTGATTATTGAACGAAAGAGCAGAGGTAAAGTTGCCTGATTGACCAAAGAGGAAGGACAGAAAATGCCAGGACATTTATATAAGATCAATACAATGAACAATGCTAAGGCACTTATAGTCAAAAAAGAATAGGGTATAGGACACCTCATATAGATGTTCTAACTATTATATGGGGTAGTGGTAGCCAGTAGCCTCACTAGAATATCAGTAGTTAGAGCAATATTGAAGTAAAAGAAAAAGAGTGAGAAATAAATGACTTACAAAATATAGAACTAATTCCCCTATTATAACCAGAGACAACTGGGTAAGGACAACATTTCTCTTGTAAGGTGTATCCAGTCCACGGATCATCCATTACTTGTGGGATACTCTCCCTCCCAACAGGAAGCCGCAAGAAGATCACCCACAGCAGAGCTGTCCACACAGCCCCCCCCCCCCCAAACTGCCACCCCCAGTAATTCTCTTGCAGCTCTCGACAAGGGAAGTAGCAAGAGAGATGTGGTGACTTAGTGTAATTTATCTTCAATCAAAAGTTTGTTATTTTTAAATGGTACCGGAGTTGTACTGTTTTTACCTCAGGCAGAAATTAGAAGAAGTGTTTTGCCTGAGGTTTTTGATGATCTTAGCAGGTTGTAACTAAGATCCACTGCTGTTCTCACACATAACTGAAGAGTATGGGAAAACTTCAGCTGGGAGAACGGCCTGCAGAATCAACTGCCTTGAGGTATGTTCAGTATATTTTTTTTCTAGAGAGATAATAAGAAGTCTAGAAAATGCTGATAGTGCCTGATATATTTGAGGTAAGCCTGATTGCAGTGATTTAATAACGACTGGCATCATGCTTGCAGTAAAGGGTAATTTTCATGTTAATTGCTCTTTTGGCTTAGTATGTGAAACGCTTACATGAGTTATAAGGAACATTTTTTACTAAGGGTGATAAATCTTTCTTTGGAGCCTAGTTTTTCCACATGGCTGTTATTTGACTCATAGGAGTAGTTTTTTAGGCCCTCTGACTTTCAGTGCATGGTGGGAGGGGCCTATTTTCGCACTCTAATTGCGCAGTAACTTTTAAACTCTGAGACATCCAGCTTCCCTGAAGGAGTCCCCTGACATATTGGACCTCTGTAAAGGGTTTTTGTGCCTACATAAGTCATTTTATGGGAAGGTAGGAGCCACAGTAGAGCTGTGGCAGTTTGCCTATGACTGTTATAACGGTTTTACCGTTTTTTGGCTTCGTTTTTGAGCCTGAGGGGTTAATCATCCAGTTGCAAGTGGGTGCAATGCTATTTTATCCTAGTACTTACACTGTTAAAATTTCATAGAGTTAACTGCTTTTTTTTCAGTTTTTGTGTTTGGTTTTTTTCTCTTAAAGGCACAGTACCGTTTTTTATATTCTGCTTTTTCACATTAATTAAAGTGTTTTCAAAGCTTGCTGGTCTCATTACTAGTCTGTTAAACATGTCTGACATAGAGGAAACTCCTTGTTCATTATGTTTAGAAGCCATTGTGGAACCCCCTCTTAGAATGTGTACCAAATGCACTGATCTTACTATAAGTTATAAAGATCATATTCCGGCTTTAAAAGATTTATCACCAGAGGAAACTGACAAGGGGAAAGTTATGCCGACTAACTCTCCCCACGTGTCAGAACCTTTGACTCCCGCTCAAGGGACGCCCGCTCAAGAGGCGCCAAGTACATCTAGCGTGCCCATAGCGTTTACCTTACAAGACATGGCGGCAGTTATGGATCATACCCTTACAGCAGTATTGTCCAAACTACCAGGGTTACAAGGAAAGCGAGACAGCTCTGGAGCTAGGAGAAATACAGAGCACTCTGACGCTTTAGTAGCTATGTCTGATATCCCCTCACAATATGCAGAAGCTGAGGAAGGAGAGCTTCTATCCGTGGGTGATTTTTCTGATTCAGGGAAGATGCTTCAACCTGATTCTGATATGTCTACATTTAAATTTAAACTTGAACACCTCAGCGTGTTGCTCAGGAAGGTTTTAGCTACTCTGGATGACTGTGACACCATTATAGTGCCAGAGAAATTGTGTAGATTGGATAAATACTATGCAGTGCCTGTTTACACTGATGTTTTTCCAATACCTAAGAGGTTTTCAGAAATTATTACTAAGGAATGGGATAGACCAGGTGTACCGTTCTCTCCACCTCCTGTTTTTAAGAAGATGTTTCCCATAGATGCCACTACACGGGACTTATGGCAAACGGTCCCTAAGGTGGAGGGAGCAGTCTCTACCCTAGCTAAGCGTACAACTATCCCTGTCGAGGACAGTTGTGCTTTCCTAGATCCAATGGATAAAAAGTTAGAGGGTTACCTTAAGAAAATGTTTATTCAACAGGGTTTTATTCTCCAGCCTCTTGCATGCATTGCCCCTGTCACTGCTGCTGCGGCCTTCTGGTTTAAGTCTCTGGAAGAGGCTCTACAGGTAGAAACCCCATTGGATGATATACTTGACAAGCTTAAAGCGCTTAAGCTAGCCAATTCTTTTGTTTCTGACGCCGTTGTTCATTTAACCAAACTAACGGCTAAGAACTCAGGTTTTGCTATACAGGCGCGTAGGGCGCTATGGCTTAAATCCTGGTCAGCTGACGTTACTTCAAAGTCTAAGCTCAACATTCCCTTCAAGGGGCAGACCCTATTCGGGCCTAGACTGAAGGAGATCATTTCTGATATTACTGGAGGAAAAGGTCATGCCCTTCCTCAGGATAGGTCCAACAAATTAAGGACCAAACAAACTAATTTTCGTGCCTTTCGAAACTTCAAGACTGGCACGGCATCAACTTCCTCTAATACAAAACAAGAGGGAAATTTTGCCCAGTCCAAGCCGGTCTGGAGACCTAACCAGGCTTGGAACAAAGAAAAGCAGGCCAAGAAGCCTGCTGCTGCCTCTAAGACAGCATGAAAGATCAGCCCCCGATCCGTTAACGGATCTAGTAGGGGGCAGACTTTCTCTCTTCGCCCAGGCTTGGGCAAGAGATGTCCAGGATCCCTGGGCATTGGAAATTGTGTCCCAGGGATATCTTCTGGACTTCAAAGCTTCTTCCCCAAAAGGAAGATTTCACCTCTCACAATTATCTGCAAACCAGATAAAGAGAGAGGCATTCTTACATTGTGTTCAAGACCTACTAGTTATGGGAGTGATCCACCCAGTTCCAAAGGAGGAACAGGGGCAAGGCTTCTATTCAAATCTATTTGTGGTTCCCAAGAAAGAGGGAACCTTCAGACCAATCTTAGATCTCAAGATCCTAAACAAATTTCTCAGGGTCCCATCCTTCAAGATGGAGACTATTCGAACCATCCTACCTATGATCCAGGAGGGTCAATATATGACTACCGTGGACTTAAAGGATGCTTATCTTCACATTCCGATACACAGAGATCATCATCGGTTTCTCAGGTTCGCCTTCCTAGACAGGCATTACCAGTTTGTGGCTCTTCCCTTTGGGTTAGCTACGGCACCAATAATCTTTATGAAGGTTCTGGGGTTACTTCTGGTGGTTCTAAGGCCGCGGGGTATAGCAGTAGCCCCTTACCTAGACGACATTCTGATACAGGCGTCGAATTTTCAAATTGCCAAGTCCCATACGGACATTGTTCTGGCATTCCTGAGGTCTCATGGGTGGAAAGTGAACGAAGAAAAGAGTTCTCTATCCCCTCTCACAAGAGTTTCCTTCCTGGGAACTCTGATAGATTCTGTAGAAATGAAGATTTACCTGACAGAGGCCAGGTTGTCAAAACTTCTAAATTCCTGCCGTGTTCTTTATTCTACTTCTCGCCCTTCAGTGGCTCAGTGTATGGAAGTAATCGGCTTAATGGTAGCGGCAATGGACATAGTGCCGTTTGCCCGCCTACATCTCAGACCGCTGCAACTCTGCATGCTCAGTCAGTGGAATGGGGATTACACAGATTTGTCCCCTCTACTAAATCTGGATCAAGAGACCAAGGCTTCTCTTCTCTGGTGGCTATCTTGGGTCCATCTGTCCAAAGGTATGACCTTCCGCAGGCCAGATTGGACAATAGTAACAACAGATGCCAGCCTTCTGGGCTGGGGTGCAGTCTGGAACTCCCTGAAGGCTCAGGGCTCGTGGACTCAGGAGGAGGCACTCCTTCCGATAAACATTCTGGAACTAAGAGCGATATTCAATGCTCTTCAGGCTTGGCCTCAGCTTGCTGCGGTCAGGTTCATCAGATTTCAGTCAGACAACATCACGACTGTAGCTTACTCTTGCCATCTATCAGCTATCCATATCCCAGGAGTAGAGAACTGGGAGGCGGATTTTCTAAGTCGACAGACTTTTCATCCGGGGGAGTGGGAACTCCATCCGGAGGTATTTGCACAGTTGATTCAACTTTGGGGCAAACCAGAACTGGATCTCATGGCGTCTCGTCAGAACGCCAAGCTTCCTTGTTACGGATCCAGGTCCAGGGATCCCAAGGCAGCACTGATAGATGCTCTAGCAGCGCCTTGGTCCTTCAACCTGGCTTATGTGTTTCCACCGTTTCCTCTGCTCCCTCGTCTGATTGCCAAGATCAAGCAGGAGAGAGCTTCAGTGATTTTGATAGCACCTGCGTGGCCACGCAGGACTAGGTATGCAGATCTGGTGGACATGTCATCCTTTCCACCATGGACTCTGCCACTGAGACAGGACCTTCTACTTCAGGGTCCTTTCAACCATCCAAATCTAATTTCTCTGCGTCTGACTGCTTGGAGATTGAACGCTTGATTTTATCAAAGCGTGGTTTCTCTGAGACGGTCATTGATACCTTAATACAGGCGCGAAAGCCTGTCACCAGGAAAATCTATCATAAGATATGGTGTAAATATCTTCATTGGTGTGAATCCAAGGGTTACTCATGGAGTAAAGTCAGGATTCCTAGGATATTATCCTTTCTCCAAGAAGGATTGGAGAAGGGTTTGTCAGCTAGTTCCTTAAAGGGACAGATTTCTGCTCTGTCTATTCTTTTGCACAAACGTCTGGCTGAGGTTCCAGATGTTCAGGCGTTTTATCAGGATCTGGTTAGAATCAAGCCTGTGTTTAAACCTGTTGCTTCGCCATGGAGTTTAAATTTAGTTCTTAAAGTTCTTCAAGGGGTTCCGTTTGAACCTTTGCATTCCATAGATATTAAGCTCTTATCTTGGAAAGTTCTGTTTTTAGTAGCTATGTCCTCAGCTCGAAGAGTTTCGGAGTTATCTGCTTTACAATGTGATTCCCCTTATCTCATTTTCCATGCAGATAAGGTAGTGTTACGTACCAAACCTGGTTTTCTGCCTAAGGTGGTATCTAATAAAAATATCAATCAGGAGATTGTTGTTCCGTCACTGTGTCCTAATCCTTCTTCAAAGAAGGAACGTCTATTACACAAACCTGACGTGGTTCGCGCTTTAAAGTTTTATTTTCAAGCTACTAAAGATTTTCGTCAAACATCTGCATTGTTTGTTGTCTACTCTGGACAGAAGAGAGGCCAAAAGGCTTCGGCAACTTCTCTTTCTTTTTGGCTAAGGAGTATAATCCGCTTAGCAGCCTCCTGAAAGAATTACAGCTCATTCTACTAGAGCGGTAGCTTCCACATGGGCTTTTAAGAATGAGGCTTCTGTTGAACAGATTTGTAAGGCGGCGACTTGGTCTTCGCTTCATACTTTTTCTAAATTCTACAAATTTGATACTTTTGCTTCTTCGGAGGCTATTTTTGGGAGAAAGGTCTTACAGGCAGTGGTGCCTTCCGTTTAAGCGCCTGCCTTGTCCCTCCCTTCATCCGTGTCCTATAGCTTTGGTATTGGTATCCCACAAGTAATGGATGATCCGTGGACTGGATACACCTTACAAGAAAAAATAAAATTTATGCTTACCTGATAAATTTATTTCTCTTGTGGTGTATCCAGTCCATGGCCCGCCCTGTCATTTTAAGGCAGGTGTTTTTTATTTTTAAACTAGTCACCACTGCACCCTATAGTTTCTCCTTTCTCTTGCTTGTCTTCGGTCGAGTGACTGGGGGTGGCAGTTGGGGGGGGGGGGGGCTGTGTGGACAGCTCTGCTGTGGGTGATCCTCTTGCGGCTTCCTGTTGGGAGGGAGAGTGTCCCACAAGTAATGGATGATCCGTGGACTGGATACACCACAAGAGAAATACATTTATCAGGTAAGCTTAAATTTTGTTTTTACACCTAGTCCTGTATGTAGTGTTATAAATATTATAGTCAAATTGGATAATTATTATATGGTTAATGCATATTTTTATAAATTAGATACAAGCCCTACTGAATAAAACAGTATAACAGAACATTTATAACTGAAAAAACCAACCACGTATAATAGAAATATAAACTTAAAGTAAAGGTGTGGTGAAATAAGATAGTTTCACATGTATATCTAAAGGAAAGTTACTTGCTTCATGTCGACAGTGTAACTGTAGGGAGTTGGTATAAAGTTCCACATTTAGTTTTTTTTTTTTTTTGGACAATTGCCCAGTCAGTGCATTGCCTTTTAGGTGGAACAGTGTCATTAAAGTGTCAGGAGACTCCGCAGGCCAGGGAAATGAGAGATTGGGGCCGTTTGAGAAAGATTCCAAGTCACCTAGAGATCTATCTGTTTTTAACAAATCCTTCAAGGAATCAATATCAGATTTAGAGGGAAGTTCACTAACTTTGTTGAAGATTTGTGTTAATTGGTCTTGATGCTCTGAATGTACGATAGGTAGAGGAAATCTATTGAGTTCTCATGGTTATGTTAGTTTGGGGTCCTGGTCTGGGTTTTCCAAATATTGATTTTGAAAAAAGTTGAGACTGAAATAGGTGCAGATACTGAGGACTAATTTGCATGAACCCATTATTTACTAGCGGCTAGATTTGGAGTTCGGCGGTAGATGGGTTGCTAACGCCACGCGTGTTTTATGTCTAACGCACGGCATTGTTTGACTCCGGTATTTAGAGTTCAAAAAAGACCATCTAACGATGCTCCTAACGTGTGTATGTCACACGCGGAATACTGCCCGCGTTAGACAGTCTCCCATAGAGATCAATGGAAAAGCAAAAAAATAGCTTTTTTCACCTAACACTCGATCTCGCGAGAATACGCACAGCTCGGTCATATGACGCATACCACATCATGCACAACAATAACACGCCGCAAATGTCACAACAACAATCAATCAACAAAGCACACAAGCATTACACATTCACAAGCGGGGGGATTTTTAATAAAATTTAATACGGGGAATACGCATATACTTTAAGATGCGGAAATTCGCAAAATAACAACAAGGAATAAAAAATGTATACATACACTAGAAAAATAATCGCATTCAATATCACTATATATTAGGACAAACATACATATACAACACTTCACTAATACCACACCATCGCAAATTCACATTTAAAAAGAATACTATTGGACAATGTTAGAGAAAACGACCACTATGACATCATCGCATTCTACACATTCCACAAATACTAACTCCAAATGAGCATGCGCAAATTCACACAACTAATACACATTGCACTAATATTAATTGCTAATAAAGCACACCTGAACACAATTTACAACGGAAATTGGTACATCATTAAACATTTACACAGGGTATATAAGCACCACACAAGCAGGGCTTCTTTGACTGTGTTGCTGGTGGGTCTTTGGAGATTGGAGGTTTAAGATTAGAGAGTTGGTGCATTATTGTGAGTGAGTTAGTGTTAGCGTGAGAGAGTCAGTTGTTAGTGTTATCGTGAGTGAGTTAGTGGGAGTGGGAGAGAGTCTGTTAGTGGGAGCGTGAGTGAGTTAGTGGGAGTGGGAGTTGTTAGTGAGAGTTGTTAGTGGGAGCGTGAGTTAGTGGTAGTTAGTGAGAGTTAGTGGGAGTGTTTGTTAGTGAGAATTAGTAGTAGTGTGTTAGTGAGAATTAGTAATAGCGTGAGTTAGCGAGCGAGTGATTTTTCTGTACACGTAACACATTTACATGCAAACACATTCAATACATACATACACTTATCAATAACACTACATACACTCCATACCCCCTACCCCCTCATACTACACTCCATACCCCATTCCCTGTAGTCCCATTCCCTTTCATCCCATTTACTCTTATCCCATACCCCATACCCATCCCATACCCATCCCCTAGTTACATTTAGTTTACATATCCTCCTTTTAGTCTTCTTCTTCTTTTGGTTTATTTAAATACTCCTTACCCTCTTTGGTTTTTTACATCCCTCTCACACTTCTAGCACTTTTTTTGTCTTTTTAGTTCTTTATTTTGACCCCCTTTCATTTCATCACACTCACTTTTTGTTTGATTATTTGGGGTTTAGTTTAGGGAACAGATGGAGGCCAGGCAGGGGAGAGGTAGAGGGGGGAGGAGGGGGAGAGGAACAGGGCAGGAAGGGGGGCAGGAAGGGGGGCAGGAAGCGGGGGTGGAAGCGGTGGGTGGACCCAGCCACTTGGTTCAAGATGAACAAGTGGCTGGGCCCAGTGGCGGACAGAGTAGGGCTTCACAGTCCGGGAAACAGAGGGCATCGTCACAGGGGAAGGCCAAGGCGACTAGGGAGGCGAGGTTTTCGATGGAGGAGAAGGAGGCCCTCGTAGAGGCCTATATGGCCAGGTATAGGAGGCTGCAGCACCAGAAGACTACCCCGACTGACAAGAGGAGGCTCTGGAATGAGATAAGAAATGCAGTCAATGCAGTGGGTGGCCGGAACAGAGATCTGGATTCGATAAAACATCGCTACCGGGACTGTAAGATGGATCTCAAGAAAAAGTTAAGCCTGGAGGCCCCACATGCCGCAGGAACCGGTGGCGGACCTGCACTGGAAAAAGAGTACTGCCGATGGGAGGAAATGTTGCGGCCCAGCATCTCCGAGATGGAAATAGTCGGTATCGGAGGAATTGATACCGGGAACCTGCCACTCTCATCTGACGGTAAGCTCATTGAACAATAAATTCACATACGAATGTATTTCAAGGGACACTATACGCAAACCTTTACTTTCATGATTGAGGTAGGGAATACAATTTGACAAAACATTCAAATGTACTTATATTACCTAATTTGAATCATTCTTGAGATATATTTTAATGAAGAAATAGCCATGCACACGGTGAAACAATCACAGGAGGCAGCTATATTCAGCTAACAATCAGCATCTTATAAGCATATTTAGATATGCTTTTCAGCAAAGAATATCCAGAGCATGAAGCTAATTAGATAAGAAAAGTACATTAGAAAGTTGATAATAAATGTATGCTTCTAAATCATGAAAGATAAAACATTGGGTTTCATGTCCCTTTAAGGATCAGATTAATGCTATAATGTTGTTTACACGCATTCAATTACTTTGCGGTTACATCAGTATCTAGGCTATAGGTTAGGTGTGCATTTAAACAGACTGAAAACAAACGCGAAAACATTCAGATTGACCAGAGATATCACAAACACGGTTTAGAAAATGCGGAAATCGTATTGATTGTTTGTTAGATTTCAAAGTGGATTAATGATTCTGCATTTGTAATTGTATCGTAAGCTAAGTCATTTAAAGCTTGATTTGCAAATATGCTAATATATACATTTTTTTTTTTTTTTAAATATACAGAGTCTGGGGAGGAGGCAGCACAAGACACACAGCCTCATCCATCTCCCCGGGATGAGAGTGGTGGGGAGGAATTTCCACTTCGGAGGGAAGAGGCCCCCCGTGACGAAGAGCGCACGGAAGCTGATGAAGAGGCCCCGGAAGCAGAGGAGGAGCCCGCGGAACCAGAGGACCCTCAAGGACCCGCACCCCGCCATGCACGGGTACCCCGCCAAGCACAACAAGAGGAAATAGCGGAGGTGCGGGTTCTACTGGACTACATAGACCAGATGCGTAACTCCCGGATACAAAATATCGAAGGCCGAACTCGAATTCTTGATGGACAAAATCAAATAATTGAAGGCCAAAACCAAATAATAAACATACTTAATAGAATCGAACAAGGCCAAAACAGAATCATTAATCTGCACCAAGAGATGTTCAATTTTTTCCAGGAGGCGCATGCTGGTCTACCTCCTGGTCCGCCTCCTGCTGCTGGGCCTCTTGCTGCTGGGCCTCCTGCTGCTGGGCCATCTCCTCTTGCCGGCCCATCTACTCCTCTTCAGCCATCTCCTCTTGCCGGCCCATCTACTCCTCTTCAGCCATCTCCTCCTCTTCAGCCATCTCCTCCTCTTCAGCCATCTCCTCCTCTTCAGCCATCTCCTCCTCTTCAGCCATCTCCTCCTCTTCAGCCATCTTCTCCTCTTCAGCCATCTTCTCCTCTTCAGCCATCTTCTCCTCCTCAGCCATCTTCTCCTCCTCAGCCATCTTCTCCTCCTCAGCCATCTTCTCCTCCTCAGCCATCTTCTCCTCCTCAGCCATCTTCTCCTCCTCACCTTGGTCGTCCCAGTACTCTTCCTTCCACTCTTCCCACAACATCTCCAAGGAGAACTCTTCGGAGTCGGCAGTTGCCCCTCCCAGAGCCTCAGCCCCATGGGAAGAGGGGAAGGAAGAGGAAGTAAGTATTTATTTTCATCTTTAATGTTTTTTTTATTTAATGTGTAATGGATAGGTATGTGATGATGTGGTTTTCATACACTTGTGGACCACACTCTGTATATAATCTACTTCTATGGGACCGGGTCCATGGAGGCAGATTGTTTGCAGAGTGTGGGTTATAAGTGTGTGAAAACCACATCATCACATACCTATCCTTGTTCATGATATTGATTGGTTTCTGTGATGTGATGTCCAAACTGTTTCCCGAATCGCAAACAAAATTACCATTACAATTATCCATGATGGCATATTACTGTTTGAATGCCAATAACACAGCTTAAAGGGACAGTCAGAAAATTATTGATTACAAAGAAAACACTGTATTACGCATTATCAAGTTGGAAACAACAAAACATGGAGAAATACGTGTGACTTATGTGCTTAACCTTGTATCTATGACTAGGAAAAATGACCACTTATTTGTTGTTCTGACATAACAACATTTTAGATATCAATGATCAATACATGGTAAATAATATGCTGTATGAGCACAAGGTTTTACATATACAAATGCTATCCAAATGCCCTCTAGTGGTCAAATTGTATAATGATTACATGCACTCTTCAAGCTCGAAGAAATGAGCACACGACCCTCATAGGTTTAGCTAGCAAATTTAAATAAACACAGACAAATGATTAATTGGTGAGAAACATTTGATATCATTGATATTACAAAATTGACTTTTAGAATAATGCAAAACATTATTTGTTTTCTAAACTGTCCCTTTAACAAAATTACATATGCTAACACATATTTGAAGCTTGTTGGTATATCTACATGTACTTGTTCAAAAAATAAATATTGAAATCAGATTTATATTGACGTGTTAAATAAAGTCTATTTTCTTAAAGAGACATTATTGTGTTAATTTTTTTTTGAAAGACATTTGTTTTAACAATGAATATGGTTTAAAGTCCTTTTAGGAGTGGGGGGTGAAAATATGCTAACAATAATATATTTGAAGATTAAACAATGTGGAACTCATACATGATACAAAAATCAACATTTGCATTAAAGGGACAGTATACTATATTTTTAACAGAACTGTATGTAATAGACACTACTACAAACAACAAGATTAACATATACTGATATCAATATTACAAAGCTTCAAACACTTTCAAAGAAAATCGGGTTAGCTCTATTGAAAATATAGATGAACCCCCATTACAACCGTAAAACAAGACAATACACCATCATACACAAAACAGGAGAAAGCTGGAGATGGTACTCACATGAAACTTAGAGGCTTGGCGGGGAGTCTGATAATTAATTACATTTTATTTGAACAGAAGCAAAATGAAACGTGTATTTGTTAAACAATGGACTATCTAACTAGAGACCAAATTAAAAGATTTCATTTATAATGTGTGTCTAATGAACCTTTAATAAAATATACAACGAAATTACATTTAGAAGAAGTCGGCATCATATATTTAGCATATGATAAAGCTAAATGCATATTGATTACTTTATTCTAACACAATAGCACATATTTATTAATTAGATATCTTTAACATTAAACACAACAGTCATTTTTCTGAAAAAGGAACATATTGTTGACAAACATATTAAACAACATGGACTATAGAGATTTGCACTTGCCTCGAAATATCATATGCATGAAAACATTTTGCTTTCATTCGTTTATTCAACCAGACATCCAGCAAAAGAGAATGTGGTGGTCTTTATCAGCTACGGGTCAACAATGTAACATGATGCAAATAATACATATTCACAAGGTTTTTAAAATTGGCTGCAGTCACAAACGTGTTTAACGTGCACAAACAAATATTGCGGGACTACGTAATCCAATCAGACGTTTTTTTTACCTTTGCATGTGACGTCTTAACATGGCGCTTCCTTGATCACGTAAGAACGCCATCCAATAAAAGGCACATTCTTGATCACGTAAGAACGCCCAAAAAAAAAGGCGCATCCTTGATCGCGTCAAAACGCCATCCAATAAAAGGCACATTCTTGATCACGTAAGAACGTCAGTCAATACAAGGAATCATTGGACAGCCTGGCAGGTGACGTCTTAAGCAACATGGCGCATCCGAGATCGCTGAAAAACCGCAGCCAATACAAGGACTCAGTTGACAGCTTGGCATATCACTAAGAAACTTATTTATATTTTAGGAACTAGTATGTGTCTAGATTGCTATCTAGGAATGTCACCAAATCATGAATCATCTTTTCGGACTTGACTGTCCCTTGAACTATAGCTATGGTGTATATCTTTAACATTTAAAAGATACACATGAGAAATACATATGCCATTGATGTTTTAATATATGTTTTGATTGTTTTGGAATAACAATAATTATACATGGATTGATTAAACGTGTCATTTATTCAAGTTTAAATATGGTCAGCCTACCTATAGCCATATATGGGAGGAGAAGTATTTGTTAACATATTTGTTAAAAAATATTCATCATCTAAAATATTTGCATTACACACAGAGATTTATTTGGTTACACTTTTACAATAAGATAGAATTGAAAATGAAATACATGTGCTGTCAACATTACAATAAGATTGTTTATTAATAAGATTATATGTCCTTGTTCATGTAAAAAGGACAAAAACGCTTTAGAAATGGAAATACATTCATTAACAATTGTGCTCACCATCACTTAAAGGGACATGATTTTGTTTTTAAAAAGAGGATACACATAGACAATACTATTTCAATAAAATGAACACTTTACAGGGATTATATCATTGTATCAATCCTCAGATCATTTGTTAAAGGTGCATCAATTCATGCAGAGTTTCTAAATACACACATGGATGTGAAAATTGAAATATACATATATACACAAATAACAATCTATATATACATATATAAAACAATTACTATGCTAATCATAATCATGCAATGATAAAGCTAAGAGAAAAATATATAAAGACAAATAATAAGATTACATTGGAGATGTTAATCCTAAAGTCATTTACAATTGTCTTACATATATGATTTTTTATAAAAAATTATTTTTGGTAGGTCCCTTTAAGGATCAACAAGATAAACTAGAGCTTTCAAAAAATAACATGAAGAATGAGGACAAAGAATCGTGCAATGACATGTCTTTTATTAGTATGTAAGAAAACATCAACAACGTTTAGAAATAATCTTGTAAAAATAAGGAATATTTGAGCCATATGACAAGGTAACAGAGTGCATCCCAGTCCATGAAGAGAGCTGCCAAGGGCCACCATAGCCCCATTGGAGACATATGACAAGGTAAAAGAGTGCATCACAGTCCATGAAGAGAGTTGCCAAGGGCCACCATAGCCCCATTGGAGACATATGACAAGGTAAAAGAGTGCATCACAGTCCATGAAGAGAGTTGCCAAGGGCCACCATAGCCCCATTGGAGACATATGACAAGGTAACAGAGTGCATCACAGTCCATGAAGAGAGTTACCAAGGGCCAGCATAGCCCCATTGGAGACATATGACAAGGTAACAGAGTGCATCACAGTCCATGAAGAGAGTTGCCAAGGGCCACCATAGCCCCATTGGAGACATATGACAAGGTAACAGAGTGCATCACAGTCCATGAAGAGAGTTGCCAAGGGCCAGCATAGCCCCATTGGAGACATATGACAAGGTAAAAGAGTGCATCACAGTCCATGAAGAGAGTTACCAAGGGCCAGCATAGCCCCATTGGAGACATATGACAAGGTAACAGAGTGCATCACAGTCCATGAAGAGAGTTGCCAAGGGCCACCATAGCCCCATTGGAGACATATGACAAGGTAACAGAGTGCATCACAGTCCATGAAGAGAGTTGCCAAGGGCCAGCATAGCCCCATTGAAGACATATGACAAGGTAACAGAGTGCATCACAGTCCATGAAGAGAGTTACCAAGTGCCAGCATAGCCCCATTGGAGACATATGACAAGGTAACAGAGTGCATCACAGTCCATGAAGAGAGTTGCCAAGGGCCACCATAGCCCCATTGGAGACATATGACAAGGTAACAGAGTGCATCACAGTCCATGAAGAGAGTTGCCAAGGGCCACCATAGCTCCATTGGAGACATATGACAAGATAAAAGAGTGCAACAGGCACAACAATAAACTTTGAAAAAGGCCAAATGGCAACAATAAAAAAAAACATCAACATGTGGACGGAGGATTCTTATCTGCGACCTTGAAGCATCTCCAGATCCTCCACTTACTGGTCATCCTCTTCATCGTCCTGTGCATGTCCAGCTCCAGATTCAGGCCTTGAACTTAATCGCATGATTTCATGCAGAGTCAAGTCCTGAACCCGGAGCTGGGCCTGCATGGTGTCGTTCATCCCTCTCAGGACAGCTGCGTTCCTCAACACGGCCTGCTCTACTCTTGCTATACCTTCTAGCATGAGCCATGCTGAGTCACAGCCTAAAATAAAGAATAAATTAAATATTAAGGATAATTACACAACAGAGGAAAAAATAAGCAAAGATACATTGTCATCATAAAGACAAATCATTCTTTACATCAATTAGTTTACATTGATTCTTTACACATGAAATATGTTATTCAGACAGACCGAAATCATTAAAGGGACAGTTTACTCAAACATGTTGTCCCCTTTAATTGGTTTTCGATGATCCACTTATACAGCTTGAGTGTATCAAATCTTGTTAAAGGATTTACATTGTACTTACATTAGCAATTTAAATATTTTAATTATACTGTGGTAGGCACACCTATCCTTAAACATTTTGGCATTGAGGACAAGCTGTGTAAACATAGCAACCTGAAGAAATTACATTCCCACTGGGTTAGACAAGAGATAATGTATAAACATTTGTACATAAATTGTTGGATCCAAGTAGTGGTGATTGGTATATGTAGTAATATCAAATTAAAGGGACACTGAACCTAAATATTTAATTGACTGATTCAGATAGAGCATGACATTACAAATATTTAAAAATTACACATATTCTTTAAATGTTAGAATTCTATAGCTAGATTTTGAATGCAAGAATGTCGGTTTTTAGGGCAGGCCATATTTGTTTATCAACTTTGTTTGTCCCTGCTGGTTGATGGATACATTCATCCAACAATAAAGAAATGATGTCCACAATTATTTTCTATTTAAAATTAATTATAGGCATTTCTTTGTTTCAATAAAGATAGCAAGAGAATGAAGAATAATTCATAAGAGTAGTAAATTATAAATTTGATTAACATTGCATGCTCTATTTGAATCACAATAGAAAATATTTACCTTCAGTGTACCTTTAAGTATCTTATAATGTTGATTTTGAATGATACTTACAGCTGTGCCTGGGAAGGACAATCCGACACCCAGGACAATGAAGGTTGAGACAGGGGGGAGGGATGGGATTGGGTTGGGGAGGGATAAGCTGCTGCTCCGGGGTAGGCCGTACAGCTGGGGAGTGGGGAGTTGGGGTCTGGGCAGCTGTACGGGCCATAATACGGGGAGAGCGGCGAAGGGGGTTGTAGGGGCGTTTTTTGGGAGGGGCAGGAAATGACAAATGGGAAGGGCCGGCAGGGGTCTGGGCATGGGCAGGAGTCTGGGCCTGGGCAGGAGTCTGGGCCTGGGCAGGGGTCTGGGCCTGGGCAGTGGTCTTGGCAGGGGTCTGGGCATGGGCAGGGGTCTGTGACTGGTCAGGGGAGGGGACTGGGCAGGGGCGGAAACCAGATGACCAGAAGTGGCGGATCCATCTGAAAATTTAAAAAATATATATTAACATCTCATACATCATGAAATCAAATCAACGCATTTCAAATTGATTATGTTTTCAATATACTTCGAAGTGTGTTTGAATTTGTAAACAATTATGAAATGAGGATATGGTATGCATATAGGCACTCAGATGAATATCAATTACTGTCTGTACAATTATAACATTATTATTGTGTTTTGGCCTGGAATATGCATGTGACATAATGATGGCATGAATTATACATTTTTAAAAAAAAAAATATTTTCATGCTGCCTGATATAGAAAGGGGGCAGTAGTGTATTTGAACAGACAAATAATATTCCTTTTTAAAGTGCAAAAGCTGTAGACTTTGAATGTCTTCAATGAAATGATTTCAAATAAAGCAACATGTTGGAAACATGATAGATATATTTCACATACCATTAGAATCCAAGGCAGCCTCTTCCTCCTCCGTCACATATGTTAAATCAATCTCTGTAAAACATAACATGTTGTGTACACGTTAAGAACAGATATTATAACATATGTTACTGTTGTTCAAAGACAAACATCAATGTTGCATTAAAGATATACACACCCAAAGTTATGATTTACATCATTTTGATGGAGCATACAAATTACATTAAATTTGTTATTCTCAATGATTCAGATTTTCGATGTATTGTTTGTATTAATTTAAAAATCATAAAAGCATAGTACATAGAACATTTAAGATTTCTCATGTGTGTATCACTTGATGACTGTTGTCAAAAATGAACATGGAAACAAACATATGCTATACATCTTCTGAATAACAAATGTGTAGACTAATAAAGTTTTAATTATTAATCTTTCAATATTAAAAGAAAATTAATATATAATCAGAAGAGAAAATTATATGTTTGTTTCAAATGTTATGCTTCATCAGAATCATGCTCATAATATTGATTACCAATACACCTTCAATGACATATAAATGAGTCAATGGACTTACCAGGAGACTGCAAAGGCGGCTCTGTGTCACTGCTGGATTCCTGTGGGCTCCCCACACCAACTCTCTCTATGAATGATATAGATATATATTAGTAAACACATTTGGGATATCACTAAATCACATCTGTATCGAATTTTAAGATTAATCAACTTGAAAATGTGAAGAATAGAGCAGTCATTAAACCAAAAAATGCTTGATTGAATCAAGGGGATTCTGTTAAAAATGATGTATTGAATATATGTTTAATTTCAGACTATATTAGACATCAAACTCATCTCATACGATGCTATTGCATATCTAAATATACCCATTGATCAATGTTCTTAAAAGAATACACACAAACCACATTTTGAAGAACAGCTGTTGACAAATCTAAACAAACACATGTGGCACATCGAGCCATTTGTGCAATGTACAGTAATCTTGTTTAGGACACAACACATATTTATCACAATACAAAACCAAATTGATTAGTACAAATATGTAATCATGGTGCTGTTAGAGTATGCTGATATCTATAAAGTAACTCCAACAGTGAATATGTGAATTATATATCAATATTGTTTAATCCAAAGAATGTAAAGATGAATGAATCTATTGTTTATTAAAGGGACACTGACATGATTTATTTAAATAATTGATTTCTCTGTTCAAACTGTTCAAAATGATTTAACATTGACTCCTATTATAATTTTAATGTTGCTACATTTTAATCTTAAAGGCAGATAAGCAATATTGTATTCAATAAATATTGTTTGTTGAAGGTATCCACCAATCATCAATAAAAACCCAGGTTGGTCAACCAAAATTGAGATGCAGATAAACGTACATTCTTGATTTTAAAATACATTTAGCAATAGAATATTTCACATATGATGATAGTATTATATTTAAATGTTTATTAATATTGCATACTCTATCTGAATGACAACATTAATAATTGTAGCTCAGTATCCCTTTAATATAAAATTATATTGATTTGACAATGTTGGTGTTAATGAATTCTCTACTCCATATGTTGATGTAATGAATGGGATTGAGCATGCAATTCAAATCTAATATGTTATTTAAGGATATCCGAAGAATTATTTAATTTTCATCTATTAAAGGGACATTACATATAAATATTGAACAATGTGGATTTAGTATGTAATGTTCTGTCCATGTTTCTAAGACAAATGTCAATTAAAATGAGACATACCATACTGTGACAAGCCCTGCCTTAAGGATCCAGCAGCAACATCCATATCTGTAATATATTAAATGAGGATTGCATATCATTAATACAAATCATGCCATGTTTAAAATCTTTACATTATTAGCAAATCAATTTAAAACTATTAATCCTTTGGTAGTCCCATGAGTTAATTGTTTCCTCAATTCAATTCATGATAAATATATCCTGTACTCTTATTTTCAATCAGTTGTGTTGTTTACTGTAGCTTTAATTATTTTTTGGTGTTATTTCATTCTCATCAATTGATGGGCATATGTTATAATTTATTTGGATTCTTCTTTTTTTATTATGTATAATATTGAAAATAAGAATACTGTATTCTTCACATATATAATAATTCACATTTAATTTTGACCAACATGTATAAAGCAATGCCACTTACAGCAAAGCCATGTTAACGTGTATGCGCAATTCCATTTTCGCGATCATTACGCAATGATTCAAAGCGGAATTACGCATCCGTCATTTGACCAACATGTATAAAGCAATGCCACTTACAGCAAAGCCATGTTAACGTGTATGCGAAATTCCATTTTCGCTCTGTGACGCATATTCTGTAGAGCGCACGACACATCATTCCTATTTCATGTGTCACTAATCTAAAATCAGATATCTAAACATCATATGTAGTGTATGTTGTGAGATCTGTATAGGTTTAGTATCTGACTATATACACATTTTTTGATAAAAAAACAAATATTAAGATATTATATGAAGTTGGATAATTACCTGGTTCAGATTCTCCATCTCCTCCCAGGCCACCGGACGGAGAAGCAGCTGCCCTGGCCCCCGCATCAGGACTTTCAGATCCCGCAGCTGGGAGGGAAGAAGAGGAGGCCGAGGATGGCGAGGATCTGAATCTTTTGGGGACCCGGAGATTGAGGAGCTCGCATAAAGTCACCTCATAAGGGAGTAGGTACAGTTTCCGCGGGGCCTCTCTTTTGCCACCTCTTTTACGGGCTTGTACCCAGTCCCTTATGAGGTTGACTTTTTTGGTTAACCGCAACCTCATATCTCCGAATCTCCTCATGATCTGATCCTGGGTCCTCTGGACGTCACACACCAATCTAACCGCATTGGTGATAGACTCCCAGAGGGCCTTCTTAACAGGCGCATCTGTCAACCTCCTCTTGTTCCCAAACAGCTGGGGATAAAAGTCCTTGACGGCGTGGACCAGTGCAGCGCTCTCCTCCTTGGTGAACCTGGGAGCTGACATGCCTGCTGGGTTGTCGATTTTTTGGTAAAACAAAAACAGATATACTGCCTGCAGGCATTAGAGAACTGACAAAGATGGCAACGTGTAATGGACTTTTATATGGTGAAGTAAACATGAGATGCACCATGGGACAAGTTATCTGTACATCTGATTGGATAAAAGTTTGAAATATTGTTAGAATGTCTGTGAGACCATCCTGACTCAAGTTGTGTTTGTGTGATGAACTCTGATTGGCCGTTCCTTAATGTTTCATATCTTAGTAACTTCCTTACACATACCTCATGGTGGTGCTGTGACTTCATTTTTCATGTATACTTATTTAACTCATGGGCCTGTCATGCGGATATGTGTGACGCAGATTTAATATACGTGATCCGTTAAATATTAATGATTAAATTCTCTTTAACAACTAATACTGTCACATTATTAAATGTTGTAGACATTTCTCGGTTTAATAACGGTCTGTTTCTTTAATACAAATACACATTTAATATTGTATGTCTTTATTGTTCATAAAATCCATTTATTGACTTATTGTGAAGTATTGATATTGTTCTATTAAATGTATTTCATAATGCACATTGATTGTGTGCTATTGCGTGACATTAGACTCTAATGTTTAAAGATGCTAATCTGGTGTTTCAAGATGCGTTTCCCACGCAATATTTCTGAATGTTCAAATTCAGGTTATAAGGTCAGTAACTTGGATAATCTGTTTATAAATGTTAAACTACAGGTTTGTTTGTTATTAGTAAATAAACCTCGAGCTTGTATTTGTCTGAAGTGCTCATATATGTTATTGTGCAATGGCGTCTTTATTTTTAAATAGACATTACAAACAAACAATTGTATCAAATGATCTGTAGAGATAGAAGATTGTTTAGACTTTAAAATGTAAATCAATTTATCTTAGTATTTAGATATCCTCAACAGAAGAAATTTAAATGCACATGGTTGAGACAATCACATAAGGCATCTCTGTGCATCCACCAATCTTCATCTACTGAGCCTATCTCGATATGCTTTTCAAGCACAGTATGTCAAGATAGGAAGAGAAGTAAATACACTATTTAAATCTCTTAAAGGGACACTGTCCAAACAAATTTAGCGTTGGTGATTCAGATTGAGCATGAAATGTTAATCAACGTTATAATTTAATCCGATTCTCAAATGTTAACAATTATCTTGTTATCTTTCTTTGCAAATCAATAATGATATTTGAGATTACGGACAATTGTTTCAAAAAACCTGGGTTGTCCTTGATGATTGTTGGATAAATTAATCCACCACAAAAAACCAAGTTCAGTCCAGAGTACTGAAGCAAATAAATTATCTATTTAATGCATTATTTTTAAAGTAATGATAGCAACATCACAAGGAGCATTCATAATATGAGACAATTTTTAAAGTTGCTTAAAATAGAATACTCATTCAGAATGTATAAATCATTAATTTTTTAACTGTCTCCCTTTAAGTATATTTTTAGTTCATGTCCCTTTAAATAAACATTTCACAATAATGCTTGAAATATCAGAAACCTAGGCACCTTCCTTTTGATAAATTAGTATAACATATGAGTAAATAAAATGTAGATTAACTTCTGGATTGTTTTACACACTGACTGAAATATATATTGTAAAGGAGGTATTTCGGAGTCTTCAGCTTAGAGGGACATTAAGCTATATGTTATGTATGCATTTTGGATGAGATTATAATATTTGAACAACTTAATATGTTTTGGTATTCAATCATTAGATTTTAATTATATATATTTTTAGATTAAATACATATCTACATAGGCTATTTTGATGCTGATTGTTGGTTGCACATAGATACCTTATGTAATTGACTAAGATATGTGCATTGATGTTTTTTTTTCAAAGTATATTTAAAGACTGAATGTAATTCTATAGTACTTTCTAAATATGTTTAAATTCTTTTATGAATTATTTAAAAATCAATACACAATATACTTTGTGAATGTCCCTTTAAGGACAAAAACATTTGTAATGTTGATTTAACATTGTCAAAATAAACTAAAGGGGAATGAAAATTATATATAGATATGTGATGTCTAACCCAAGAGGTAAGATTTTAAAAACTACATAATATTATTAACTATAGTTAAATGACTCCACTAGAAAATCAAATCGATTAACCTGCCATCCAATAACTAGCTTGTGAAAAATATCAAGTTAAATGACCTACCATTTATAAATGTAAAAATTAAAATAATTTAGCAAATAATGTTTTGAGATACATAAGGAAGATACAAGATCTTATAAAATTAATTTTACATTCAACAACACTGTCACTTTAATGTAATTGAACCACTTCCCCTTCTTAAAAGTGAAAACAAATAATTTTTGAGAAATTGACTACATATCCGAAATTATTTTAACATCTAAGAATTTCAAAAGAAAAGCATCGATGGATCTCACTCCCCAATGAATGTTAAAAAAGATAGTTTAATGTAATATTCTCGGAATCAGTGGATTTTCCACAATTAATGCATTATTTGATCTTATGCATGTGCTTGTCAAATAGACAACTACCAGTCATGGGAGTCAAATTGTTTTTTATTGACAGATTATATGGATATTTATTATAATCTTTTCCAAAGAGTGTATTTAATACTAAAATGTTTATTATTACCATTTTAAAATTTAATAGTTTCTGAACCAAAAAGAAAAAAATATTCCTGGAAGTCATCAGATGCCAATCTGAAATTAAATTTTTTTTTTTTAACAAAGTTAATACACACGTAGTCAAAGATTCATAAAATACATTTACAATCATCTTGTGTCTATGCTCTAACTTTGTTCAACATTTTTTAAAGATATTTATTAATTAACCCCTTAATGACCACAGCACTTTTCCATTTTCTGTCCGTTTGGGACCAAGGCTATTTTCACATTTCTGCGGTGTTTGTGTTTAGCTGTAATTTTCCCCTTGCTCATTTAATGTACCCACACATATTATATACCGTTTTTCTCGCCATTAAATGGACTTTCAAAATATACCATTATTTTCCTCATATCTTATAATTTACTATAAAAATTTTTATAAAATATGAGGAAAAAATAGAAAAAAACACACTTTTTCTAACTTTGACCCCCAAAATCTGTTATACATCTACAACCACCAAACAAAAACCATGCTAAATAGTTTCTAAATTTTGTCCTGAGTTTAGAAATACCCAATGTTTACATGTTCTTTGCTTTTTTTGCAAGTTATAGGGCCATAAATACAAGTAGCACTTTGCTATTTCCAAACCACTTTTTTTCAAAATTAGCGCTAGTTACATTGGAACACTGATATCTTTCAGGAATCCCTGAATATCCCTTGACATGTATATATTTTTTTTTAGAAGACATCCCAAAGTATTGATCTAGGCCCATTTTGGTATATTTCATGCCACCATTTCACCGCCAAATGTTCACTTTTTCACAATTTTTTTCACAAACTTTAGGTTTCTCACTGAAATTATTTACAAAAAACTTATGCAATTATAGCATACATGGTTGTAAATGCTTCTCTGGGATCCCCTTTGTTCATAAATAGCAGACATATATGGCTTTGGTTTTGCTTTTTACTAATTAGAAGGCTGCTAAATGCGACTGCGCACCATACGTGTATTATGCCCAGCAGTGAAGGGGTTAATTAGGGAGCATGTAGGGAGCTTCTAGGGTTAATTTTAGCTTCAGTGTAGTGTAGTAGACAACCCCAAGTATTGATCTAGGCCCATTTTGGTATATTTCATGCCACCATTTCACCGCCAAATGCAATCAAATTAAAAAAAACGCTAAATTTTTCACAATTTTAGGTTTCTCACTGAAATTATTTACAAACAGCATGTGCAATTATGGCACAAATAGTTGTAAATGCTTCTCTGGGATCCCCTTTGTTCAGAAATAGCAGACATATATGACTTTGGGGTTGCTTTTTGGTAATTAGAAGGCCGCAAAGTGCTGCTGCGCATCACACATGTATTATGGCTAGCAGTCAAGGGGTTAATTAGGTAGTTTGTAGGGAGCTTGCGGGGTTAATTTTAGCTTTAGTGTAGAGATCAGCCTCCCACCTGACACATCAGACCCCCTGATATCTCCCAAACAGCTCCCTTCCCTCCCCCACCCCACAATTGTCCCCGCCATCTTAAGTACTGGCAGAAAGTCTGCCAGTACTAAAATAAAAGTTTTTTTTTTTTAAATACATCTTTAGCATATTTACATATGCTACTTTGTAGGATCCCCCCTTAGCCCCCAACCTCCCTGATCCCCCCCAAAAACAGCTCTCTAACCCCCCCCTGCCTTATTGGGGGCCATCTTGGGTACTGGCAGCTGTCTGCCAGTACCCAGTTAACAATATTTTTTCCTCTTTTTGTATTTTTTTTTTTTACATTTTGCTGTAGTGTAGCTTCCCCACGACCAACCCCTACCCCCACCCCCTCCCAGATCCCTTAGATTAGTTTTTGGGGGCATTTACTCCCCCTCTTCCTCCCACTTACTACATAATTATTTCTGTAGTGTAAGCGGTTCCCACCCGCTCCCTCCCGTGCACGCGCCCGCCGATCCCCCGTGCACGCGCGCGTGTCTGTGCGCGCCCCTGACTCTCCCGCCCCCGATCCCGCCCCCCTCTGTGTATCTGAAGCCATCGATGGCCGCCCACCCGCCTCCCACTGCAGCTCCCACCCACCAACGATTGCGGCCATCGATGGCCGGTGTAGAGAGGGCCACAGAGTGGCTCTCTCTGCACCGGAGGGGTACAAATTGTTATTGCAGGATGCCTCGATATTGAGGCATCCTGCAATAACCGGAAAGCAGCTGGAAGCGATGAGGATCGCTTCCAGCTGCTTTCCAAACCGAGGACGTACGCCACACGTCCTCAGGCGTTAACTGCCTTTTTTCTGAGGACGTGTGGCGTACGTCCTCGGTCATTAAGGGGTTAAATTAAAAAAAAACAAAAAAAACCCCATTATATTGTGTAATAAAAAAAATAAAAATAAAATCTGATTTTCTAATTATACATAATAATGTATATCACATTTCAATAATATATATGTTGAACATAAATGTCATATTTCATGTCCATTCAAATACCTCTATATCAACTATAATATGTATTCCTTTTTCTGATTGTGATCCCTAAATATCTAATGATGAAATATGTATGACTAATGTATGTAAGCTACCAATAATCAACATTCTTCCTGTGATTCTTAACTAGCATGCATTGGTACACCAACCTGGATAATGCATGGTCTTTGAAAGTCAATTCAGGGGTAAACAGTTGATCTTCAATAGGTGTCTTATTCATCATTTCAAAAATAGAGGACTGAAATCCCATCTAAAAATTAGAAATTCATCTAAGTGTCTGATTGTGATCCCTAAATATCTAATTAAGAACTAAATATGACTAATGTATGTAAGCTACTAATATTCAACATTCTTCATGTGATTCTTAACTAGCATGCATTGGTACACCAACCTGGATAATGCATGGTCTTTGAAAGTCAATTCAGGGGTAAACAGTTGATCTTCAATAGGTGTCTTATTCATCATTTCAAAAATAGAGGACTGTGAAATACCATCTAAAAATTTGAAAATCATCTAAGTGTCTCCAATAGGATGCCTCAACAGCCTTATTCTATCAAATAGTTGGCACTTACCATGTGAACATGTCTTTGTATGGTTTTCAAGGTCAGCAGATTTGAAAGATAATGCCAGACATGATCCCATTGGTATACTTCAATTTCAATCATGGCTTTTTCCACTGTCAGTCTGGGCAATCTTCACTGTCAGGCTTCTAATTCTTCCCTTTCAGTCTTTAGATTAAGTCAGCTCCCTAATGGCATAAAAAGTTTATTCAAAATTACTACAACTGTGTGAATCATTTCTGTAGCCCTCTCCCACCCCCCATTTCATAAGAAATTTCTGTCACTAGCTTACTGTGTAGCATCTTGTGTTATGTTCTATCAAGTGTGAAGATGAGTCATATTGAGCAGAACAAACCTCTAATGTGTGACATTGAACCATAGTCATGCTAGAGGATCCCTTTCTGAGTATTTACATTTTAAGTAATGTGTAAACTAAATACTAGTTTATAAAATGTATGCCATATGATGTATTTGTGTACATTTATACTTACCAGCTGATGTCCTCTTTAAAAACCAGGTGGCAAAGACTCGCTACAGGACCCAATGGCCAGAGCATCACCTATATTAATAAATGAAACACATTTTTAGCATTTGATGAACAATCCTAACATGTTTGCACAATTCTCTACTTGTCATTTCCCTAGAGTTCACATCTATTGATAATACTCCAGTCTAACTTCTATTCTTTACCGTCTAAAGTTGCTGTTGATGATGTCTGCTCTGACATTGAGCCCCTCGTCCCGGAATGGCCCCTCTAGCACAGGATCATCCTCCTCATCTCTCTGCAGCATCCCAGCCCGCTGTGCAATATTATGCAGGACGCTACAGGCTACAACAATCTTAGCCACCTTCTTTGGGTTGTACTGGAGGGCTCCTCCCGACCTGTCCAGGCACCTGAACCTCATCTTCAGGAGCCCGAACATCCGTTCAACCACCGCCCTGGTTCTCTTATGAGCCCTATTGTAGCGCTCCTCAGACACATCAGTCGGGCTACGCAAGGGGGTAATGAGCCAAGGCCGGCTCATGTACCCAGAATCACCTATAAATTATGAACAGAACATAATTCTAACAGAATCCTCAAAATAGTATTTGTAGTACAATAAAAAGTTTTGTACACGATAATCCATTAACAAATGTTTATTTTAAATTTAAAATATCTAGTTCAATATTATTCTCTATCTTCCCATTTCAGCTAAGACATGCTACATATGCGTATTTCTCCTAAATCAAGCCTTGTGTAAAATGCTAACTACATGGTTACATTACATTCTCTATCTGAGCATTTAAGGTAAGACATGCTACATATCTGCATTGAACTAAAATACATTTGCGGAAAGAGACAATGACATGGTTAAATTGCATTAGCTAATATCTTCCCATTTCAGCTAAGACATGCTACATATGCGTATTTCTACAAAATCGAGCCTTGTGTAAAATACTAACTACATGGTTACATTACATTCTCTATCTGAGCTTTTAAGGTAAGACATGCTACATATCTGCATTGAACTAAAAGACATTTGCGGAAAGAGACAATGACATGGTTAAATTGCATTAGCTAATATCTTCCCATTTCAGCTAAGACATGCTACATATGCGTATTTCTCCTAAATCAAGCCTTGTGTAAAATGCTAACTACATGGTTACATTACATTCTCTATCTGAGCATTTAAGGTAAGACATGCTACATATCTGCATTGAACTAAAAGTAGACATTAGCGGGGGGAAAATATATGGTTAAATTGCATCCTATAGCTGAACATTACGCTAACATTTTAAAACTACAGTGGCAATTGTCAAACTAATTAACCATGTTGTGCACAAATACTCACCAACGAGATAACCAGGGGGCATTTGTCTTTCCTCAAACTGTCTCCACAGGGACGACAGAGAGAGGATGCGGGCATCATGACAAGCCCCTCCAAAATTCGCACACACATGCATAATCCTCATCTGTGCGTCACAAACATACTGCACGTTGAGGCTATGAAAATGTTTGCGATTTCTGAAGGGCGAGTCATCAATTGGAGCATGCAGCGCAATGTGGGTACAATCTATGGCTCCCAAGACATTGGGCAATTGAGCAATATCAAAGAATTCCCGCTTCAGGCGCCTCCAATCACCATCATTCTGTGGGAATCCTATGTATTGCTTACTGATACGTACCATGGCGTCCAGAAAGTTATCAAACACCCCAGAGAATGTACCTTGAGCCAGGCCATGCATGTACAGTTCTCCGGATTGAAAACTCCCAGAGGCCAGGACGTATAGACAGCTTAGCATCTTACTCATGGCGGGAACAGCAGTCCTTATTCTTATACGTGGCTCCAAATGAGGTTTAAGAAGATCGTAAAGGCCAATGAGCTGTTCGCGATCGAGCCGATACTTATCATAAACCTCAAAGTCGCTCATGTTTTCCAAGGTGGGTCTCACCCTGTAGACACGAGGACCTCGAACCAGATGACTCCTTTGTCTCAGTCTGAGCCGCCGAGGCTGCCTGATTCGACCAACAGCTAGTTCGCCAATAGCAGCACCAGCAGCGTCTACCATGTCATCGTCATCCATCTTTCAAAACAGCGTAACAAGGTAAGCACTTGATCTGATGTGGATCACAAGTGATGCATTGGCCATGTTGTTTGGGGGATTTATAGTACAATTAGTCCAATGGTAGTGAGTTTGTAATGATTGCTGATTGTAATTCACCTGTTTGTATGTGAGCGGCGCGAATGTTTTCACAGTGCGCGTTTATTTGTTGTTTGCTGAAATGTTATTTTCCAACAATGAATCTCAATGTGAAAGTGTCAAATATCACACATACAGTGCATGTTTGTAATGTTTGATCATATGCGTAATCAATATTTCTTAAACGCGATCTTATAGTAACAAGCACACGTCCAGGCTAACATGAATGAAAGTGCATATTTGTGTATAATGTGCATCGAATGTGATCGATCAATGTTGCTGCAATATTGTTTGTAAACGATAAAGTAACAGCTGCCATCTGTAGTATTGTATATATAAGTGATTGCCGAGATGTCAATATTGTATGCGTCCCTTTAAAATCGCAATAATAATTCCGAACTTCCCGTCTGCCATCTGTAGTATTGTATATATAAGTGATTGCCGAGCTGTCAATACTGTATGCGTCCCTTTAAAATCGCAATAATAATTCCGAACTTCCCGTCTGCCATCTGTAGTATTGTATATATAAGTGATTGCCGAGCAGTCAATATTGTATGCGTCCCTTTCAAATCGCACTAATGCTGAATAACTTCCGGCTGTCATCTGTAGTATTATATATATAAGTGATTGCCGAGATGTCAATATTGTATGCGTCCCTTTCAAATCGCACTAATACTGAATAACTTCCGTCTGTCATCTGTAGTATTGTATATATAAGTGATTGCCGAGATGTCAATATTGTATGCGTCCCTTTCAAATCGCACTAATACTGAATAACTTCCGGCTGTCATCTGTAGTATTGTATATATAAGTGATTGCCGAGATGTCAATATTGTATGCGTCCCTTTCAAATCGCACTAATACTGAAGAACTTCCGGCTGTCATCTGTAGTATTATATATATATAAGTGATTTGCGATCTGACAATATTTATTAATTGTCCCATTGAAATCACCTTAATAATGCTGTTCCAAACTGTTGTTTACGTATATGTTGTATTGTAGTATTGAGTGTTAAAGTACCGAAAGGGGCGGTACAGTCGTGAATCTGTGATGTGTATGGTTGAATCTTCTAATGAGGTCATGATATTATTAACCTGCCTATGTAGTTCTGAAATCCTCATTGTGTTGTTGTATTTGACTACATTGTTATTGTGTGCTGAATAAAATCTAAATGTGTGCTTTGTGGTTGCGTGATGGGTGATGCGTGTTATGTACATATACGTATATATTGTGATTGTGTCCCACATATGCTGACTTCTATATAGCGGTCTGGCATTGTTGTTCCTTCCCATAAAGTGACATCTGTAATCTGGTGTACTGATGTTCTTGTTGTACGTAATTCCTAATGGTTTCTGGTGATGGAATCATGATGTTAAAAGTACAGTAAAATCCATATGTTGTGTTTTGTGATTCCTCGAGAGAATGTAATGTGTTTTTCCCCCATCATTTGAATGCACATGTATGAGTGAATGATAAAAGTAATGTATGTGCATCCATGACTGATCATGTGTTAAGCCTATGTAGATATGCTGTTGCTGCAAGCATATGAGTTGAATAACTGAAATGCAATAATAAAGGTAAATGAGAATTGTTTCCCATTGTGTAGTGTTTGTGAATCCTGAAAAGTTGACATTATCTTTGTGTCCGTTTAAATGTAATATTTTTAAAACAAAAATTTTGTTACTAGTGATGTTGATTTGTAGTTGATGTAATATAAAAGTCTGAAACAATTTAATGGTGTTGTGAATATTCAAACAGTAAAATCCATAAATCCACCATAGGGAAATAGTCATTTCTTGATCTATTTATCATAGCTGTGTCTAACGCATGAAATCATGTCTTTTCTAGCGCTGGTATTTGGAGTTTTTCTGTCTACGCTATTTGCGTGCGTTAGGGAAATGAGGGTTTCGCGTGCACGAGCACGTCTTCCCAATAGAAGTCAATGGAGGCTCTAAAATTTGTTCATTTTTTTTTTCTAAGACTGGTTTTCCTCGTAAAGTGAATGACGTCATGAGCTTTTGTGAAAAAGTAACTAAATTGTGTTCTTTTTGTGATAAATAAATATTTTGTGAATGTCATGTGGTGTATATTGTTTGTATGCATCGATGAGTGTATGTTTGTGATAATGTTATTAGTTAGATGTAGGTATATGAGGGTCTTTTCCCGTGTGTCAATGTAAGTCAATGGGAAAATGGATTTGTGTTGTTTTTTTTCTAACACCCGAGATCTCACAACTTTAATCCTTTGTATTTTGATGAAAAATTATTAAATATGAAAATTAAATATAGTGTCGTGTTTGTATGAGTGTAAGTGTACTTTGTGTAATATTTGTTTTGTGATTCGTGGATGTTTTTTTTGTCGGTATATGTTTACTACTGGTTCTGAGGTGTCGGTAGAAATTTGAGCGTTAGGTGTTTTTTGAGTGTCGGTAACTGAACTCTAAATACCGGAGTCCGTAAGAAACCCGCGTTAGGAGCCTCTAACGCTGGTTTTCACGGCTAACGCCAAACTCCAAATCTAGGCCTGAGTGAGGTAAAAATATTTCAGTAAAAAATGTATAGAAATACCTGTTGGAGATTTTGAGTTTGCCTTCTGGCTACAAAACAGTGTAGTTTTAGATTTTAGCCTTCAGATGTCACTCTTGTGACACTATAAAGAATGTTTGCTTTGAATATAAGGAAGTTTAAAGGGACATTGAACTAAAAAAAAAAACTTTGAAAAGTGTATTGTTTAACAATGTTTATTTGATTAATGCAATGTACTCTTATTTTTAATAATGTACCGTTTCACTGCAAACTTTGTTTTTTTAACATTTCTATGGGTCCTATCACAGCTGACAACCTAGGTTGGAAGATGGTGGCACTTAGCCGCGATGCGCAAGTTTCGGCAACATAATTCACTTGTAATAAGACGTCACTCACTTGTAACTTGGTCATACTAAACAGCAATACATTTGACATAATATAAGAGTAACATTGTTATCTCGTTTCTATAGTAAGCGTTCCTTCACTGACTGCGTGAAAACCTATTGTATGAACGAAACACGCAGGCGTTTTTCTAATATTTGGTTTTGGGCATTATCACCTTCATCTAAAGAAAAGTGCATGCGTGATAGCGCTGGTAGGAATGCGCAGGACGTTGACATATTTTAATTATATTCATATAAACGGCCGCCGATTGGAGGAAGAACAATAGCACAGCCCATATTAGTGGGTTTTCTGTAATATCAGTATAAAAAATATAAAATCGTTTTTTAATATGTTACACGGATTGTTCGACATCAAAAGTAAGTGCATTTTATAAGTTTTATTTTTATATATCATCGTTGTACCGACCTAAAAAAAAAAATACAGTAATCCTAAACAATACTAAACCCAATTTCTTTTTAAAGACACGATGAGTCAACGGATTTCATCCTTGTGGGATTACGCCTCCTGGTCAGCAGGAGGAGGCAAAGAGCACCACAGCAGAGCTGTATATATATATAGCTTCTCCCTTCCCTCCCACTCCAGTCATTCTCTTTGCCTACGTTAGTGATAGGAAGAGGCAAAGTGAGGTGTTAGTTATAGATTCTTCAATCAAGAGTTTATTATTTTTAAAGTAGTGCCAGAGAGTGCTACTTTGTTCTGGGGTGTAGCCTAGTCCAGATCAGTCTCTACAGAAGAGCAATTGGTGGCTTTAAAGCAATAGGAACTGGTGGGACACAATTCTCACTGCGCCTCCTATACATATTTGCTGCCCTAATCCAGATAGCATAAGCACATTTAACTCAGGCTTATCTTATTCCACAGGGCTATGGGAGGGAGAGGACCTCCTATACCTGATGAGCTGCCCTGCTGTCGGGCAGAATACAAAGGTAAGTGCTGGCTTTTTATTTTGGGTCTGAAACAACAAGAGACGATTCAGGACAGAGGAAGTTTAGCACTTTTCTGGGACAATTATCTCTTATTTTATAAAAGAGGAATCTATGACAGCGTGGTAATGGCAGGCACTGGGGCTCAGGAGTGTGGCGTCTGGGACATTTGCATTGAACGGATCAATAGGGTTCAGGTTTTATGCCCATTATACAGAGAGGGTTAACCTGAATGAGATTCACTTTTAAGCCGTTCATTCTGTATGATGTATATTTTTAATGTAAGGCTCTTTTTATGCCTTTTTGTCCGGTATTACATTTTACCAAAAGGGGTCAGTTAACTCCCGTTAGTTCGCATCTGATGTAAATATGGCGACCGGGAGAGTATGTATATTACGCCCACGAAGGGAGGGGTTATATTTGGCGCCCTTTTTCTCAGCGGCGCAATAGTAATATTTATATGCTTGGCTGTGTTTCCATGCACATGAGAGGCGGAGCTTGGGGCCGTCTTTGGCTGCACACGCTTTCTTGATTTCCTTTACTGATGCAGTGCTCTTCCCCTCTGTGTGTCCGGATAGCGCTACAATTGCGCTCCGGATTTGTTTTAACTAAGTGGTGAACGAGTATTAAGTCCGTATTTGTATGCTGTCTTATTGTTTTCTGCAAACATAAAACAGTTTCAGTTTTTAAGATTTACGGTGACAGAATGGTATGGCTGTTAAGTAAACAGCTGAAAGAATTTAAATATAGAGTAACATAAGTACACAAAGACGAGTTACTTTTGCTCTTAAAGAGACAGTATTATGTGCAAAATTTTAATAAAAATAAAATGACAATTTATCCTTATAAGGCTTTTTGCTGTTTGGGAGTCCCTTGACTATGGTCAATTTATGCCACAATTCTCCTGTAGTGTCCCACATATTGTTATGGCCCACATGCAGTGCTCTGCGCATCCTCTAATATGCCACTGGGAGTTACCTTCCTTTATAGGTTTTCCAACGAAGTAGAAAACATTACTTGAGGATTTATTTTGTAATCAGACAGCGCTCAGAAATAAGTAGCAGCGCTTCACAAGTACGTAATACATGCATACATATTTGTAATGACTGTTTACTTAGGAGGATGATTGATTCAGTGGTTACTATCATCAAATACCTCTATTGTTGACTGCAAGGATTATTTGGGAGTGATTTCTCTGAATCACTTAAAATAAAGAATTTTTCTGGGCCACATGCGGTGCTCTGTGGTTCCTTGCATTTTTTATACGGAATTGTGGACACAAGACATGATTGCTTTAATGTACATAACAATGTCTATTTCCAGCAACGTTAACATGCTAATTGGATAATTTCTGTCACAGAAATAGGAAAATTTAAAGTGACAGTAACCTTTTTTTTGTGTGAATTTTTATTAATACATTACACTCTTTTTTCTGAATTTTCTCCTTTTGTGATAGCTTGTGTGTTGAGCCACAGCAAGTTAACAGGATAGAAAACTCAGAGTCACGGGTTCACAGCTGTTTGGGAGTATGTGGACAATTATCTCTTTTTACCACAAATCTATAGTGTTCACAACATGTTTGGGCACACATGCAGTGCCCTGCGCTTCCTATTATACTCCGTCTGGAGTTTTTCTTTGCATATCATGCATTCTATGTTTTCCCCACGTGGAAACTAACCTTAGTAGGAATTATTTTCACTATCCAGGTGTAATCTATCCTAGTACGTCCTGTGAGTTATACGCAGTGGAACAGTCCGCATTCCCTATACTTAGAGATGTTTCCCATAACCGACTTAGCTAAGGAGCAGACATCACCTAGGGTGAATGGAGTAATTTCCAACTTAGCTATGGAGCCCTATTTTTCTTCAGTGAATAGTTAAGTTCTCAAGGGTTATCTGAACAAAAATTGGGAAAGGGAAGTACACCAGGGCTTACACTATTATCTAAATATGTATTTTATTACCGTCTTTAGGGCGACGGTATTTCGGTTTGATGCGTTGTCTGATGTTTTTAAGTCAGAAACTCACCTGAATACTATCCAGGATAGGATAAAGGCTGTCAATTGACCAGTTCCTTTATTTCAAATTCTTACCTTGAAGTTTTTAAAATGGGAGCGTAGGTTTCAGTTTTCTCTGTCCCAGCTCTCTGAGCATTATGGTTAGAGCCTTGTTATACAGATTTAAGATCTAAGTCTAAATTTTTAACGGTTCGTTACAAGAAGGCCTTGTCGGAACCTGGCTGGATGAAGATGATTTCTTCTGAATTTTTATAAAAAAAAAAAAATCTAATTAGCCTGCTGTCGGATCAAGGACAACATGAAGACCATGTCCCCGATCTGGGATCAGATTTTGTAGGGGGCAGTCTATCGGTTTTCATTCAGGCTTTGATTCGAGACGTTCAGAATCCCTGGACAATGAAAAATGGTGTTTCAGAGATTCACAGTGGTCTGGAGTTCTGTTTTCCAGATTCTCTGCAGACCAGTTAAAAGAGAGGCGTTCTTACATTGTGTAAGAGTCCTCCCCTTCCATGGGAGTACTTGGCCTGTTCCGATACAGGGGCAGGATTTTTATTCAAATCTGTTTGTAGTTCCCAAAGAGGAGGGAACCTTCAGACCTATTTTAGACTTTGTGACTCTAAACAAGTTTCTTGGAGTTCCATCTTTCAGGATGGAAACTATCGTACTATCTTTCCTTTGATCCAGGAGGTTCAATTTATGACGACAGTGGATCTAGAGGATGCATATCTTCATGTTCTTATCTACAGAGATCATCACAAGTTCTTGTGGTTTGCCTTTCTGGACAAATGTTTTCAGTTCGTGGCTCTTCCTTTTGGGTTGGTCACGGCTCTTAGGATTCCCACAAGGATTCTGGGGTCTCTGCTGGCGGTTCTAAGACCGCAGGGCATTGCGGTGGCGTTTTATCTGGACAACATTCTAATCCAGGCGTCATCTTGTCAGCAAACAAGGTCCCATATCGACATTGTGCTATTCTTCCTAAGAAAAGGGTACCCTTCTGGGAAATCTAATCGACTCTATATTCATGAGAATTTTTCTGACAAGAAGTCAGAAAATCAAGGATTCTGTGTACATGTCGAGCACTTCAGTCCTCTCCTCAGCCGTCAGTGGTTCAGTGCCTGGAGGTAATCGGAATGATGGTGGCAGCAATGATCATCAACTCAATTCGTAAACACCTGGGAGGCGGCTTTTTGAGATAGCATACTTTTCATCCAGGAGAATGGGAACTCCATCTGGAAGTATTCTCCTATTTGATTTTCATATGGGGTTGGCCGGAGTTGGATCTCATGGCATCTCATCAGAATGCCGGGCTTCTGAGATACGGGTCCAGATAGATACCTTAGCAGTCCCTTGGTTCTTCAGCCTAGAATATCTTTTTTTTCCCGTTTGTACTTTTTTTCCAGGTGATTGCTCAAATCAAATAGGAGAAGGCATCAGTGATCCTCATCGCTTTTGCGTGGCCTCAAAGGAATTGGTAGGTAGACCTGGTGGTCATTTCATCCCTGCCACCTTGGAAGATTCCTTTGAGGAAGGTCCTTATCCATTCAGGGATCCTTCCTTTTCCCGAATCTAGTTTCTCTGCATCTGACTTCTTGGAGATTGAACGCTTGATTTTATCCAAGCAGGGTTTTCTGATTCAGTCATAGATTCATCGTTTCAGGCGCGTGAGCCTGTAACTTGGAAGACTTTCCATATGATGTAGCACATATGTCTTTATTGGTGTGAATCCAAGGGCTACTCATGGAGTGGAGTTGGGATTCTCAGGATTTGTCTTTTTTCCAAGAAGGCTTGGAAGAGGGTTATCAACAAGTTCCCTTAAGGGTCAGATCTCTGTCTTATCTATTTTGTTGCACAAGCATCTGGCTGATGTACCAGATGTTCAATCTTTTTGTCAAGCTTTGATTGGAATCGGGCTTATGTTTCACCCAATGGTTCCTTCACGGAGTTTGAATTTAGTTTTTCAAAGTTCTTCAAGGAGTTCTATTTGAACCTATGCATTCCATAGATATTCAATTGTTATCTTGGAAAGTTTTATTTCTTGTTGCCTTTTCTTCAGCTCGTTGAGTGTCTGCGCTTTCGGCATTATAATATTATTCACCTTTTCTTATCTTCATTCGGATAAGGTGGTTTTACGTCCTAATCTGGGTTTTTCTTCATAGGGTTCTTTTCAGACAAGAACATGACTCTGGGATTGTTGTCCCTTCCTTGTGTCTTAATCATTCTTATCAAGAAGGAAAGTCTTCTGTTCGGTTGCAGACACATTTTCTACAATTTTGGACGTAGTCGGTATTTTAAACTTTTAATTGCACGCGACTACAGACTTTTGTAGTCTTTTCTATTTGTCATTGTTTCAGGAAATCATGAGGTTTGGGAAGCTACGGCTACCTCTATTTATTTTTGGCTGAAGAGTATCTTCCGTTTTGCATATGTGATTGCTGGACAGCTGTCTCCTGATGGTGGTACGGTTCTTTTCATCAGGACTGTACATTCCTCATGGGCATTCAATCATGATGCTTCTGTTGAGCGGATTTGCAAGGGTAACTTGATCCTCTCTTCATATTTTTTCTATATTTTTACAAATTTGATTCTTTGCTTCGGCTGAGGCTGTTTTTGGGAGGAAGGTTCTTCGAGCAGTGGTGCCTTCTGTTTAGGTTCCCTGTTTTGTCCCTCCGTTTTCATCCGCGTACTCTAGCTTTGGTATTGTATCCCACAAGTAAGGATGAAATCCGTGGACTCATCGTGTCTTTAAAAAGAAAAGAAAATTTATGCTTACCTGATAAATTTGTTTCTTTTTAGACACGATGAGTCCACGGCCCGCCCTGTTTTATGAGACAGGTTACTAATTTTGTAAACTTCAGACACCTCTGCACCTTGGCTTTTCTTTTCTCTTCCTAACTTCGGTCGAATGACTGGAGTGGGAGGGAAGGGAGGAGCTATATATACAGCTCTGCTGTGGTGCTCTTTGCCTCCTCCTGCTGACCAGGAGGCGTAATCCCACAAGGATGAAATCCGTGGACTCATTGTGTCTAAAAAGAAACAAATTTATCAGATAAGCATACATTTTCTTTTTTTTATCTTTAATGACTCAGAGCAGGCAATTTTAAGCAACTTTCTAATTTATTCCTATTATCAATTTTTCTGCGTTCTCTTGCAATCTTTATTGACAAAGCAGGAATGTAAAGCTTAGGAGCTGGCCCCAAATTTGGTTCAGAACCTGGGTTATTAATTTTGCATAGTTCTCTTGGTATCCTTTATTAAAGTGTTATCATAGATGAGCTCAGGAGCATGCATGTCTCTAGCCATCTTGTAGCAGTGTTTGCACCTGATGAAACGGTAAATCCGAGAAACGTGTTGAGAATTATATCTAAATTGTTTTTATTAAACTATTTGTTTTTTTACTATTTGTCGTTCTGAGCCGTACTTGGGAGCAGTGCAGTCAGCACAAGCTTCGGGAGTGCAGTTTGGGCTACTTCATCCTTACTGAACCATTGCACATTTACACCGCTGACAGCCTGAGTATAAGTCTGCTGGCCGACTTCAAACTGTCCAGTCTGCCCATTTAGCAATTGATAAGTGCCTGCAACTTTGTAAGTATGTTTCTTTTAGCACTACTTTTAGCCATTATGAGGATATCACACCATTGGGGTGCCCTGTTCCTGCTTTTGTTTTTTAACATTGTTCATAGCCATGTTTATACATAGAAGCTTAGGAGCACACACGTGTCTTTAGTAGTTTATCAGATGACTGCTTTCAGTGCCACCACAATGCCAAGGGTCTCACAAGAAATAGCACACTGCAGACCAGGGGATTAGCAGATAAATCTGCATTTTACCTGGGATACTTGTGACATCTCCACACTGGGAGATTTCTCACTGTCTGGCTGAAACTCGTCTTCTGTGTCCTTTGTATGCCTTCTCTAAACAATTTGTAACACAAAGATTTCAGCACTTCCGAATTCACTGCACTATCTTGGAGACAAAAATCTGATTAACGCTCTAGAATGTAGTATTTTTGCCTTCTAGCGGCCTGTAGTGTAATCCCACATGTGATATCATGGACTCTCACCATCTTATGATAGAAAAACAAGCAATAACAAGGGGTCATAAACTCAAGTGGAGGTTATCTAGCTCTTGCAAGTTACTCTTAGGTTGATTCATAGAACAGATTTTCAGAGAGGGCCTGCTTATCGGCTGTTAGCTGTTCTTTATTTTGCCCTTTTTATACAATTATAAATATCCCAGTTGTCTGCACTAACATTGTTTTGCATGTTTTTAGTTTCCTCCACCCCTGCTGTAAAAAAATAAACAACATTAACTCTGCAGATGAGCAGTGTTCAGCTTTCAGCCCAACATACCTCTGTACGGAAACCTACATACCTCGCCGGAAACAGCAGTTAAGAAGCAGCGGTCTTAAAGGGACAATGAACCCAAATCTTTTTCTTTTGTGATTAAGATAGAGCATGCAATTTTAAGCAACTTTCTAATTTACTCCTATTATCAATTTTTTTTTCATTCTCTTGTTATCTTTATTTGAAAAATAAGGCATCTAAACTTTTTTTGGGTTCAGTACTCTGGACAGCACTTTTTTTTATTGGTGGATGAATTTATCCACCAATCAGCAAGGACAACCCAGGTTGTTCACCAAAAATGGGCTGGCATCTAAACTTACATTCTTGCATTTCAAATCAAGATACCAAGAGAATGAAGAACATTTGATAATAGGAGTAAATTAGAAAGTTGCTTAAAATGTCATGCTCTTCTGAATCACAAAAGAAAAAAATTGGGTTCAGTGTCCCTTTTAAGACAGCTGCTTCTTAACTCATATGCCTCCTCTGAGGCGGCGGCAATCAATCCGCCCAATATCATATGATTGAGTTGATTGACACCCCCTGCTAGCGGCTGATTGGCCTGCAAATCTGCAGGGGGCGGCATTGCACAAGCAGTTCACCAGAACTGCTTGTGCAATGATAAATGCCGATAGCGTATGCCGTCAGCATTTATCAATGTCTGGTGTACATGATCGCAAGGTATATGGAGGGGTGCGTTTCTAGCACTTGGTAAACCTTGCTACCCTGCAACTGGAGTAATTTTATACATAAAAGTAACTCCCTTTGTCTGTCTAAACTCCCAGTTTCAAGTGTGGTTACGTTCTCCGACAACGCGTTCAAACCATCTCCACCATGAGTTTCAGCAGAAGCATTCTGACAGCCATGTCTTTCTTCAGACAGCACCCGCTGCTATCAAGCATAATTGCAACTGGACATTTTAACCCCTTCATGGCCTAGACACATGCATACACTATATTGTTGAAGGAAGTAATTTTTATTGGGTACTTAGGATGTATACCATAACGTGGATGAAAGACTTATGCCATTATTAACAGAGTCATAGTAAAAAGTAGACATGCAATTTGTTATATGGTCAAAGGGACAGTCTAATCAAAATTAAAAACTTTCATGATTAAGATAGGGCATGCAATTTTATACAACGTTCCGGTTCACTTTTATCATCAAATTTGCTTTGTTCTCTTAGTATTAATTTGTTGAAAGCTAAACCTAGACAGGCTTACATGATAAATTCTAAGCTCCCTAAGGCCGCCTCTTATCTCAGTGCATTGACAGTTTTTCACAGTTAGACAATGCTAGTTCATGTGTGCCATACAGATAACATTGTGCACACTCCCGTCGAGTTAGCCATGAGTCAGCTCTGATTGACTAAAATACAAGTCTGTCAAAGGAACTGAAATAAAGGGGCAGTCTGCAGGGGCTTAGACAGGTAATCACAGAGGTAAAAAGTATATTAATATAACTGTTAGTTATGCAAAACTGTACGCAGACTGTCCCTTTAACAAATGCCCAAAATGTCCCTATAAATGTTATCTTGGCTAATTACCCCGAAACGTCACTATTGGACATGGTGTATTAAACACACTATTTACTAAGACCCGGCGAGTGCGTCTCCTTTTTGATGTACAGGTTTTCTTTAGATGCACCCCGGGCATTTGTTGCTCATCAGTTACAGTGAGTGCGGAGCTCTGAGAACTGTTTATATATATATATATATATATATATATATATATATATATATATATATATATATATATATATATATATATATATATATATATATATATATATATATATATATATATATATATATATATATATATATATATATATATAGGGGAAATGACGGAGGGGACGCAACTGCTAGGAGCTAATAAGTAGTGACCCACCAGTTCATGGACAAATACCGGTATGGCCTCAATATGACTTAAATGTGGTGCAGACCCTTAGAATAAATTATATGGGTTTCAAGACAGAGAAAAAAACCTGAACCAAGTATATCAGGATAAAAGACAGGGAATTCAGCACTCTTTTCAGAAAGTTTTTTTATTTAGCTCATCAAAGTAAAGTGAGGGGTATCCCAAAAAAAGAATAAACTTATGTGGCCACAAGAGAGGACAATCTCTAGCATTTATTTAGCGAAACATATTGTTTCAACAATACAGATACAATATGTCTATATACAATAGACCAAAAAAATGTACATACAACAGAAAAAATGAACACAAAGTAATAATACAAACCTGACCGGTCAGGGGTTAGCGTGAATACCTGAACTTTATACATATACTGACATGGGATTTCAACAGGTATACCTATATTGCAGAAGACAGCTAAGTTTGCTGTCAATTATCATGTCAGACAGAGATATCTCATTGTGTGAACAGTGAAGTAACTATATTTCACATGGAGCCTTTGTCATACTACTACACCCTGCTGCGAACGGCACCTTCAAATATAGGGTTAATTGCCGGGCAGGTATAAGAATGGGATCTAAGTAGATGCTGACATTGCGCCCAAAGAAATATGATGTAACTATGGGCAGTACATGTAAGGCATATTTTTATATTGTGCATACAAATAAATAGAGAGATATATTAGTGAGACACACTTATCAAACTACTACACCCTGCTGCGTACGGCACCTTATTATATAAGGCTTAATGCCGTGCAGGTGTATTGATGGGATCTAAGTAGTTAATAGTGTATCTCATAATATGTACATTCGTCTGTTAGTAAGCAGGAAGCAAACAGTATAGGCGTAGGCATGGAACGTAGCTCAGCAGGAATAAGTAGCAGGCAGATAGTAGCATATATTTCTGTTAGTTGCTAGACAGTCCCGTGCAAGCAGTCTTAAATGCATGAGGATGAAAAGTTCATGATAGAGATGGTAAGCATAAGTGCAAAGTAGGAGACTGCATGGTAGTTATGCATAGTAATGATGTTATTTCGAGACTTGTAGTTTTACCCTTGCAACCGGGTAGCAATATCCAGTTCTTATATAGATGTGCCTATTTATCAGGCAAGAATTATAATGGCATACGACCTGTTTCCTGCTCAGTCCCAGGACTATTAGATGGCAAGCAGTCCTTTGTGGATCCCCAAATCCATCTTACAGGAGATCCTTCATGAGCGTTAGTTTGCAGAGCTGCTAAGTTCAGTGGCGTTCACACAAACCACATGTTCCGTGTCGGCTTGTCCAATGCCGACGCGCGTTTCACCCGCTGGGTGTGTCGGGCTTCGTCAGGGCGTAATGACGTAGGGAGCATCTCCTCTCCCTTTTAAACTTAAGAAAATCCACGCCCCTATTGAAAAGCTATAGAGCTTCATAGTGCTAAACAGTATATTTAAAAACTAACGGACTTACTATATATTACCCAAATTCTGGTGGTATTGAAAGCATAGCAAGTCTGGTTCATAACGTAAGTGAAGAATTATATACAAAAAGAAATAAAAAATATATGTACAAAATGAGTTATAATTTGGTCATGCATGTTGTAAGGTAAATATGAGAAAGTTACCAAATGAAATCTACGCTAATAGGAGCCCTACGTACAAAATACTCAGTTGAAAAAATATATTATATTGCCGTTCTATAATACTTGTATAGAGATAGTACTTAATTGAGTATTTTGTTATATCACTGTATGGTACATAAATATCTGAGAACGAGAGTGGGATTAAGATGACATTTATGCCTTACAGAAAGCAGGCCATGTCTATCCTATCATTTAACCCATTAGGTATCTGGGTTTGTAGGATCGTAATCCACCTACATTCCTTCTGGAGGAGGACTTTGTCGTTGTCACCCCCTCTGTTATTGGTAATACCTCTGTCAATACCAATGAATGAGAGGGAGTCAGGGTTGCAGGCATGAATTTCTTCAAAGTGTTTTGCCACATTACTCTTGGGATTTTTATATTTAATGTCATCCCTATGTTCAGTTATCCTATCCTTTATGGCTCTCCTGGTCTTACCCACGTAAAAACGTGGGCAACTACAGGAGAGGAGGTAAATAACCCCTTCGGTACTGCATGTAATGTGGTGTTTTAATTTATACACTTTGCCTGTGTGGGTGGAAAACACTTTAGTTTTTGCCATGTATTTGCACGCCACACATCGCCCACAGGGATGATTTCCAGTGGACCTGTGTGTGGTAAGCCAATCTGTTTGTTTTCTGAGTGACGTATATTGACTTCTCACGAGTTTGTCTCTCAAATTGGGTGCTCTTCTGGCAGTGATTGTGGGGTAGTCTCCTACTTCTCTAGATACCCCTTCATCACTCGTTAGAACGTGCCAGTTTTTTTGCAGTATCCTTCTCAGGGTTTTCCAGTGACAATTATAGTCCGCTATTAGTCTGATTGGACCCTGTTTAGCTTTTTGCTTGGGTACAAGAAGTTGTTCTCGGTTCGAATTAGCTGCTTCATTTAGAGCTCTGTTAACAACTCTTTTTGAATACCCCCTATTTAGAAACCGTTGGTGCATCTCTTCGGCATGTTCATAGTATTTTGTTTTTGTGGAGCAGTTACGACGGAGTCTAAGGAATTGCCCCTTAGGTATCCCCTTCTTCAAATGGTCGGGATGATGGCTTGTCGCAAGAAGCAAGCTATTGGTTGCAGTGGTTTTTCGAAAATTCTCAGTCACAACAGAACCCTGATTGATTCTTTGAGGAAAACATCCACATATGGCTTCGATATGTGGATGATATTTTCCTCATATGGGAGGGCTCAGAAACAAGTCTTTCTACTTTTGTAGAAACTCTGAATAAAAATGACAGAAATATTTATCTCACACTGCAAAGCAGCAAGAAGGAAATATCCTTTCTGGATATTAAGATTATTCTCAATCAGGGTTCTGTTGTGACTGAGAATTTTCGAAAAACCACTGCAACCAATAGCTTGCTTCTTGCGACAAGCCATCATCCCGACCATTTGAAGAAGGGGATACCTAAGGGGCAATTCCTTAGACTCCGTCGTAACTGCTCCACAAAAACAAAATACTATGAACATGCCGAAGAGATGCACCAACGGTTTCTAAATAGGGGGTATTCAAAAAGAGTTGTTAACAGAGCTCTAAATGAAGCAGCTAATTCGAACCGAGAACAACTTCTTGTACCCAAGCAAAAAGCTAAACAGGGTCCAATCAGACTAATAGCGGACTATAATTGTCACTGGAAAACCCTGAGAAGGATACTGCAAAAAAACTGGCACGTTCTAACGAGTGATGAAGGGGTATCTAGAGAAGTAGGAGACTACCCCACAATCACTGCCAGAAGAGCACCCAATTTGAGAGACAAACTCGTGAGAAGTCAATATACGTCACTCAGAAAACAAACAGATTGGCTTACCACACACAGGTCCACTGGAAATCATCCCTGTGGGCGATGTGTGGCGTGCAAATACATGGCAAAAACTAAAGTGTTTTCCACCCACACAGGCAAAGTGTATAAATTAAAACACCACATTACATGCAGTACCGAAGGGGTTATTTACCTCCTCTCCTGTAGTTGCCCACGTTTTTACGTGGGTAAGACCAGGAGAGCCATAAAGGATAGGATAACTGAACATAGGGATGACATTAAATATAAAAATCCCAAGAGTAATGTGGCAAAACACTTTGAAGAAATTCATGCCTGCAACCCTGACTCCCTCTCATTCATTGGTATTGACAGAGGTATTACCAATAACAGAGGGGGTGACAACGACAAAGTCCTCCTCCAGAAGGAATGTAGGTGGATTACGATCCTACAAACCCAGATACCTAATGGGTTAAATGATAGGATAGACATGGCCTGCTTTCTGTAAGGCATAAATGTCATCTTAATCCCACTCTCGTTCTCAGATATTTATGTACCATACAGTGATATAACAAAATACTCAATTAAGTACTATCTCTATACAAGTATTATAGAACGGCAATATAATATATTTTTTCAACTGAGTATTTTGTACGTAGGGCTCCTATTAGCGTAGATTTCATTTGGTAACTTTCTCATATTTACCTTACAACATGCATGACCAAATTATAACTCATTTTGTACATATATTTTTTATTTCTTTTTGTATATAATTCTTCACTTACGTTATGAACCAGACTTGCTATGCTTTCAATACCACCAGAATTTGGGTAATATATAGTAAGTCCGTTAGTTTTTAAATATACTGTTTAGCACTATGAAGCTCTATAGCTTTTCAATAGGGGCGTGGATTTTCTTAAGTTTAAAAGGGAGAGGAGATGCTCCCTACGTCATTACGCCCTGACGAAGCCCGACACACCCAGCGGGTGAAACGCGCGTCGGCATTGGACAAGCCGACACGGAACATGTGGTTTGTGTGAACGCCACTGAACTTAGCAGCTCTGCAAACTAACGCTCATGAAGGATCTCCTGTAAGATGGATTTGGGGATCCACAAAGGACTGCTTGCCATCTAATAGTCCTGGGACTGAGCAGGAAACAGGTCGTATGCCATTATAATTCTTGCCTGATAAATAGGCACATCTATATAAGAACTGGATATTGCTACCTGGTTGCAAGGGTAAAACTACAAGTCTCGAAATAACATCATTACTATGCATAACTACCATGCAGTCTCCTACTTTGCACTTATGCTTACCATCTCTATCATGAACTTTTCATCCTCATGCATTTAAGACTGCTTGCACGGGACTGTCTAGCAACTAACAGAAATATATGCTACTATCTGCCTGCTACTTATTCCTGCTGAGCTACGTTCCATGCCTACGCCTATACTGTTTGCTTCCTGCTTACTAACAGACGAATGTACATATTATGAGATACACTATTAACTACTTAGATCCCATCAATACACCTGCACGGCATTAAGCCTTATATAATAAGGTGCCGTACGCAGCAGGGTGTAGTAGTTTGATAAGTGTGTCTCACTAATATATCTCTCTATTTATTTGTATGCACAATATAAAAATATGCCTTACATGTACTGCCCATAGTTACATCATATTTCTTTGGGCGCAATGTCAGCATCTACTTAGATCCCATTCTTATACCTGCCCGGCAATTAACCCTATATTTGAAGGTGCCGTTCGCAGCAGGGTGTAGTAGTATGACAAAGGCTCCATGTGAAATATAGTTACTTCACTGTTCACACAATGAGATATCTCTGTCTGACATGATAATTGACAGCAAACTTAGCTGTCTTCTGCAATATAGGTATACCTGTTGAAATCCCATGTCAGTATATGTATAAAGTTCAGGTATTCACGCTAACCCCTGACCGGTCAGGTTTGTATTATTACTTTGTGTTCATTTTTTCTGTTGTATGTACATTTTTTTGGTCTATTGTATATAGACATATTGTATCTGTATTGTTGAAACAATATGTTTCGCTAAATAAATGCTAGAGATTGTCCTCTCTTGTGGCCACATAAGTTTATTCTTTTTTTGGGATACCCCTCACTTTACTTTGATGAGCTAAATAAAAAAACTTTCTGAAAAGAGTGCTGAATTCCCTGTCTTTTATCCTGATATACTTGGTTCAGGTTTTTTTCTCTGTCTTGAAACCCATATAATATATATATATATATACACATACACACACACATTATCATCAGGTATTTGTAGAGCGCCAACAGATTCCACAGTGCTATAAACAAAGACAGTATACAAGATAACATTTATAGGGATCAAATGGGTAGAGGGCCCTGCCGAGAGTTGCACTGTTGTAGTCGGCTCTTATGAAGGTGAATGTGAGGAAGTAAAAAGAGAGGAGGAGAGTAGGAGACTGTGAGCAGAGCGAAGGGGACAGGAGGGAGAGTGTCTGAAGACAAGGTCTGAAATGTAGGGGGGAGCAGTGCAGTGAGGGCTTTGTATGTCAGAGTGAGGATTTTGTATTTAATCCTGGAGGCAAGAGGAAGCCAGTGAAGGGATTGGCAGAGAGGTGCAGCAGATGAAGAGCGACATGTAAGAAAGATGAGCCTGGCAGAGGCATTTATTATGGATTGTAAAGGAGATAGGCGGCATCTAGGTAGACCAGAGAGGATGGCGTTGCAATAATCGAGGCGGGAAAGGATGAGAGAGTGGATTAAAAACTTAGATGTACCTTGTGTAAGGAAATGTCTAATTTTAGAGAGATGTTTTTAAAAAGGTGGGAGCGGCAGTCTTTAGCCAAGGACTGAATGTGAGGAGTGAAAGAAAGGTCTGAGTCAAGTGTGACCCCAAGACATCGGGCATGCAGGGTAGGGGTAATGATGGAATTATCAACAGTTATAGAAAATTGGGTGGTGAAGGTTTTGGAAGAAGGGGAAAAAATAAGGAGTTCAGTTTTGGAGAGATTTAGCTTAAGGTAGTGAGAGGACATCCAAGATGAGATATGAGAAAGACAGTGACACGGGTTAGTAAGGAAGGAGGTATGTCTGGTGCAGAGAGATAGATTTGGGTGTTATTTATTAAGGAACTGAATGACATGTAGATTGAAAAGAGAAGGGGACCGAGGACAGATCCTGAAGTGGCTGGCAAAATCTTGAACTAAGAGAGAAGTTGTATTAGGAGGTGGGGGTGGGCGGAGAAGAGTATTGAACGTGGAAAACAGATGTTTTGGGTTAGAGTAAAGGGTAGAGAAGAGAGTAGAGAAGTATTGTTGCTTATAAAGATTAAGGGAAGAATAGTAGGAGTTCAAGATGAACTTGTAGTGAAGAAAGTCAGCTGAACTCCGAGATTTTCTCCAGTGTCGCTCAGCAATACAGGAACATTTGCGTAGGTACCGTGTCAGAGGAGTATACCAGGGCTGAGGATAAGTGTGTGGTTTTTGAGCTATGGTATGTGGGGCCGGATTGTCAATGACCGATGTAAGGGTGGAGTTATAGTGGCAGATAGATTGGTCAGGACAGGAAAAGGATGGAAGAGAGGAGAGGTTCAAGAGAGCTAGCGAGTTGTTGCTGATCTAATGACTTAATGCTTCTGTGTGAGGGGGTAGAGGGAGTTGTAGGGAGGGATGTGATGTTACAAGTGAGGAGATGATAGTCAGAAAGAGGAAAAGGGGAGTTTGTGAAGTCTGAAAAATAAAATTATAACCATAAAATTTATTTTCTACAGCATTTTTTTCAGTTTTCACAGAAGCATGTTGCGCTAACGCCCAATTGATATGCTTCATGTCTAAATCTGGATATTTTTGTTTAATTTTTTATGCTGAGCAACCAAAGACAAAGTTACTCCAGTTTTAGAATGATCCCTCAGACATTTAGCAGAGAACTTTATACAGTAGGAAACAGTCAATAGGAATCAAAACCAAGGAGCAATTTCATGCTAACTGATGCTATATATTTCTCAGTTAAATAGACATTAAGTCAAAATTAAACTGCCATGAATCAGATAGAGTATGCAGTTTTAAACAACTTTCCAATGTACTTATATGATCTAATTTGCTTTGTTCTTTTGATGTCCTTTGTTGAGAAGCATACTTAGGTAGTCTTAGGAGCAAGAGTGCATTACTAGGAACTAGCAGCTGATTGGTAGCATATGTCTCTTGTCATTTGCTCACCCAATGTTTTCAATGTATAATCGCATTGCTGCACCTTTAGCAAAGATACTAAGAGAAAGAAGTTGATAATAGAAGTAAATTTAAACATTGTTTAAAATTGCATTCACAATCTGAATCATGAAAGAAAAATGTTTCCTTTTTTAAACTTTAATACTCATACTTTTTCTTTATCGAGGTAAAATATAAAAATAATATATTTAAAACTTATATACAGAATGCCTGTGCATAAGATCTGATATTCAATAATATGATCCGGTTGTGCTTGAATTTGTGGTGTTGATTCAACATGGATGAAGAAAAGTAAATGCCAAAGATCTGGCAAAGTACATTCATACAGAAAAAAAATAAACAAACCTGTTACGGTTTTGTAAGAATGACTCATAGATCTTTTATCATACAATGCATAGTGTGACCTGCTCAAGTAAGGTAAATACTGTATAAAACCTGCACTTGGCAGTCAGTGCTAGTCATACTGCAGTAGTGAGTGTACTCTGTAAGGCCTCAGCTTGTCAGCCCCCTTTAATGATGTCAGTTCTATCAAGACTAAACAGTCCAGTATTTCTGCTTTTATTCTGCTCATCAGTTCACAAGCTGCACTCATTGTTCCTAGAGTAAAACAAACAACCAAATGTTACATTGTTGTAGCGAGTTAAAGTTAATATTGCGACATCTACAGAGGCATTATTAGACAGAAAATTGAATGACTAAGATCTATGATAAGCACAGGATAATTTGGAAATGTACAAATCTGCACGTGTCTATTTGCAACCATATTATGAAGACTTGGAAATCATGTCTATCTAAAAAGCATATGTGTGTATGTATGTATAAATAAATTTCTCTTTTGTAAAATGGATATTATAATGAATAAACCACCTTAGTTGAACACAACTGCACATTTTCTGTTAGTTTCACTTTAACCCTCTGAGTGCTAAGCACTTTCCCACCTGGGTGCTAAGGTTTTTTTAAAGGGTTTTTTATTTTATATTTTTAAAAATATTTCTTATTTTTTTTTATTTATTTCAGATCCCCAAGACTTACACTGTTGGAAAGGTTAGGCGATTACCTTTCCAACGGTGGGTCTTGGGGGTCAGTAGCTGCTTAGATGCCTGAGATACAGGCTTCTAAGCAGCATGCCCCCTTGCTCCTGTTAAAGTTGCGCGGTGACATCATCACGTTATTGCACGTGACGTGACCACACAAAACGGGAAGCCCCGGCGATGTCTGTCATTATGCAGGCCCAATCGCCGGGGTAGGAGCCCAGAGATCTCCCTCAAGTTGGGAGAGTGCTAGTGACGGCTATGAGCCGTCATTAGCACAAGAGTGGGAAACACCGTCATTAGCACTCAAGGGGTTAAAGGGATACTAAATCCAATTTTTTTATTGTATGATTCAGACAGAGCATTTAATTAATTTTAAGCAACTTTCTAATTTACTCCTATTATCAATTTGTATTCGTTCTCTTGCTATCTTTATTTGAAAAGCAGGACTAAAAGCTTAGGAACCGGACCATTTTGGGTTCAGCACAATAGATAGTGCTTGTTGATTGGTGGCTGGCTCCTAAGCCTTCATTCCTGCTGTTGAAATAAAGATACCAAGAAAAATTTATAAAAGGAGTAAATCAAAAAGTTGCTTAAAATTGCATGCTCTGTCTGAATCATGAAAGAACAAATTTGAGTTTAGTGTCCCTTAAAAGTGAAACTAACAGAAAATGTGCAGTTGTGTACAACTAAGAAATCCTACTGCTCACTGGTTTATATGCACAGCTCCTGTAGAATAGGTTGGTTTATTCATTAGAATATCCATTTTTACAAAAGACAAATTTATTTATAAATATACACTCACACATATGCTCTCTTTTAGATAGACAGGATTTTCAAGTCTTCATAATATGCTTGCAAATAGACACGTGCATATTTGTACGTTTCCAAATCATCATGTGCTTATCGTAGTGCATACATAGCTGATCTTAGTCATAAACAGCTTTTGCTTAACCTTTATCATGAGGGGGAAATTTGTATTTACAAACACACTATAAATATATATATATATATATATATATATATATATATATATATATATCTAAAATAGGACTGCACTCATTTAAATATTCAAATATTCTTCAAAGGGGACTGCAATCTCACTTAGCAACGTGATATCAACAAGGGTGTTGGTACAAAACTGCATATGTATTAAAAGGAGGACCGCACTCTCTGTATATAGTCATAATAACCAGAGTATTTCAGTATGCAATGATACCTTTTTTTATTACATTAGCATGGTATTTTAAAGACTGGGTGAGTGTACCTAATAAAGTTTCTCTTTAAAACTGCAGTAAGAAAAATTCAGCTACATTTATTAGGCTCTAGTTATGTCATAAAAAAATGTATTTAATAATGTGTCAGCTAAACAGAGCTCTCCATAATATGCATACCCTTACCCTAAATCCCTAACAGCAAAGGAGACAAAACCCTAGCAAGGAAATCTGTTCAGACAGATCTGCTGACTTATCTGGATATGTAAATGTGGTCCAAAACTTATTAACTACACTCCCCACCAAATGATAATTTGCCACACATTATATCTAAATTGCCTTCTACTCTTTATGTATAATAAAAAGCCCAATAAACTTTTGCTTTTGTGTAAATATTGTAATTTATTCGACACAGCCAAGAAATCAGATTCTGTAACCAGCAAATGCTTTACCTCAAATAGGCAATTTGCTGCATTTTGAAAACCTAGGCTTGTGGGACACTCTTGCACAATAGCAAGAGATATTTAAAAGGAACATTAAACACCTATTGCATTTGTGTAAAAGTTGAGCTTTGTTGCACACTTCCTATAGGCCAAAAAGCAAAATCTGTAATAAAGATTTTTTTTTGATTTACAGCACTTGCAGATTTTGCTTTCACGCATCAGATGATTATCTGACTTGTACTCTAGTTCAGATGATAAGAAAAGCTATCCTGTTAGTGGTCCCAAGGACTAAAATGGCAAAAACACTACAATAGAGCATTTTCCAACTTAATATGAGGAGAGTCCACGGCTTCATTCCTTACTTGTAGGAATACGGAACCTGGCCACCAGGAGGAGGCAAAGACACCCCAGCCAAAGGCTTAAATACCTCCCCCACTCCCCTCATCCCCCAGTCATTCCTTGCCTTTCGTCATAGGAGGTTGGCAGAGAAGTGTCAGAAGATAGAGAGTAGTTCCTTATGGAGGGTAGTACTCTTCAAAATGGGACTGGAGTTTTAAGTAGTCTTGTCAGCCTCTCAGTGAGAGCACTGGCGAATATTAGAGTCTGGAGATGCAGGGAGTCTTTCTGCGAACCCATCCAGACTCTTATTAACAGCTCCTAAGCAATCAGTGTTGACGAGTTTCACTGCCTGCTTCTATCACTCAAGTCCATGTCAGGTGCGATGCTACAAGACTGTCAAACTTGAGAGGCTGTGTTTCTGTTACACGGCATAGTTTCCGGTTATGATTGTTTAATTTTTTTATATACATTTGATAACGCAAGAAGACAGAGTCACAATGTGACTCCTTTTATCTGAATAGAATCAAGGGTTAATGTCTCCGGACGGGGAATTATTGAACAGGAGGGATTAATCACATATTTTTAATATCGTGTTTATGCTGTGACATGTGAGAGATGTGGCTCAGGCAGTGTTGGAACGTACAGGTTTTACTTTCACTTTGGAGCTCTGCACAGCCAGTTAGGCTTGGCGCGCTTTTAGTGGTGCAGGGGAGGTACTGCATGCGCACCATGTGACCGGGTGTGGTCACAGTGATCCTCTTCTTCCCGACCATGCGGTGTCTGGAAACGAAGCGGTTTCTCTCTTGGCCCTGGGTCATAGGAGGTGGTGAGTGCCCCAGCCATTGGGGGTATAAAAGGTGCCATTTATTTGTCTATAGTCCTTTTTATAAGCGCAAGCTATGGAGGACTCTGATACGTTAGAGGGTACTTCCTCTTTACCTAAAGCTAATGCCTGTCTATATTGTGAGGAGGCCACGGTATACCCGCCTACTCAATTATGTTCCACATGCCTTGATAAAGTAATCTTATCAAAGAAAGCTAATATGTTTAGTACTACTGAGCCTTCTACCTCTGAGGAGTCTCCATCCCGTGAGGTGCGCACCCTACATTTATCTCCTAATAAACATGCAGCTTCCCGTAGCACTCCTATTCCTCCATCTGGAGAGGTCTTTTTACCGCCAGGCTTAACCGAACAGTTACAAACGGCAGTGTCTGCAGCCTTTAGTGCTTTACCTCGCACTGCTAAGCACAAGCAAAAGGTTAAATATTGCTATCCTTCCCAGGGGTCATCTACTAGCTTATTGCATTTATCTGATACAAGATTATCTGATGATGAAGACGCCTCTGATACTTCAGAGGATGCTCTTTCTGGGTCGGAATCTGCTGCCTCTAAGCCTCCAGCTGCGGAGGAACCAGACTTTAGATTTAGGATTAAACACTTACGCTTTCTGCTAAAGGAGGTGTTGGCTACTTTAGAGGTTCCAGAACCTAAATTACCTGAGGAACCTTGCATTCCTAAATTAGATAGGGTCTACAAGGACAGGGTTGTACCACAGACTTTCCCGGTTCCCATTAAGATGGCGAACATTATTAAGAATGAATGGGAAAGACTCTGTTCTTTTTTTCTCTTCTTCTTCCTTTAAGAAATTGTATCCCGTTCAGGACTCTAAGTTGGAGTTGTGGGGTTCCGTCCCTAAGGTAGACAGTGCTATCTCCACGCTTGCTAAACGCACTACTATCCCACTTGAGGATAGTTTGTTGTTTAAAGAGCCCATAGATAAGAAGCTGGAAACTCTACTAGGAAAAATGTTTCAGCATACGGGATATTTGTTCCAACCAGCAGCAGCTGTTGCTGCGGTAGCGGCTACCTATTGATGAGACTCCTTATCTGAGTTGATCGAGGTGGAGGGTCCCCTCGACACGATCCTGGAAAGAATTAGGGCCTTAAGGGTAGCCAAGTCTTATTTGTAATGCAAATATGCAGATTATTCGCCTGAATGCCAAGACTTCAGGTTTTTCTGTGCTAGCCCGTAGGGCACTCTGGCTAAAATTTTGGTCTGCAGACATGACTTCAAAGTGTAGACTTCCTCCCATTCAAGGGAAAGATTCTTTTTTGGTCCAAGCAAAGGTGCCTTTTTACCGCAGGATAAGAAGAACAAGCCTAAGGGACAAGGTCCTAATTTTCGTTCGGACAAATCCCAACGTCAGCAGCCCTCTGCAAAGCCGGAGAAGTCCAAGGGAACTTGGAAACCTCCTCAGTCCTAGAATAAATCCAAGCAGAATAAGAAGCCCGCTGAGTCAAAGTTGGCATGAAGGGGCGGCCCCCGATCCGGCTTTGGATCTGGTAGGGGGCAGACTGTCACTCTTCAGAAGCTTGGTTTGGGGACGTGCAGGACCGTGGGTTCTGGAGGTCATCGCTCAGGGATACAGGATAAGGTTCAAGTCTCATCCTCCCAGGGGCAGATACCTCTTATTAAACCTGTCTTCAAGGCCAGAAAAGAGAGAGGCTTTTCTAGGGTGTGTGAGGTCCATTCTTCCTTTACTCCAGGAAGGACAATTTATGACCACGATAGACCTGAAGGATGCCTACCTTCACACAAGGAACACTTCAAGTTCCTAAGATTTGTGTTCCTGGACCAGCACTTCCAGTTCATTGCACTTCCGTTTAGTCTAGCTATTGCTCCAAGAGTTTTTTTACGAAGGTTCTAGGGGCTCTGCTCACAGTGGCCAGAACCAGAGGTATTGCAGTGGCGCCGTACTTTATTTTGGTTCAAGCACCGTCCTGTCATCTGGCAGAGGACCATTCGAAAGCTCTTCTCCGATCTCATGGATGGAAGATAAACTTAGAAAAGAGAGTTCTCTAATTCCCAGTATCAGGGTGGAGTTCCCGAGTAGTATAATAGATTCCATATCTATGAGGATATTTCTTAAAGACCAGAGACGTTACAAGCTAACTTCCAATTGTCTTGCCCTCCAAAACCTCCTTCAGGCCATCTGTGGCTCGGTGTATGGAGGCAATTGGACACATGGTGTCCTGCATATACATCAGCCCCTTTGCCAGATTCCATCTCAGACCTCTTCAGCTGTGCATGCTGAGACAGTGGAACGGCAATCATTCAGATCTGTCAACTGATTTCTCTGGACAGCTGGTCGAGAGAATCGCTCTCCTGGTGGCTTTGTCCAGATCACCTGTCCCAAGGGACGTCCTTCTTGAGACCATCCTGGGAGACTGTGACTACGGACGCGAGTCTCTCAGGATGGGGAGCTGTTTGGGGTGCCAGGAAGGCACAGGGCCTGTGGACTCGAGAGGAATCCCTCCTCCTGATCAACATCTTGGAACTTCGAGCGATCTTCAATGCTCTGAAAGCTTGGCCCCTTCTGGGTTCAACCCAGTTTATCAGATTCCAAATCGGACAACATAACTTCAAAGGCTTACATCAACCATCAGGTGGAATGAGAAGCTCCCTAGCAATGAGGGAAGTATCACGGATTCTGGAGTGGGCGGAGACCCACAGCTGTTCGCTGTCAGCAAACCACATTCTGGGTGTGGACAACTGGGAAGCAGATTTTCTCAGCAGACAATCCTTTAATCTGGGGGAATGGTCTTTCCATCCCGAAGTGTTTGCGGAGATATGCAACAGGTGGGGGACGCCGGAGACAGATTTCATGGTCTCGTCTCAATACCAAGCTACCCAGATATGGGTCGAGGTCCAGGGATCCTCAGGCGGAGCTAATAGATGCATTAGCAGTGCCTTGGAGGTTCAGACTAATCTATCTTTTCCCACCGTTACCACTCCTTCCTCGTGTAGTGGCCCGCATCAAGCAGGCGTCCGTGATACCGATTGCTCCATCGTGGGCGCGAAGGATGTGGTTCGCGGATCTAGTGGGGATGTCATCTTCTCCTTGGAGGTTACCCTTGTCGCAGGGATCTGCTGGAGCAAGGTCCTTTTGTTCATCAAAATCTAGATTCTCTGAGGCTGAATGCGTGGAGATTGAACGCTTAGTCCTAGACAAGAGAGGATTTTCTGAGAGAGTTATTGATACTCTCATTCAAGCCCATAAGCCGGTTACTTGTCGCATCTATCATAAGGTGTGGAGGACCTACTTATTCTGGTGTGAAGAGCATGGATTTCCCTGGCATAAGGTTAGGGTTTCCAGGATTCTTTCTTTTCTCCAGGATGGTCTGGAGAAGGGCCTTTCGGCTAGCTCTCTTGGGACAGATTTCGGCCCTATCTGTTTTACTGCACAAGCGGCTCGCTGAGCTTCCAGACGTCCAGTTTTTTAGTTAAATTCTTTTTTATTAATAAGTAAACAGGGAGTGTCACAAAAGGAAAAAAAGACGGCATAAAATCATACATTGCTTGTTTTACAAATTCTATATAGTCTGTCATCCTCCGTGGTCGACACCCCTCTATTACACATAGCAGAGGGGGCCAAGGACGAACAAGGTATCGTAAACGTAAAAGGAGGAAGGAATGACATATGGTAACAAGTTTTTTTTTTTTTTTTTTTTTCCAATGTAACACAAAGTAAGAATAAAAGAAAATAAATAAAATTATGTAGTCCGGACCCGGGGAGGCTCATCTAGTTAGGAGTAGGATCAAGTATGGCAGCGCTAATCTTTAATAGTACGTTTATATTCGTCCCATATAAATTGAAGGGCCATAAAGTTGTCGGTTGTGCCTCTCTTATAAGCGGAGTATTCCTCAAGCTCTAATAATTCTGATACTTTGTCACGCCAATTGGTAAGTGTGGGAATATCTCTTGTCTTCCACGTTTTAGCTATTAACATCTTTACACTGTTCGTAAAGATGCGAAAAAGAGGAAGTAAGGACCTACAGGGCAATTTAGTGGACTTATTTAGAAGCCAGATCAGAGGATCAGGTGGGATAGAGATTTGGAAGATAGATTCAATTTCATGTATGACCTCATACCAGAAGTGGTTCAGACGAGAACACCACCACCACATGTGGCCCATTCCGCTGCCCACATGTCCGCATCTCCAGCACCTGTCGCTTGTGGATGAGAACAGGCGGTGGAGTCTGCGGGGGGTTAGGTACCAGCAGTGTAAGATTTTATAATTGGTCTCTAGTATGGATGCAGAGACAGATCTTTTTGTGTTTACGAATATATTGGCTGCAACCTGTGGAAGAATTATTTTCCCCAGTTCTCTCTCCCACATCTCAATGGAGTGGGGGAGGTTACCCGGGGGGGGGTTGAAGAAGGATTTTATAAATCGTAGATAGAGAGTGCCTAAATGGTGTGTTTGTCAAGTATACTTTCTCTAAGTTGGTGGGGGTACGGGTTAAATTATTTTTATTGCTGTGGGTAGAGATGTAGTTGTGTAAGCGTCTATAGGAGAACCAATTCTTTGCCCAGTCAAATCCCTTTTCTATTAGCTGTGTTTGTGTGCACAAGACCTCGTTGGTAGTTATGTCGTAAGCAGAAATATCTTTTATTGAGATGTCTAATGATGATGGTGCCCTCGGGCATGACAGGGAGAACTCTGGATTATGTGTTAAGGACGTCAGGGGACTAGGGATAGATGAAAGGAGAGGGTGGCATATGTTAGTCAGTTTCCATATCTGAGCGGTCTCTCTAATAATAGGGTTAGAGAGTTGTCTAATTGCTACATTAAGGTCTGGGCGCCAGCAAAGGGTCGGGAGAGGGGTGTCAGGGGACAACTGTCTTTCTAAGAGAACCCAACGTCTCTGATGTGATCCCACTCTCCAGTCAAGGATCCTCTGTAGGAAAATGGCATTTCTGTACTCATAAAGGTTGGGAACACTCAGCCCCCCCTGTGGTTTCAACAGATACATTGTGTCTCTATTGATTCTTGGGGGTTTATTATTCCAGATGAATGTGCTAAACAGGTTTTGCATTTGAGATATGTATTTAGGGTGTAAGGGGATTGGGAGAGCCCCCATGATATAAAGCAATCTCGGGAAAATATTCATCTTTATAGTATTTATCCGACCCCACCAAGATAACTTTTTTACCTTCCAGGAGGATAGATCACGCGTTATTGTGTTTTTGAGAGGGATAAAATTGTCACGGAATAACGCTTCGAATGAGGAAGATAGAAAGATGCCCAGGTATTTCAAGGTGTTTCTACACCATCTGAGTGGGCACTCCCGTTTGATGAGCTCCACCGAGCTGGGCGGGAGGCCAAATTCTAGGATCTCAGACTTGTTGTGGTTTATGAGAAAGTCCGTTAGGTCATGGAACTTGGAGAGTTCCAATAGGAGGGCGGGGATCGAGGTTTCAGGGTTGGTAAGGGTGAGTAGGATGTCGTCCGCGAATAGGGACAATTTATAGGTGTCTTGAGCTATGGAAATTCCAGTTATATCTGTGTTGTTTCTGATTTTAGAGGCCAGTGTTTCGATGAATAGTGCGAACAATACGGGAGAGAGGGGGCAGCCCTGACGTGTGCCATTCTTTATTGTTATTGGGGGGGATAGGGAACCGTTAAGTGTGATGCTAGCACTCGGCGAATTATATAAGGAGAATATTCTCTTCAGGGTGGTTGGACCGAAGCCAAAGGCTTCGAGAGACGAACGAAGGAAAGACCAGTTGACCCGGTCAAAAGCCTTTTCCGCGTCTGTGGAGACTAATACCGCTGGGATTCTATTTTTGGAGATATGCCAAATTAATTGTATGTTTCGAACGGTATTGTCCCTTGCCTCACGGCCTGGGACAAAACCCACTTGATCATTATGGATGAGATTAGGGAGGAATCGATTTACACGGTTAGCAATAATTTTCGCGAAAATCTTTAAGTCAGAGTTAATTAGTGAGATCGGGCGGTAGTTCGATACTATATCTGGGGATCTGTTAGGTTTGGGGATAAACGAGATATGGGCCCGTAGAGAAGTGGGGGGGAAGTCTTTATCTCCATCCACACTGCAGAAGTATCTTAGAAGGTATGGGGATAGCAATTCCTTGAATTGGATGTAATATGAGTTTCCGAAACCGTCAGGGCCTGGGGCCTTGCCTGAGGGTAGAGAGGATATAACTCCAATGATTTCTTCTTCGGTAAATGGGTTATCTAATTCGTCTCTCTGCTCGTTAGTTAGTTTTGGGAGGTTTAGGCTGGAGAGGTAATCATTGATGTCTTCCTGGGAGGGGGGATCTCTGTCACGTCTGATATTGTAGAGGTTTTCGTAGTAGTCTTTAAAAGCTAAAGAAATACCGGAGGTTGTATGTCTAATAGAGTCATCAGATCCCCGAATACCCATTATGTGTCGTCTGTTAGTTCTTTTTTTAAGTTGGCGAGCGAGCATTCTACCCTGCTTGTTTGCACCCTCGTAATATATCTTTCTAAGAAATAGAGCTTTTTGTTTGGCCTGAGTACCTAAAAGGAGGTTAAGTTGTTGGCGTTTATGTGTGATGCTTTCTAGGAGGGAGGAGCTTGAGGGGAATGTTTTGTGTGCTTCTTGAAGTTTAGCGAGATCTACTAGAAGTGAGTTGAGATATGACTGTTGTTGTTTCGTCTTAGCGGCTTTGAGAGCTATTAGTTCGCCTCTAATGACGCATTTGTGTGCGTTCCATATACTATGAATGTCGAAGTCAGTAGTGTCATTGTCTCTGAAGTAGTCTACTAGGGATTTTTGTATCTGAGCATAAGTCACAGGGTCTCTAAGCAGGGAGTCGTCAAATTTCCAGTTAGGTGGAGAGGGAGAGGGAGGGGACCAGTTAAATTGGCAGCTGACCATTGCGTGGTCAGACCAGGTCAGTGGGTGAATTTCTGTTTTCGTAATACGGGATAAGTTGGTAACGTCTGTAAAGATGTAGTCGATTCTAGTGTAGAGTCGATGTGGGTTGGAATAGAACGTGTAGTCCCTAACGTCAGGGTGTTGGAGTCGCCAAGTATCGTGTAGTGTTAGTTGAAAAAGGGATTGTTGGATATGTCTCAGGGTTTTATTAGGTACTGAAGATGTGCCTGACGAGCAATCGAGGGGTGGGTGAAGTGCTAAATTAAAATCTCCCCCCAGAACTAAGCTGCCCTTCGCCACCTCCAAAATTTTCTTACTAAGCGTATTGAAGAAGGGGGCAGGGTTGACATTAGGGGCATATAAATTTACCAGTGTTAGTGGTTTGTGGTATAAGGAGCCAACTATAATAATAAATCTCCCCTCGTTGTCTTTATGTATGGAGGAGGTCTGGAATGGGAGATGTCTGCTCAGTAGGATTCCCACCCCGTTATGTTTGGTTGTGTGAGAAGAGAGATATACCTCTCCATACCTCTGTAGGCTAGCCTTGGGTTCTCGACCCCTCCTAAAGTGTGTCTCTTGAATGAAAAGGATATCTCCTCTATTGCGTTTATAATCCCTTAAGGCCATGGACCTTTTTTGTGGGCTGTTAAAACCCTTTACATTGTGGGAGATAAGCTTGATTTGGGTTCGTGTATTATCCATTAATTAAAAAGGGGAGTTGTGTAGGCTATCAGGAGTGCGCTGATCTTAGTAGTGTGAGAGAGTACCTTCCCTCGGGCCGGACAAAAATAAACTAAAAAACATACATAACAATTAAACCTTGAAAACATAACAAGAAAAAATAAGCAGTAAAGGACATGAGCATAATAAACTTTTAACAGTGTATTGGCAGATCTATACACTTCGCCAAGGGGGGGAAGATCGATACCTATCAATGTCTCAGGTTATGAAAGTACAATAGTGAGCAGGACATTTAACTAGGAAGAGTCATGCAGATTCCCATGCATAGAAGGTAGTGAGTTAACTAGTAGTTGCTTAATGGAATAGTCTAATTTATGTAGAATGGTTTACCTCGGGTGGGGGTTTTTAATTATAAAGTAATGGAGAGTGGAGATGGCCTGGCTAATATAAAGGTAAGGGGCTTGGTGTTGTAGTAGCTCACTAGCATGTGCTTCAAGTAGGGTTATAAAATCTTAGCGTATAGCCAGGGGGCACATAAAATTTACTGGCTGACCAATTCTTCTTTGTATAAAGTTAAGCACAACGATAATTATCACCCTGAGCTCTATGGGAGCTTATAACTGTTAACTGTATTTATCGCAGTGCTTAGGTAGTAAAGCTTTGTTTCTCCCATTCGCTTAGAACTCTTAAGTGGGGCTGTAAGAGCTCATGTTAATAAGTCTATGGGATCATTAAGTAGTAAAACGCAAAATACGATAAAATGATTTGGGGTGGGCCATGAGTTATTGAAACCTAGGAGGTTAAGTACAGGGCAAACTGAAGTTATACAGACATTCAAGTATTAGGTAAATATCTATGTGTGTTGCATTCGGGTAAGGTAGTGCCTCCTAGGATATGGTGGTCGATAGTATCGCCCTCTACATCAGAACCAGTACATATCTCTATAACCCATCCCAGCCAACTTTATAGGGAAACATTATTAAATGAAGATATTAACTAGAGCTAACAAACATTAACACTTATCAACTGTCACACATAAATAACTATACGTTACCACTGTAAGTATAGTCCTTTCAACTCCACCGCTGTCAAAAAAGCGGTAGAGGTAAAACATGGGCAACGGCCCAAGAGGTCCAGAGGGGGCAAAGTACATGTTGTGGTAGCAAATCAAATAGGAGTTATCCTGAGGAAATGATCACTTTGCTGTGGAGTTGTTTGGATTGGTTTCAGTTTTCCTCCTTTTAGGCTGAACTCTGGACCACCGGGGCCTCTGTGTTTCCAGTCCTGAGGGGCCCTGGTCGGGTGTGGCCGAAAGGGAAGCAAGCACTGGTTCTTTGGGTGGGATGAAGTGGATGTTCAGCGATCTTGATAGGAGGTCTAGATCGTTATAGTCTTTGTAGGTGAGTTGGGATCCATTATGGTTAACTATTAAGCTGAATGGGAAGCCCCATCTGTATTTTATGTGGTGTTCTTGAAGTGTGCTAGTTATGAATTTTATTTCCTTGCGTCTTTGGATTGTGAGTGGACTTAGATCCTGGTAGACCTGTAGCGAGTGCCCCCGGAAAGTTATAGATTGTCGTGTTCTTGCCGCTTGCCATATAGACTCTTTTGCAGTAAAACGTAGGAATCGAATTATGACATCCCGTGGGGGTAGGGGTGGTTTTGGCGTGGGACGTAGTGCCCTGTGAGCCCTATCGATGTCTTCGTTGGGCAATGGAGGAGAGTTAGGAAGCAGGTATTGGAAGAATTCTATAAGGTAATCTCTTAGGTGGTCAGTAGGTACCTCCTCGGGTATGCCTCGGATCCGCAGGTTATTCCTGCGCCCCCGGTTATCCAGATCCTCCACTTTATCTTGGAGAGATTGCGTCATGGAGTCTTGGATAGATAACTGTTGTGTATTAGAGCTGACCAAGCTGTTTAGGGATTCTTGACCCTCTTCAAGGTAGTCGATTCTGGCCCCCATCTCGTTCAGGTCTCTTTTTAGATCACGCATTTCATCTCTAATAAAAGATTTAAGAGACTCTAGATCTGACTTAGAAGGGAGGGATGCAAGTTTAGTCTGTATGGCTTGTAGTGGGTCTTGTTGAGAATTTGAGGTTTCTGAGGAACTGTGTGAGACCATAGTCTCAGGTGTGTCATTAGAAGCAGTGGCAGTAGGATCTGGGTTTTGAAAAAATGATGACACTGAGGGGGTTTGGGAATGGGGCTTCCCTAGTTTGTCTGATTTATTCCCTTTTTTGGGGGTCATCGTGTTGCCCTTAGACATATGAGAGGGTGTTGCAGCTTGATGTAAGGACTCAGGGATGTGGAACAGTACTCCTCAGGCTAGGTGCGATTGGCCTGTTATAAATGCTTCCCTATTGAAAGTGGAAGCTTTATTGTAACCCGTGGCAAGACTCTGGTTAAATGAAATTAAGGGCTGTAGTTAGATAGTGTCTGGGAGAAGGTGGGTAACTGTGCTGAGGGGGCGCTGAGCAACCCAGGCACTAGCTGGGGCAAGCAGGAGAAACGCTCTCTGTATACACTATGTTATGTAGTGATGGTCTTGATCGGAGCGTTCACCCTGCCCAGCAGCCCCGAGTGGATGGGAGAAGTTGTGAGACAAGTGAGTCACTGAAGAGTCCGGGGTCGTGTCTCTTTTATGGATAACTACTGCACCTGAATTCCGGCAGATCTCCAGCGAGCAGCAGTGAGGGTCCGTTCCGGTGACGATGTCTGCCTCCTGGTCACGTGGGGAAGGGGACTGTTATGTTAGCTGCGGGCCCGCAAACCGGGATGATCGGCCCCCACCGGGTCGACACCGGGATCTCAGCTGTAGTTGGTGAGTCAGAGTTGGAGGTGGTGAGTTGCGCCCTCGGGTTGCCGGAGTGGGGCAAAAGGCGGCAATGCGGGTGGTAGTTGTAATGGTGCCGCAATGAAGGTGCAGCAGCTAGGCCGTAAGTGTGCGAGTCACAGGCGGTTGTGTCAGCCCCACGAGTTGTAGTGCAGTTATGCAAGGCAAAGGACACTAGCAGAAAGATGGGTTCCAGGGATATTTGCAGGCTAAACCTGCATGTTAATTAAGGCTGAGACTGTAGATATCTGCGGAGCAAACTTAGATTGCGGCCATGTTCCTGCACGGCTTGGCTCCGCCCCGACCCAGACGTCCAGTTTTTTGTTCAGGCTCTGTCTAGAACCAGACCTGTGTTTCGACCTAGCGCTCCACCTTGGAGTTTAAATCTTGTACTTAAAGTTTTGCAGAGGGCTCAGTTTGAGCCTATGCATGGCCCTGACATTAAATTATTTTGGAAGGTTCTCTTTTTACTGGCTATTGCCTCGGCACGCAGAGTATCTGAGATCTGCCTTACAATGTGAGCCCCCTTACCTAGTATTCCATGCTGATAAGGCTGTTCTTCGTACTGGGTTAGGTTTTCTTCCTAAGGTCGTTTCTGATCGCAACATCAATCAGGAGATTGTTGTTCCTTCCTTGTGTCCTAGGCCCCCCTTCTTTAAAGGAGAGGTTACTTCATAATTGGGATGTGGTTCAGGCCTTGAAGTTCTATCTTTAAGCCACTAAGGAGTTTAGACAGACTTCTTGTTTGTTGTCTATTCTGGGAAGCATAAGGGGCAGAAAAGCCTCGTCCACTTCCTTGTCTTTTTGGTTGAGGAGCATTATTCACTTAGGTTATGAAACAGCGGGACATAAGCCTCCTCAGAGGATTAAGGCTCATTCTACTAGAGCAGTGGCTTCCTCTTAGGCCTTCAAGAATGGGGAATCTATGGAGCAGATTTGTAAGGCGGCTACCTACCTGGTCCTCCTTACATACCTTTTCAAAATTTTACAAGTTTGACGCTTTTGCTACGGCTGAAGCATCTTTTGGGAGAAAGGTTTTGCATGCCGTGGTGCCTTCAGAATAAGGTCTGCCTCCCTTTTTACCCTTCCGTTTCATTCAGTGTCCTCTAATGCTTGGGTATATGTTTCCCACAAGGAATTAAGCCGTGGACTCTCCTCATATTAAGATGGAAAACATAAATTATGCTAACCTGATAATTTCCCTTCCATCTGTATGAGGAGAGTCCACAGTCCCCGTCCCTTTTCTTCGTTGGGCAGACCAAAATTTTTTGCTCTTCTGGCACCATTTATACCCTGATATTTCAGAATGACTGGGGGATGAGGGGAGTGGGGGAGGTATGTAAGCCTTTGGCTGGGGTGTTTTTGCCACCTCCTGGTGGCCAGGTTCAGTATTCCCACAAGTAAGGAATGAAGCAATGGACTCTCCTCATACAGATGGAAAGGAAATTATCTGGTAAGCATAATTTATGTTATTTCATGCACTATATAAAAATAAAACAGCAAGAATTTGTACCTCCAGTAGCAAGCAGGTCATCAATTATCACTACTTTCTGTCCAGGATCCACTGCATCACTCTGAATTTCAAGCTCAGCCTGTAAAAATACACATTTAAAATAAATAATATGAACAATCATGAACAACATACATTTATTTTTTTAACAGAAAAATAAGATATTTGCTAGATAACAGCAATTTTTTCAGGCATTTTGCAGGGATTTTTGTGAGGATTTCCTCACATACATTCACAATATATAAATGTTGTGGCAAATTAATTCAATACTGATGTCTGCCTAATACATTTAAATATAGGTGTGTTTACATAACAAATAAAGTAAATTCATAAAGAGGGTGTAATTTCATACTGCATGCATGTAGTATCTAGGTTATGAAGGGGTTAAAACGTCTAGTTGACAAAATGATTTCTTGACAGCAGAGGGCGCTGTCTGAAGAAAGACATGGAAGTCAGAATGCTTCTGCTGAAACCCCTGCTGTATGGTGAAGATGGTTGGACATATTGTCAGAGAAATTGACCACATTTGAAACCGGGAGTTAAGACAGACAAAGGGAATTGCTTTTATGTATAAAATCGGTCAATGCAGGGTAGCAAGGTTTACCAAGGGATAGAGATGCACTCCTGCATGTCCCTTGCATAAGCACAGTCTAGTCAGTGACTTGTGTATGTAGGTTTCCTTACAGAGGTATCAGATGATGAGGGGCTCAAAGCTAAACACTGCTCATCTGTAGCTTTATTTATTTTTACCCCAGGGTGGGGGAAACTAATAATACTAGTGTAGGCAAATTGAATTACATATATAAAATTGTATAAAGAGGAGCAGGACATTTGCTTGCACAGTTAACAGCTGATAAGCAGGCCCTCTCTGAAAGTCTTTTCTATGAATCAACTACCCTTTCTTCTGTTAGGTACAGGAGAAACTTGCAAGAGCCGGATAACCAAAGCAAGTTTGATGATCAAAGTAACTTGGAAAGTTGTTTGAAATTGGATGCCCCATCTTAATCATGAAAGTTTCATTTTGATTAGACTGTCCCTTTAAGTGGCATTCTACTGAAAAAAAGTAAATGTGCGGATTCAGGAAAGAAAGTTATTTTTCACCACAATCCTAGTAGGTGTCTAACCCACCCAAAAGGGTTAAACAGGTGGCTAAATTCCCATAATGCAGTTTATGATCAGGTCACGGTCAGTGAGTCATTAGGAGCCACATATGAACGTATCCACCAATCACCAGCCATATCCTGCGCAGGAGTTGCAATATGTTTTTGACCCTTTTGTAGAAGTTAAACACATGGTTACAAAAGGAACACCAAAATAAAAATGACATGTTCTAATAAACCAGAGCATTTATGCTTTGCATTAGAATGTCTCTTTAAAAATATGGTTTCTAAATACTGATAACCTTTTTTTTTTCTTTTTTACTTCATTGTGACTGCAGCACTTAACCTGACTCTATTCCAAGTTTACTGAAAGAAATTTTAAAAGTTGTTTAAAACGGCAAGCCCTATTGAAATCATGAGATAAATTTTGGGTATCATGTTCCTTATACTTCAGCAACTTGAAATAAACATTTCAGCTCTCTTCAATCTTTCCTGTGGTGGTATAGGAGTAGGAAAGATAGGAAAATGTCTATTTGCTAGTAACCATAATCGTTGAGTCATTTGCTAAAAATATAAAATGTTTAAAAGGGGCGCAATTACACAAAAACAAAATGCTCTAATATCTTACAGCATTTTGTGATTACCTCACTGCTGGCACAGAGCTGTATCTATAACCATCATAAACCATTTAAAAATAACAAACTTTTGATTGAAGATAGACTAAATAAAAACACCACATCTCTAGCTACTTCCATTCTTGTCGAGAGCTGCAAGAGAATGACTGGAGGTGGCAGGGAGAGGAGGAGCTATATAGACAGCTCTGCTGTGGGTGGTCCTCTTGCAGCTTCCTGTTGGGAAGGAGAATATCCCACAAGTAATGGATGATCCGTGGACTGGATACACCTTACAAGAGAAACATTAAACATACAAAGTCCATTTTGGAACAGCAATGCACTACTCCACAGAGCTGAACATGGCTGCTGTGCTAATTGAGGGTGGCATTGTTGACTAGCGATTAGGCATGGGTGTTCGGATCATGTGTTATGATCCAAATGCTGCCGCTCGGAGCATTTGGCTCTTTTCGGAGCCGCATTTATTCTTGTGAAAGTGCAACACGCTATGATCTGTGCAAATCCATATCTTAGTGTGCTTCACTTTCACAAAAAGAAAAGAGGCTCCGAAAGGAGCTAAATGCAGCAAGTGGCCGCTTCTACCGTGTTCGGATCATAATGAATGATCTGAATTCCTATGTCTACTTATTAGCGAGCAACTTACAGCTGTGTTCAGCTCAGGAGTAGTAGTGCATTAACAGTCCAGAACTGATTTTATTATGTATTGTATTCAACTTATTCATGCAAAAGAAAAACTTTAACTTTGTTATTTCATTATTCCATCTCTATGTCCCGTAAAATTTTGTGAACATTTTAAAGGGACAGTCAAGTCCAAAAAAAACAAACTTTCATGACTCAGATAAGGCATGTAATTTTAAACAACTTTCCAATTTACTTTTATCACCAATTTTGCTTTGTTTTCTTTGTATTCTTAGTTGAAAGCTAAACCTAGGAAGGCTCATATAATTTCTAAGCCCTTGCAGGCCACCTCTTGTCACATGCTTTTTTATTTGCTTTTAATAAAAGTGGAGAGAGCTAGTTCATGTGAGTCATATAGATAACATTGTGATCACCCCCGTGGCTTGTGGCAGACACAGTACTAATTGGCTAAAATGAAAGTCCGTAGATAACAAATAAAATGTCATGTGATCAGGGGCTGTCAAAAGATACTTAGATACAAGTTAATCACAGAGATAAAAAGTGTATTAATATAACAGTGTTGGTTATGCAAAACTGGGGAATGAGTAATAAAGGAATTATCTATCTTTTTAAACAACAAAAATTCTGGTGTTGACTGTCCCTTTAATCTTTTTAATAGGTGTCCTTTTAAAAAGGGAGGGACTACTTTCACGATTCTTGTAGAAAATAGATTACTCACTGCAGAAGCCTAATATCATGTACAGAGTGCAAAGTACAACCTGGTATGTCTTATATACCTTTCCATACTCCAGTGAGTATGACACGGACTCTGTTGGACCTGGTAACTTCCCCTTCTTCCGAATCAAAACAAAACCAATTCCTAATCTCTGTGCTAACGATGGTCCAAAGAGAAATCCACGTGAATCCAGTCCTGTAGGTGGAGAAACAACATGAGCAATTTGGCCTTTCACTACAGTATAAAAGTTAGGAGTTAGAATAAAAAACAATTAAAGGGACATGATACCCAAATGTTGAAACACTTGAAAGTGATGCAGCACAGCTGTAAAAAGCCAACTAGAAAATGTCACCTGAACATCTCTATGTAAAAAAAATAAAAAAAATAAATAAATAAATAAATGATATTTTACCTCAAAATGTCCTAAGTATTTACACCCCAATGTAAAGGACTTTAAGCATCCAGTCAGGATGTCTGTCCCGGGACAGGCAAGGGAGCGAGCTTCATGCACACTCATCTTTTTTCCCTATTCAGTTTAAGGAGGTTTACTATGAAATCTCATGAGATCAAAGTAAAGGAGTTCATGACCTCAGCACTGTTGATGCCGATTGGCTGCTGTTCATTTCTGCCTTTTTTTTGTAACCTGCAGCTGGGCAGTATCAAAGATAAATTGACAACCATCCAGTATGTAATCTCTTATGGCATATATACAGTCTCCATGCAGATCCTCCAGAAATATGCAGATAACGAGCAGTTCAGACAACATACATACATACATACATACATACATACATACGTGGCCCTCGTTTTACAACGGTTCAATTTACACCGTTTCAGAATAACAACCTTTTTTCCCAGTCATGTGACTGCTATTGAAAAGCATTGAGAAGCAGTGCATTTATTAAAATAGCCAGTAGGTGGAGCTGTTCGCTTGTGTTGCAGCAAAGCAAGCTGAAATTAATCAGTTTAACCAGACCTGAGCTATCAAGCAGATTTCAAAAGGAACAAGATCTTCCTGTCTATAAATCAGTCCAGATTGGAATGCATAGAAAGAACTGTTTGCCGAAAAATGCAAGTGAAGTCTGTGTTGTGTGATTATTTTATTAGGTTTATAATGGTGTTTAGCAAATGTTTTTGTTCATTTAACTTAGTTCAATTATATATTCTGTGTTGTGTGATTATTTTATTAGGTTTATAATGCTGTTTAGCATTTAAAGTCTTCATTTCAAAGCTTTAAAAATAATGTATTAGGCGTTACTTTTGCCAATTTTGAGAGGGGCCTGGAACCTAACTCCCTCACTTCCCATTGACTTACATTATAAACTCGGTTTCAATTTACAATATATATATTTATTATCTTGCCAGCAAAGCCTATCCACATGCACTGACAGCAATATAAAAACAGCCTAGATGAGATAGAAGGATCATATATTGTGATTATTGATTAAGTCCTCGCCCAGAGAAACTCTAAAAGGCATCAGCCTCATATCACAGTGGCTGTATCTTCCGCTGTCTATTCCTCATGTGCTCAGATAGGACCTTTCAACCAGCTGCCGTATCGCCGCTGCGTTTAGTGGCAGCTGTCCAAGATAGACTTGGCTGCCTCACCAAGTATATACATCTCTCTCTCCCGCGTCTGTATATACAGCTGAATAACGCTGTATATACATTTTACTAAAAGATTTATGCACTAAGTGTGTAAGCATCTTTTTAATGTCTAGTCCGTAAAATGGCTTATTGTCTTTTGAAGTAAAATGTATATACAGCGTTATTCAGCTGGCTTCTTCACACAGAGCATGCGCCTCCTTCCTCCTCCCCACTCCCGGTGTAGCTTGCTATTGCACTAAGTGCATAAATCTTCTAATAAAATGTTGTATATACAGCTGCCTTCTTCACACAGAGCATGCCTCTCCCCCTCCTTCCTCCTCCCTGTGTAGCTTGTTATTAGCAAAAACAAACATTCCTCTAGCTGTGCACTCAATAGTGCAGAAGTATTTCTAACGCAGAAATTTTTTTGAGTGCTTTGATTTTAAAACAATGAATGCACAAACTGAATGTTTATTTATATAAATATGAGGCACATATGCTGTTTATACAGCAGTCTATTAGCACCACAGTGAGGCAGCATTCTAATAATCATTCTCTTAACTTGATTTATACAATTATCTGCCATGCACATCACCTGACTGCTGTGCCTGTGAGCAACGTGCGTTACAACATGGCGGCATACATAGCAGCATTGAGCTCAGTATCACCATTCTGTTTGACAACACTCTTCTTGAATATACTGGGGGTAAGCTGCACAGACTGCCTAAAAATCCTTTATTACTAGATTTGGAGTACATTTATGAATTTAAAGCAGAAGTTAGTTTGCAGAAAGTGCACCAGGTGTTTAGTGTCCCTTTAAATAAAGAAAGGGTGTTGTATACAAAACAGTGCTGACGCTATTCTTTGATTGTTGTGGACTTACATATGAGAGGTTGGCAGGCCTCTACACGTGCGTGCACTTAGGAAGCTTTGCTTATAAAGGAAATAAGCTCCTTACACCTGGGAGTGTATCAGCAAAGGTGCTGGACTTACCTTGTTTTATCTATTTAAAAAATGTTTTTATTTATTTAAAAAATGATATATATATATATATATAGATATATATATATATATATATTGCTCATTTGTTAAATAAATAAAAAAAAATTAAAAAATATGTTTTTACTTATTTAAAAAATGAGCAAATTATTTAACCCCTTAACGACCGAGGACGTGCAGGGTACGTCCTCAAAAAAAAGGCAGTTAATGCCTGAGAACGTACCCTGCACGTCCTCGGTTTGGAAAGCAGCTGGAAGCGATCCTGCTCGCTTCCAGCTGCTTTCCGGTTATTGCAGTGATGCCTCGATATGGAGGCATCCTGCAATAACCTTTGGTAGCCATCCGGTGCAGAGAGAGCCACTCTGTGGCCCTCTCTGCACCGGAGATCGGTGGCTACCTGCGTTGGTGGGTGGGAGCCGGACCGGGAGGCGGCCATCGATGGCCCTGGTTATGTGCAGGGGGGGCGGGATCGTGGGCGGGGACGAGCAGGGGCGCGTGCACGGGGAGGGAGCGGGTGGGAACCGCTACACTACAGAAAATGATTTAATAAAAAATGTATAAATATCGAAATCTTTAAAAAAAAAAAAGATCAGCAAGGTGGTGGGGGTTTGTCTGTGTGGGGGGGGGAAGCTACACTACAGAAAAAAGCCCAAAAAAAAAAAAAAAAGCACTTTTTTTTGCAAACCCAAAGATGGCCCCCAATGAGGCAGAGGGGAGGGTTAGAGAGCGGTTTTGGGGGGGATCAGGGAGGTTGGGGGCTAAGGGGGGGATCCTACACCCTAGCATATGTAAATATGCTAAAAAAAATTTTTATTTTTTTTAAAAAACCCTTTTATTTTAGTACTGGCAGACTTTCTGCCAGTACTTAAGATGGCGGGGACAATTGTGGGGTGGGGGAGGGAAGGGAGCTGTTTGGGAGGGATCAGGGGGTGGGATGTGTCAGGTGGGAGGCTGATCTCTACACTAAAGCTAAAATTAACCCTGCAAGCTCCCTAATTAACCCCTTCACTGCTAGCCATAATACACGTGTGAGGCGCAGCAGGATTTAGCGGCCTTCTAATTACCAGAAAGCAACGCCAAAGTCATATATGTCTACTATTTCTGAACAAAGGGGATCCCAGACAAGTATTTACAACCATTTGTGCCATAATTGCACAAGCTGTTTGTAAATTATTTCAGTGAGAAACCTAAAATTGTGAAAAATTTAACTTTTTTTTCAATTTGATCGCATTTGGCGGTGAAATGGTGGCATGAAATATACCAAAATGTGCCTAGATCAATACTTGGGGTTGTCTACTATACTACACTAAAGCTAAAATTAACCCTACAAGCTCCCTAAAAGCTCCCTAATTAACCCCTTAACTGCTGGGCATAATACACTTGTGGTGCGCAGTGGCATTTAGCGGCCTTCTAATTACCAAAAAGCAACGCCAAAGCCATATATGTCTGCTATTTCTGAACAAAGGGGATCCCAGAGAAGAATTTACAACCATGTATGCCATAATTGCACAAGTTGTTTGTAAATAATTTCAGTGAGAAACCAAAAGTTTGTGAAAAAATTTGTGAAAAAGTGAACGATTTTTTGTATTTGATCGCATTTGGCGGTGAAATGGTGGTATGAAATATACCAAAATTGTCCTAGATCAATACTTTGGGATGTCTACTAAAAAAAAATATATACATGTCAAGGGATATTCAGGGATTCCTGAAAGATATTAGTGTTCTAATGTAACTTGCGCTAATTTTGGAAAAAAGTGGTTTGGAAATAGCAAAGTGCTACTTGTATTTATGGCCCTATAACTTGCACAAAAAGCAAAGAACATGTAAACATTGGGTATTTCTAAACTCAGGACAAAATTTTGAAACTATTTAGCATGGGTGTTTTTTGGTGGTTGTAGATATGTAACAGATTTTGGGGGTCAAAGTTAGAAAAAGTGTGTTTTTTTCAATTTTTCCTCATATTTTATATTTTTTTTTATAGTAAATTATAAGATATGATGAAAATAATGGTATCTTTAGAAAGTCCATTTAGTGGCGAGAAAAACGGTATATAATATGTGTGGGTACAGTAAATGAGTAAGAAGAAAATTACAGCTAAACACAAACACCGCAAAAATGTAAAAATAGCCTTGGTCCCAAACGGACAGAAAATGGAAAAGTGCTGTGGTCATTAAGGGGTTAAATAAATAAAAAATTCCAACAGAGCCATAAAAAGAGAACTTGCCACACCTAGGTCTTGGCAACCATGCACAAATTACACAACTAATCGTGTTTGTATACCAGGCAGTCTTCCTCTTACCAGCAATAAGATCTATTTTGGGGTAGTTTGTCCTCAGATGGTTTTCAAAAAGGTCAATTGCAGCATTGAAGGCACTTGGATCTTTTAAAACAGGAGTTATGTCTCTGTAAAATAACACAGGGTCTGTTAATTGGCGATTGGCATTCCAGTACTTACACAGAAAAATAGGATTACACTGTTTGCCTATTTCTCTGAGTAGTTATTAGTATTACTGATTAATAACAATTACTTCTATTTCATATGAAAAACAGTTTCAAATAATTTTCAAGTGAGATCAAACATTCAAATCGGCAAAATACAATAACGGTACATAGCTTTCAAAATTATTTTTACTTGATGTTAAACATGCATAGCGCAGCTATATCAAGCTGTCATAGTGTATACTGCAGTCTGCTCACGCCCATTTAAAGTGCCTTTATAATGCAGGAACTGCTTCGCGAGAGTATTACATAGTTATGGTTGTACGCCAGCCAAATAACTGTCAATGAGTTGCTGGCGTTTCTTACCTAAAGTTGATACCCTGAAGCGGAAAATCAGGAAAACATCGAATAGCCCCGCTGACCACCGCTAAGCGTTCCTGATCACTCATTTTGAGTAGACTTCAGACTTGACATGTGCTAGCCGTGACGTCATCTAACAGCGCCAATATCATGGTGCCGTGGTGTGCTGTTTGTATACCCAACTGACTTTATAAAATTCAGGAATAAGTCGATCCATACAAATTTACTGCATTGCAAGATATCTGCACAAGATAATATTTCAACCGGTTATGTTGTATTTTTTATTTATTTTTGTTGAGATTTACAATTAAAACATTACAGGCGATCACAATGTAACGCAAATATAGATTCACATGTACACTTTTATAATTATAATACAATATATTGAAGACATATGTATATTATTGCAGAGGATATATATAATGGAATAGAAATAGACCAAATAACAGAGTTAGTAAAAACTAAAGAGAGAGGAATTAATGATAAAGAAAGTAAGAACGAGTGGAAATCTAGAAGAAAACAAACAATTTGTGCCAATTTCACAAAGAAAATGATTAAAAAAAAACATTGGTTAGTGCTTATTAAAGGGATAGTAAACCCCAAAAAAACTTTGCATTCTTTAAAACATTATATAACGTTTTTCAAATAAGCAAATAACATCAGCTAATCTTTACAGCTTACTTGTAAATTGATGCTGAAATAATCGATTCTGCCAAACCCATCATTATTCTAATTATGTTGACAAATTGTCGCTTTCTACCTAGGTAGAACAGTAACGGCATCCCGCATGCGCATTAGCAACCGGTTTAGACAACGCATGCGCATAGCTCACTTAGGGTAGCCACCCAGCCAGTATTTTACTGACACGGGTCGCGATCCGATATACGGCGTAGTTTTCGGCGCAAGCGAGGGAACCCGCGCCGCACGTAATTTCACATCGCACATCGGGGTATTACATATACTGCGCCGTTAGATGCTAAACTGGCATAAGTAGGACAAACTGGCGATCTTCCGAAAAGTGCACAAATACACATACTCGTCGCAAGTAACTTACGCCTGTATTTTGTCCACGTAAAGTCTCAATAAATAGTAGTTTTATGCAAATTAGGCTAACACTCGTAAAAATCAACCGCGACTCCATCTAAAAATGCGCCACGTAATTACGCTATTCAAAAGTCAAATATAAACCCATGCGCAGCCGCCATTTTCTTCAGTGTGTTTGAATGGTTCTTTGAGCTACAGCACACTACAGTGGAGTGGAGGATTAGTCAGAGTAGAGAGAGAGGCGCAAACAGAGGAGTTAGTTAGGTTGCATTGTTGGTTGTTTAAGCTTGTACACTTACACATATTTTTACATATTGCATACATACATATACAAAATACACAACACTTTTTTTTTTTCTAACACCTCGCACATTTTATTTCAATTTTACAGTGTGATAGGCTGAGTGTTTGGTTGTGATTGTGTGTGATTGAACTGGGAGTGAGTGTGTGTAGTGTGAGGATGGCAGGGAGAGGAGTATTGTAGAGGACAGGAGGTGCAGTGGGGTCCCCGTCAGGGAGTAAGTGGACTGGGGAGAGGGAGAGCTAGAAGGGATGATGGGAGGGGAGAGGCCCCAGAGACCAGGCACATCTAGAAGAGGGACAGAGTGTGCACATGGGGACAGAAGGGGGGAGGATGGAGAGGATAGGGAGGAACCCACACCAGGGACATCACAGGGAGCAAGTCAGGTGTCCACAGAGGATGAGATGTCCAAACTTCTCATTCGATGAGAATGTTGCCCTAGTCCAGGCCATCATGGACAATCACAGTGCCCTCTTTGGCCAGGAGAAGGGCAAAGGCGTTGCCAAAAGGCGTAAAACGGCATGGTTGGCGGTAGAGGATGCCGTCAACAGTGTGGCCCCGCAGAGGAGGACTGTTGAGGGCCTTAAAAAAAGGTGGAATGACTAAGAGGCGGGTGAAAGAAAAGATGGGGCAGGAAGCCATGCACCAGAGGGAAACAGGCGGTGGTCCACCCCTGGACACAGAATACAACACCTGGCAGGAGATGATACGCAGGTCCCTGAGTATCACAGCAGTCCGTGGACTTCCAGGGGCTTGTGACTCAGGGGCTGCAACCACAGCACATCATGCTGGTGAGTAACATCCCACACACCAGTATTATATGTATTTGAGATATAACATCCTTTAATGTCACACATTCATGTACACAATGAGGAGCATGGTATTTGGCCTACTAACAAAAACATCTACAATTATATTTGACATTAATGCTACTTAACACAATGCAATTCATGATATGAGGTGGAATAATGCAATACTAACATGTCTCAGAGTAACACAGGCCACAAGCCACATGTAGAGTTTTTTAGTAAATGGACACTATAGCCATCACAATACTTTTAGCTCAAGAAAGCAGGTTCAGTGCCTACATCAGGCTAAAGTAAATTGTGTGACCATAGTGTCACTTAAAGAACACATTTTCTCCATCATTGACATGTACACATAACTATTGTATGAAACACATACCTGTATACTGCACATATTAAAATCCCTCATATCACAAATCACAATGGGCACATGCATGTTATAGAGTTTGACATGAGAATCAGTATAGGCCCTAGCATGTATCAATGTACATTGTATGCCCACATGGACATATATATGACTGTGGCAAACCTAGCCACTTCTGGACTATAATGTAAGAAAGGTTGTCTATAGGCTGTATTGTGTGCTATGTAGATGTGACAGACCCTTCTGGCAGTACTGAAGGAGTTAAATGTGTTTAGCTTTAAGAAGACTATTCTTGAACGACAAGGTTACTAGTCTCAGCTATTGTGTACTTTCATTAAAGCTAGTGATTACCATTCCATTGTTCAATCACATCTAGAGAGACGACGCCTTAGTGATAAGAAGAGCCAAGTGTGTGTCCTGTGGTTAAGTTGTTATCAGCTTGAGCAAGGTATTCTATTGTATCATGTCAAAAGGCGTGTTCCATCCATCTAATCTACAACATTCTTTTCAACCCCCCATCTGGGAGGTCAGACCTGCATAAATACTAGGCATAGCCTTTTTAATAAAGTTCATTCTGTTTTAAACCTGAAAACTGGCTGGGTCGTGAGTTATTGACTCCCAAACTGTGTTTCGTCCGGTTATTGGGAGTATTTTAATATTGCTCTCCGCTACAATTGGTGGCAAGCGTTGGGATCAGACCTTACAGCCGAAAAGCGCAATTCGTGCAATTGTAACTGCCGAATAAGAAAAGGGAATGGCAAGCAGAATACAGTGAAAGAACCGACTACCGAAGTGAATGGAGACGGATTATTCTAAGCTAAAGAGACAAACGTTAAAGGAACTGCTAGAAGCCAGGGGAAAGATAGCCAGCAGCAAACCCAAGGCTATATTAATTGCAGAGCTGATGGAGGGAGACAGAGCTCGCAGCGCTACGCCTCCAGCAGCCATGGAGGAGACCCTATACCAGAGGGAAATGAGGACCAGGCTGGAATTTTTACCCCAACCTGTACCACGGGACATGCTATCCGTGGTAATGGCAGATGTGCAGGAGTACGTGATGGCACACAGTCCGCGGAATGCATCCTCCCGAGCAGAATCCATTTCGGAAGCACTCAGTAACCCAGTAAGACCCAAAATCCCATACCATGCCTTTAAAATGTTTTGTGAGGAGAAGGATGAGATCGATGGGTATTTACAGGATTTTGAGAGACTGTGCGAGTTACATGAGTTGGAGCAGTCCGTATGGGTGCCGGTGCTAGCAGGCAAGCTAGCCGGTAGGGCAGCGGAAGCGTATCGCGCTGTACCCAGGGAGGACAGCAAGGATTACGCTAAAGTGAAGAGCGCAATCTTGGAAAGATATGCCATTACCCCAGAGGCATACCGGCGCAAGTTTAGAGGCCTGCGCAAGCCAGAAAGAGATTCCCATGCAGAGTGGGCCCACAAGCTGGATCAAGCATCTCAGGGGTGGATACAGGCCAGCCAAGCTACCACCATGGAAGAATTGCGACAACTGATGCTGTTGGAGCAATTCTTTAACGGCTTGTCCCCAGAAGCCCAAGAATGGGTGAGAGATCGAAAACCCCTCACGTTAACCGAAGCAGCCAGATTAGCAGACCAGCATTTTGACGCCAGGAGGCACCATGGACTACTACCTAAGACGTACACTCGACCCACAGGACAGCCCAGTCCTCTACAGTCTAACAACCCCACAGCGGCACCGTTTCGTCCAGCCCCAGGGAATCCACCACCCCCCTCACTATACAATGGACGGGCGAATATACAATGCCACACCTGCAAGCAGTGGGGACATATGGCACGTGAGTGCACCCAAAATCGGAGCAGACAAGCTTGGAACCAGGTCAGACAGAACCTGGCCCCAAGGGCGGCTGCTCACCATTACCAAACGGAGCCAGCCGCTCATGAGGGGTTGAGCACCCCAGCCGGGGAACCCCTGGGAATTCTGCATGAGGTGATGTCGGTCCGAGCCACCGATAACCGGCAACATCACCGTCAGCTGGTGACCGTGGAGGGGAAGGAGGTCCAGGGACTTCGGGATTCGGGAGCTACTTTAACCCTGATAGCTCCCCATTTGGTGCCAGATACAGCACACACGGGCGGATCCGTGGCAGTACGAGTGGCAGGGGGAGCAGTATACCGATTGCCCACTGCTAAGATTCATTTGGATTGGGGTGCAGGGGAGGGCATGGTAGAAGTGGGCTTAATGCAAAACCTACCAGCGGATGTTGTACTGGGGAATGACCTGGGTCAGATGACCTCTGCTTTTGTACCTCAGGCTCCACATCAGGAGGTCCACCCAGTAACCACCCGGCAGCAGGCACGCACTACGGCCCCACCAGCTCACCACGAGGCTCAGGTAAGAGACCATGACACCCCCTTGACACATATGACTTGGGATACCCCCACCCAATTTGAGGCGGAGGTGAAAGCTGACCCCACGCTGCAGGCATACCGGGATAAAGGGAACACCGATCAGGCTGGGTTAGAAGGGGAACGGTACGTCTGGGAGAAAGGGTTATTGTACCGCATAGCCGAACGGGGGGTAGGCAGCGCAGTCACCGTGACCACTAAGCAACTGGTAGTACCCCAGAAGTATAGGCAGGAACTGCTCAGGATAGCTCATGACATTCCCCTGTCAGGCCACCTGGGAATGACTCGCACCCGCTACAGATTGACCCACGCCTTTTTCTGGCCTGGGATCTCTAAAGATGTACGGCAATATTGCACCTCCTGTGACGTGTGCCAACGAGTAGGCAAACGAGGTGACCGCCCTAAGGCTAAATTATGCCCGTTACCCATTATTGAGGAACCCTTTAGCAGGGTAGCAGTAGATATCGTAGGGCCTCTACCCAAGCCCAGTCCCTCCGGGAAGAGGTACATTTTAACCGTAGTGGACTATGCCACTAGGTACCCCGAGGCCATTGCGCTCTCCAACATCCATGCAGAGACGGTAGCTGAAGCCTTAATAAAAATATTTTCCCGGGTAGGGTTCCCCCAGGAGATAATATCAGATAGGGGAACCCAGTTTACCGCAGAGGTGACCCAACAACTTTGGAGGGTATGTGGTGTTAGACCCATAATTAACTCAGCCTACCATCCCCAGTCCAATGGGTTATGTGAGAGATTTAATGGGACTTTAAAACAGATGCTCCGTACATTTGGCGAGACTCATAAGGACTGGGAGCGCTACCTACCCCATCTGCTTTTCGCATATAGGGAGGTACCCCAAGAGTCGACAGGTTTTTCCCCCTTCGAATTGCTATTTGGGAGAAGGGTGCGGGGGCCATTAAACCTCATTAGGGAGCATTGGGAGCGAGAGAGTAGCCCCGATGGTAAACCCATTGTATCTTACGTGCTGGAGTTCAGGGACCGACTGGAGGCATTAACCCAGGCTGTACGTACCAACCTCCAGGCGGCTCAACAACGCCAGCGCCGCTGGTACGATAGGGGAGCCAGGGATCGCAGCTTTCAAGTGGGGCAGAAAGTTTTAATTTTAAAACCTGTACGCACCGACAAGCTGCAGGCCGTCTGGCAAGGCCCATACCAGGTCGTAGAGCAGCGATGCGACACTACCTATGTGATTGGCCCCTGCTCAGGGGTAGGGAAGCGACGCATGCTTCATGTGAACATGCTCAAACCCTACCATGAGAGGATGGAGGACGTGGCGGCAATATGCGCCTCGGCCTCTGAGGATCAGGAGAATCTGCCTCTCCCTGACCTATTAGAATCAGAGGACCAGATAGAGCCCTCCAGGGGCGTTCAGCTGGGGGAGCGGCTAAGCCCTTCGGAGCGTGCCCAGGTACAGGAGTTGATAGTAGCTAAAGGGGCTATCTTCTCCCACTTACCTGGGTACACCCCGCTGGCCACTCACCGAGTTGAAACCCCGGGGCAGCTACCTATGCGGCAGACCCCGTATCGTGTCCCTGAAGCAGTCAAGGCACACATGAAGGCAGAAATTGACGAGATGTTGCAACTAGGGGTTATCGAACCTTCCGACAGCCCCTGGGCATCCCCGGTAGTGTTGGTACCCAAGAAAGACGGCACCACACGCTTCTGTGTTGACTACCGGAGGCTAAATGACAAAACGGTGTCTGATGCCTATCCGATGCCCCGGATAGACGAGTTGCTGGATAAAATGGCTAGGGGACAGTATCTTACGACCATAGACTTATGCAAGGGATACTGGCAAATCCCGCTAGCCGATGACGCCGTCCCCAAGTCAGCGTTTGTCACCCCGTTTGGCCTATACCAATTTCGGGTCATGCCTTTCGGGATGAAGAACGCTCCGGCGACCTTTCAAAGGATGGTAGATCGGCTACTGGACGGGTTCCAGGAGTATGCCTGCGCATACCTGGACGATATTGCCATATATAGCCAGAACTGGGCAGAACACCTACAGCATATAGGAGCAGTTATTGACCGTATAGGGGAGGCAGGGCTGACCCTGAAACCTAGTAAATGCCATATCGGGATGGCAGAAGTGCAGTATTTAGGCCACCGGGTGGGGAGCGGGCACCAGAAACCCGAACCGGCCAAAATTGAAGCTGTTGCTAAGTGGCCCACCCCTAGGACCAAGACCCAAGTACTGGCATTTTTAGGCACGGCGGGGTACTACAGAAAGTTCGTGCCCAATTATAGTGCCCTAGCCAAACCCCTGACTGACTTGACACGTAAGAACCTTCCCCGACAAGTTACTTGGGCCCCAGAGTGTGAGCAGGCATTCCAACAACTAAAGACGGCTCTAACTAATGCGCCTGTACTTGCTGCACCCGATCCAACTAAAAGATTTCTTGTTCACACAGACGCTTCGATGTTTGGAGTGGGGGCAGTGCTGAGCCAAGTTGGAGCAGATGGCGGAGAACACCCCGTAGCTTACTTGAGCCGAAAGTTGTTGCCCCGTGAAGTAAGCTACGCCGCCATCGAAAAAGAATGCCTGGCCGTGGTGTGGGCCCTCAAAAAGTTGCAGCCGTACCTGTATGGACAACCTTTTTCCTTACTCACAGATCACAACCCGTTGGTGTGGCTGAACCGTGTGGCCGGGGACAATGCCAGGCTGCTGCGCTGGAGTTTGGCGCTGCAGCCCTTCGACTTTACCATCCATTACCGCCCAGGGAAACAAAACGGTAACGCCGACGGGTTGTCCAGACAATCTGAACTTGAAAAGTGATCTGTGAGTGCTTCCCCGGACATCCCCAAGCCGATCCGTTGGGATCAGACTGTGTATGCCGGCTTGGTTCTGGGGGAGCATTGTGGCAAACCTAGCCACTTCTGGACTATAATGTAAGAAAGGTTGTCTATAGGCTGTATTGTGTGCTATGTAGATGTGACAGACCCTTCTGGCAGTACTGAAGGAGTTAAATGTGTTTAGCTTTAAGAAGACTATTCTTGAACGACAAGGTTACTAGTCTCAGCTATTGTGTACTTTCATTAAAGCTAGTGATTACCATTCCATTGTTCAATCACATCTAGAGAGACGACGCCTTAGTGATAAGAAGAGCCAAGTGTGTGTCCTGTGGTTAAGTTGTTATCAGCTTGAGCAAGGTATTCTATTGTATCATGTCAAAAGGCGTGTTCCATCCATCTAATCTACAACATTCTTTTCAACCCCCCATCTGGGAGGTCAGACCTGCATAAATACTAGGCATAGCCTTTTTAATAAAGTTCATTCTGTTTTAAACCTGAAAACTGGCTGGGTCGTGAGTTATTGACTCCCAAACTGTGTTTCGTCCGGTTATTGGGAGTATTTTAATATTGCTCTCCGCTACAATGACTGTACTAATCCCTCTCATCATTTGACTCTTTCCCAGAACCTCCTGTCACGAGGATGCAAACAGGCATGCCGCCACCTCCACCACCACCAGTCACAGGCATGCAGCCACCACCACCAGTCTTCAGGCACCCACGTGAACATTATGCTCCCAGGCATGAGCAGGGTTGGATGGCTTCAGTTGAGGACCCGGAAGTGATGCCACCACCATTGACATATGACCCCTGGCAAGATTCCTGGCCAGAGGAATATTCTTCTTTTGGATTTGAGGGGGAGCCAAGACAGCCACAAAGGGTCCATTTCTTTACCCCCCCCCCCCCAACACAATCTCAGGGCAGTCATGGCTTTTACACACAGGCTATGTCACAAGAAGTGCCAACTGGACAGGCTGAGTGGTCACACACTGGTCATCAGTGGAACTATCAATCCACCCTGAGAGCTCCACCATACTCTTCACTTGGGAGAGCACCACCATCCTCTTCCCTTGGAAGAGCTCCACCATGTGCAGAAGAACATATAGCTGAAAGTACTCAAGCAGCAGCAGATGCAGCTGAACCTGCACCTCAAGCAGCAGCAGATGTAACCGAACCTGCACCTCAAGCAGCAGCAGATGTAGCTGAACCAGCACCTCAAGCACCAGCAGATGTAGCTGAACCTGCACCTCAAGCACCTAGAAGCCCTGCTGCTCAAGAGCCTGTGGATGCATTGTATTCACCCCTGGGTGAGGAATACATTGCACTCCAGAGGAGGCTCATAACAAGCACGGAGAATATACAAAGAGGCCAAGAGAGGTTCTTCAGGAGCCAAGAGAGGAGACAACAACGTAGCATAGAGTTACAGAGGGACATAGCAGCATCATTAAGTGCAAGTGTTCATAACCAATCCCAGATGATGCAAATTCTGTCTGATATGCAGTTGCAAATGGACAATAGATTGAGAGAACAAAATCAACTCTTGGGTGTGTTGGTTGAGTACTTTACACACCAGCAGGACACTGCCTCCAGCCTATCATCTGTGGCCAGCACACCAGCAGAAACAGAAGAATCTTCTCAAACCAGGAGAACAAGGCAATCCACTACAGCCACCTCAGCTCCCTCATCCAAGAAGCCAAAAAAGAAATAAATATTCTTATAGTTCACCATAAATCATGTCCTCTGTTATTTACCATATAATTGTCATCCACATCCATGTGAGGTGTGTTTTAGTACACTAATATTGTTAAAACATATAATAACGCCTGTGTGGAAATGGCCCAAAAAAGGTAATACTATCCTGTTTATGACATATTCTTGTACTATAACTCACATCCACAATAGTTGTTTCTGAAGGGTACATATAGTAATATTCACTTCTAAGAAGTAAATCAATGTATCTCACATCCAATATAAATTGACACATTGGTATATATAGTAGTGATGTTACTGATAGGGTGGGCATTATCAGGTGTTTTAAGTCTGCAGGTGAGAAATTGTGGTGTCTGTGATTGGTTTGACACAATTGCAAAGAGGCAGCCTTCAAGAAGTTCTTAGAAATGATCATATGAGCCATCCTAGGTTTTTATTTCAACTAAGAATACCAAGAAAACAAAGCAAGTATTATAATAAAATCTGAAAGTAGTTTGAAATAACATGCCCTATTTAAAAGAAGGTTTTCTTTGGACTTGACTGTCCCTTTATATATTTTGGCATCATTGCCAAGCTGTGTTACCATTAGAATAAATTACACTCCAGTGGGTTCTAAAGAGATGAAGGTAATACAATTTAAAGTAAACAGCAAGTATATGTCCACAATGTGAAAGTACCTACAAGCTCAATCCATTTGATTATGTTGTGGCTTCAAACTATTTCAAATACACAAATAAACCTTAAAAAAGCAATATCATAGTATACTGTCCCTTTAACCTTGAGATGCTGCTTAAATGTATGCGTTTGTTAAGGCTTCCAGGGAGTTATGTTGGTTTTTTAGTCAGTGCAAGGGTTCCTGTGCCTGCAATTTGTGGCGAGATGAGAATGGAGTAGATTTTCTGAAATCCTCGCACATAAGTCCTTATGCACGGTCAGTATTTTTAAGGTTCATGTTAATGCTCACTTAGGGTTGCCACCCAGCCAGTATTTTACCGACACGGCCGGTATTTTTAAGGTTCATGTCAATGTAGAAAATAAAGAATAAATATTGAAAGAAAGCCCCTGTCAAAGTAAAACTTCTTCGGAGTGTGATGAATACTAGTTATAAACAAATGAGCGTTTAACCCTTTGATGACAGGGTTATAAAGTCTATATCAGAACAACGTTCTGATGTAGACAAATTGAAATCAAGCGATCGTGCAAACGATCGAGAGATTTCAATTATGGGATCAGGTCTGGGGGGCGTCCCTATGAAGCTAGGAACGCCCTCCAGACCGCGATCAAATCCTGCAAGCCTAGTAGGCATCAGGACAGCCATTTGTGATGACGTTGTATTCAGTCATAACGGCTTTAAAGCCCAATGCCGTTGTGACGGAATACAACGGCATAACAGCATTAAAAGGTTAAAATCAGTCCTATCAGCTTTAGTTTTTGGGTTATGCTGTTTAATTATTTATGCAAATGTATGTTTATTAGCATGGCCAGTATTTTCCTCCAAGAAAGGTGGCAACCCTAAGCTCACTCCTTTCCTCCACTGTCAGCTGCTGCGTCATCAAGCCCTCGCCGGGTGCGTAATCAAACATGGAGTGCTGTTAGATCTCCATTGCGCATACAAATGCCCATAATTAAGAATGTGCATGTGAACACTGCTTCGTTAGCATTCAAATACATGTATTGGCTCTGTCGAACGATTGGCTAAAAGATTTCTATGTAAGAACAGCGAATCCAGCCCTCTATAAGGGGCGGTCTCAGGAGCCGTGTTATACAGAAATAAGTATATACATTTTATAATTATGCAAGCTTTGTTTCTAAGAACAAGTAAGTGTTTTTAAAAGTGTATGAGTTGAACTTTCTGATTGTGTACTATTTATTTCTGTAAAAATGAAGAGAGTTCTAACCCTTTAAGAGTGATGATAAGATAGGTGATTTATTACCCATATATCCCAATATAGTATATAAAAAAGCTTGAAATGTAAAGTCTATACTAGCCACAAGAGGAATAAAGAGGAAAACAGAGATAAAGATCTATTGGGTAACGAGTTAAAAGGCTTCTTTCCCTGCCTTACTTATAAAGCACGTAATCATGCTAAAAAAAAAAAGTAAGTACAATCAATGGTCAATGGAAAAAAATATAAAAACATAATTTATGTAAGAACTTACCTGATAAATTAATTTCTTTCATATTAGCAAGAGTCCATGAGCTAGTGACGTATGGGATATACATTCCTACCAGGAGGGGCAAAGTTTCCCAAACCTCAAAATGCCTATAAATACACCCCTCACCACACCCACAAATCAGTTTAACGCATAGCCAAGAAGTGGGGCGATAAGAAAAAAGTGTGAAAGCATAAAAAATAAGGAATTGGAATAATTGTGCTTTATACAAAAAAATCATAACCACCACAAAAAGGGTGGGCCTCATGGACTCTTGCTAATATGAAAGAAATTAATTTATCAGGTAAGTTCTTACATAAATTATGTTTTCTTTCATGTAATTAGCAAGAGTCCATGAGCTAGTGACGTATGGGATAATGACTACCCAAGATGTGGATCTTCCACGCAAGAGTCACTAGAGAGGGAGGGATAAAATAAATTCCGCTGAAAATAATCCACACCCAAAATAAAGTTTAAATCTTAAAATGAAATTATAAGCAGAAGAATCAAACTGAAACAGCTGCCTGAAGTACTTTTCTACCAAAAACTGCTTCAGAAGAAGAAAACACATCAAAATGGTAGAATTTAGTAAAAGTATGCAAAGAAGACCAAGTTGCTGCTTTGCAAATCTGATCAACCGAAGCTTCATTCCTAAACGCCCAGGAAGTAGAAACTGACCTAGTAGAATGAGCTGTAATCCTTTGAGGCTGAGTTTTACCCGATTCGACATAGGCATGATGAATTAAAGATTTTAACCAAGATGCCAAAGAAATGGCAGAGGCCTTCTGACCTTTCCTAGAACTGGAAAAGATAACAAATAGACTAGAAGTCTTTCGGAAATTCTTAGTAGCTTCAACATAATATTTCAAAGCTCTAACTACATCCAAAGAATGCAATGATTTCTCCTTAGAATTCTTAGGATTAGGACATAATGAAGGAACCACAATTTCTCTACTAATGTTATTAGAATTCACAACCTTAGGTAAAAATTTAAAAGAAGTTCGCAACACCGCCTTATCCTGATGAAAAAAAAGAAAAGGAGACTCACAAGAAAGAGCAGATAATTCAGAAACTCTTCTAGCAGAAGAGATGGCCAAAAGAAACAAAACTTTCCAAGAAAGTAATTTAATGTCCAATGAATGCATAGGTTCAAACGGAGGAGCTTGAAGAGCCCCCAGAACCAAATTCAAACTCCAAGGAGGAGAAATTGACTTAATGACAGGTTTTATACGAACCAAAGCTTGTACAAAACAATGAATATCAGGAAGATTAGCAATCTTTCTGTGAAAAAGAACAGAAAGAGCAGAGATTTGTCCTTTCAATGAACTTGCAGACAAACCTTTATCCAAACCATCCTGAAGAAACTGTAAAATTCTCGGAATTCTAAAAGAATGCCAGGAAAAATGATGAGAAAGACACCAAGAAATGTAAGTCTTCCAGACTCTATAATATATCTTCCTAGATACAGATTTACGAGCCTGTAACATAGTATTAATCACAGAGTCAGAGAAACCTCTTTGACTAAGAATCAAGCATTCAATCTCCATACCTTTAAATTTAAGGATTTGAGATCCTGATGGAAAAAAGGACCTTGCGACAGAAGGTCTGGTCTTAACGGAAGAGAGCAAGAGGCCATCCGGACAAGATCCGCATACCAAAACCTGTGAGGCCATGCTGGAGCCACCAGCAGAACAAACGAACATTCCTTCAGAATCTTGGAGATTACTCTTGGAAGAACTAGAGGCGGAAAGATATAGGCAGGATGATACTTCCAAGGAAGTGAAAATGCATCCACTGCTTCCGCTTGAGGATCCCTGGATCTGGACAGATACCTGGGAAGTTTCTTGTTTAGATGAGACGCCATCAGATCTATTTCTGGAAGTCCCCACATTTGAACAATCTGAAGAAATACCTCTGGGTGAAGAGACCATTCGCCCGGATGTAACATTTGGCGACTGAGATAATCCGCTTCCCAATTGTCTATACCTGGGATATGAACCGCAGAAACTAGACAGGAGCTGGATTCCGCCCATACCAGTATCCGAGATACTTCTTTCATAGCCAGAGGACTGTGAGTCCCTCCTTGATGATTGATGTATGCCACAGTTGTGACATTGTCTGTCTGAAAACAATTGAACGATTCTCTCTTTAGAAGAAGCCATGACTGAAGAGCTCTGAAAATTGCACTGAGTTCCAAAATATTGATTGGTAATCTCACCTCCTGAGATTCCCAAACCCCTTGTGCTGTCAGAGACCCCCAAACAGCTCCCCAACCTGTCAGACTTGCATCTGTTGAAATTACAGTCCAGGTCGGAAGAACAAAAGAAGCCCCCTGAACTAAACGATGGTGATCTGTCCACCACGTCAGAGAGTGTCGTACAATCGGTTTTAAAGATATTACTTGAGATATCTTTGTGTAATCCCTGCACCACTGGTTCAGCATACAGAGCTGAAGAGGTCGCATGTGAAAACGAGCAAAGGGGATCGCGTCCGATGCAGCAGTCATAAGACCTAGAATTTCCATGCATAAGGCTACCGAAGGGAATGATTGTGATTGAAGGTTTCGACAAGCTGAAATCAATTTTAGACGTCTCTTGTCTGTCAGAGACAGAGTCATGGACGCTGAATCTATCTGGAAACCTAAAAAGGTTACCCTTGTCTGAGGAATCAATGAACTTTTCGGTAAATTGATCCTCCAACCATGATCTTGAAGAAACAACACAAGTCGATTCGTATGAGATTCTGCTAAATGTGAAGACTGAGCAAGTACCAAGATATCGTCCAAATAAGGAAATACCACAATACCCTGTTCTCTGATTACAGACAGAAGGGCACCGAGAACCTTTGTAAAAATTCTTGGAGCTGTTGCTAGGCCAAACGGCAGAGCCACAAACTGGTAATGCTTGTCTAGGAAAGAGAATCTCAGAAACTGATAGTGATCTGGATGAATCGGAATATGCAGATATGCATCCTGTAAATCTATTGTGGACATATAATGCCCTTGCTGAACAAAAGGCAGGATAGTCCTTATAGTTACCATTTTGAATGTTGGTATCCTTACATAACGATTCAAAATTTTTAGATCCAGAACTGGTCTGAAGGAATTCTCCTTCTTTGGTACAATGAAGAGATTTGAATAAAACCCCAGCCCCTGTTCCAGAACTGGAACTGGCATAATTACTCCAGCCAACTCTAGATCTGAAACACATTTCAGAAATGCTTGAGCCTTCGCTGGATTTACTGGGACACGGGAAAGAAAAAATCTCTTTGCAGGAGGCCTTATTTTGAAGCCAATTCTGTACCCTTCTGAAACAATGTTTTGAATCCAAAGATTGTGAATTGAATTGATCCAAATTTCTTTGAAAAATCGTAATCTGCCCCCTACCAGCTGGGCTGGAATGAGGGCCGCACCTTCATGTGGACTTGGGAGCTGGCTTTGGTTTTCTAAAAGGCTTGGATTTATTCCAGACTGGAGATGGTTTCCAAACTGATACCGCTCCTGTGGGTGAAGGATCAGGCTTTTGTTCCTTATTGTGACGAAAGGAACGAAAATAATTATTAGATCTAAATTTACCTTTAGATTTTTTATCCTGTGGTAAAAAGTTCCTTTCCCTCCAGTAACAGTTGAGATAATAGAATCCAACTGAGAACCAAATAATTTATTACCCTGGAAAGAAAGGGAAAGCAAAGTTGACTTAGAAGACATATCAGCATTCCAAGTTTTAAGCCATAAAGCTCTTCTAGCTAAAATAGATAGAGACATATACCTGACATCAACCCTAATGATATCAAAGATAGCATCACAAATAAAATTATTAGCATGTTGAAGAAGATTAACAATGCTATGAGAATTATGATCTGTTACTTGTTGCGCTAAAGCTTCTAACCAAAAAGTTGAAGCTGCAGCAACATCCGCTAAAGACATAGCAGGTCTAAGAAGATTACCTGAACATAAGTAAGCTTTTCTTAGAAAGGATTCAATCTTCCTATCTAAAGGATCCTTAAAGGAAGTACTATCTGCCGTAGGAATAGTAGTACGTTTAGCAAGAGTAGAGAAAGCCCCATCAACTTTAGGGATTTTGTCCCAAAATTCTAATCTGTCAGATGGCACAGGATATAATTGCTTAAAACGTTTAGAAGGAGTAAATGAATTATCCAAATTATTCCATTCCCTGGAGATTACTTCAGAAATAGCATCAGGGACAGGAAAAACTTCTGGAATAACTACAGATTTAAAAAACTTATTTAAACATTTAGATTTAGTATCAAGAGGACCAGAATCCTCTATTTCTAATGCAATTAAGACTTCTTTAAGTAAAGAACGAATAAATTCCATTTTGAATAAATATGAAGATTTATCAGCATCAACCTCTGAGACAGAATCCTCTGAACCAGAGGAACCATTATCAGAATCAGAATGATGATGTTCATTTAAAAATTCATCTGAAAAATGAGAAGTTTTAAAAGACCTTTTACGTTTACTAGAAGGAGGAATAACAGACATAGCCTTCTTAATGGATTTAGAAACAAAATCTCTTATGTTAACAGGAACACTCTGAGAATTAGATGTTGATGGAACAGCAACAGGTAATGTAACATTACTAAAGGAAATATTATCTGCATTAACAAGTTTGTCATGACATTCATTACAAACAACAGCTGGAGGAATAGATACCACAAGTTTACAGCAGATACACTTAACTTTGGTAGATCCAGGACCAGGCAGCGTTTTTCCTGAAGTATCTTCTGACTCAGTGTCAATCTGGGACATCTTGCAATATGTAATAGAAAAAACAACATATAAAGCAAAATTGATCAAATTCCTTAAATGACAGTTTCAGGAATGGGAAAAAATGCCAGGGAACAAGCTTCTAGCAACCAGAAGCAATAAATAATGAGACTTAAATAATGTGGAGACAATAGTGACGCCCATATTTTTTAGCGCCAAAAAAAGACGCCCACATTATTTGGCGCCTAAATGCTTTTGGCGCCAAAAATGACGCTGTATCCGGAACGCCGACACTTTTGGCGCAAAAAAGTAAAAAATGACGCAACTTTCTTGTGCCAAAAAAGTCCGCGCCAAAAATGACGCAATAAAAAGAAGCATTTTCAGCCCCCGCGAGCCTAACAGCCCACAGGGAAAAAAAGTCAAATTTTAAGGTAAGAAAAAAATTGATTTATTCATATGCATTATCCCAAATATGAAACTGACTGTCTGAAATAAGGAACGTTGAACATCCTGAGTCAAGGCAAATAAATGTTTGAATACATATATTTAGAACTTTATATAAAAGTGCCCAACCATAGCTTAGAGTGTCACAGAAAATAAGACTTACTTACCCCAGGACACTCATCTACATGTAGTAGAAAGCCAAACCAGTACTGAAACGAGAATCAGTAGAGGTAATGGTATATATAAGAGTATATCGTCGATCTGAAAAGGGAGGTAAGAGATGAATCTCTACGACCGATAACAGAGAACCTATGAAATAGGCCCACGTAGAAGGAGATCATTGAATTCAAATAGGCAATACTCTCCTCACATCCCTCTGACATTCACTGCACGCTGAGAGGAAAACCGGGCTCCAACCTGCTGCGGAGCGCATATTAATGTAGAATCTAGCACAAACTTACTTCACCACCTCCATAGGAGGCAAAGTTTGTAAAACTGATTTGTGGGTGTGGTGAGGGGTGTATTTATAGGCATTTTGAGGTTTGGGAAACTTTGCCCCTCCTGGTAGGAATGTATATCCCATACGTCACTAGCTCATGGACTCTTGCTAATTACATGAAAGAAATATGTAACATGATACTATAAGATGCACACATAAAAATGTGGTTTATCTATTGGAATGTAAATGTGGGAAGCAGTACGTAGGGGAGTCAAAAAGACCCCTACGTGATAGAATAAGATAACATATTTGGTCAATATAAAACCATGAGCGACCACCTCGGCCATCTTTTCCTGAAAACTAATGAGTTACGCATACCAGTGACGTGCAGTCATAGGAGGCAGGTGAGGCAGCGCCTCCCCTGTCCTATGAGTGCAATTACAGTTTTTAAGTTTTTTATTAATGTTTAAAAATATATATATTTTTTTTATTAAAATTTTTTATTGTGTTAAGGTATAATTTTACAGATAATTTTACAAATATACATTATACGGCCCCCCAGTGAGTCCTCGACCGCCGCTCAGTTAAGTCCCAAACTGCCTTGAGTAGTGTTATTTCTGTCTCAGTGCACAGCAATCGGCCGTTATCCGTCCTCTGACGTCACACGCCACAGGAAGCTCAGCCGTACTGAGCCACAAGAGTACTCCTCCACCATCTTGCTGATCTCTACAGAGTTTTTTTTTGTTAAATCCTGTCGAACAGTGATTCCTGCAAGGTAACCTCTTAAATAACTTTTGCTGCACTATAATTACTGCCATTATCGTAACCTTGTGAAGTGATTATGAATAACTTTTATTGCGCTACAATTACTGCCATTATCATAACCTTGTGAAGTGAATAAGAACTGTCTTTAACGTAACCCTGTGAAGAGAACTTTCATATGCTTTAAGACAGTATTACGATATCAACATCTGACAAGCATTTAATTCCATTGTACAGCATATAACTGTAATGTACTTTACAATGTTCCTGACATATTTCAGCTTCCTGTTTTTTTATATTAAAGGCAGAGTGATTTAACACCTGTTTAGATTTGTCATCCAAGTCACAAAATGTAAAAGTATGAAGTTTTCAATAAACTTTGCATAAAAACATAATTTATGCTTACCTGATAAATTTATTTCTCTTGTAGTGTATCCAGTCCACGGATCATCCATTACTTATGGAATATATTCTCCTTCCCAACAGGAAGCTGCAAGGGTCCACCCACAGCAAAGCTGCTATATAGCTCCTCCCCTAACTGCCATATTCAGTCATTCGACCGAAAACATGCAGAGAAAGGAAAAACCATAGGGTGCAGTGGTGACTGTAGTTCAAATGAAAAAATTACCTGCCTTAAAGTGACAGGGCGGGCCGTGGACTGGATACACTACAAGAGAAATAAATTTATCAGGTAAGCATAAATTATGTTTTCTCTTGTTAAGTGTATCCAGTCCACGGATCATCCATTACTTATGGAATACCAATACCAAAGCTAAAGTACACGGATGATGGGAGGGACAAGGCAGGTACTTAAACGGAAGTTACCACTGCCTGTAAAAAAACCCTTTCTCCCAAAAATAGCCTCCGAAGAAGCAAGGTATCAAATTTGTTAAATTTGAAAAGTATGAAGCGCAGACCAAGACTCCGTCTTGTAAATCTGTTCAACAGAAGCCACATTTAAAAAAAGGCCCAAGTGAAAACCACAGCTCTAGTAGAATGAGCTGTAATCCCTTCAGGAGGCTGCTGTCCAGCAGTCTCATAAGCTAAATGAATTATGCTTTTTAACCAAAAAGACAGAGAGGCTGCTGAAGTCTTTTGACCTCTCCTCTATCCAGAATAGACAACAAACAAGGTGAACGTTTGATGAAAACTGTAGTAGCTTGTAAGTAAAACTTTAAAGCACAAACCACGTCCAATATTGTGTAATAGACGTTCCTTCTTTGAGGAAGGATTAGGATACAAGCATGGAACAACTATCTCTTGAGTGATGTACTTGTTAGATACCACCTTAGGAAAAAACCCAGGTTGGTACGCAGGACTACCTTATCCGTACGAAGGACCAGATAAGGAGAATCACATTGTAACACAGATAACTTGGAGACTCTACGAGTCGAGGAATTAGCTACCCAAAAGGAACTTTCCAAGATAAAGATTGATATCTATGGAACAAAAAAGGTTAAAACGGAACTTCTTGAAGAACCTTAAGAATCAGGTTTAAGCTCCATGGCGGAGCAACAGTTTTAAACACAGGCTTGGATCTAACCAAAGCCTGACCAAATGCCTGAACGTCTAGAATACCTGCCAGACGCTTGTGCAAAAAAATAGACAGAGTAAAAATCTGTCCCCTTTTAAGGAATTAGCTGACAACCCTTTTCTCAAAAACATCTTGGAGAAAAGATAATATCCTGGGAATCCAGACTTTACTCCATGAGTAACCCTTGGATTCATAACAATCAGATATTTACACCATATCTATGTTCAATTTTCCTAGAGACAGGCTTTCATGTCTGTATTAAGGTATCAATGACTGACTCGGAGAAGCCATGCTTTGATAACATCAAGCGTTCAGTCTCCAGGCAGTCCATCTCAGATTGATTCTATTTAGATGGTTGAAAGGACCCTGAGGTAGAGGGACCTGTCTCAGAAGCAGAGACCGTGATGGAAAGGATGACATGTCCACCAGATCTGCATACCAGGTCCTGCGTGGCTACGCAGGCGCTGTCAAAAACACCAAAGCCCTCTCCTGCTTGGTCTTGACCTCCGGAGGAAATCCCACTCCCCCGGAAGAAAAGTCTGACGACTTAGAAAATCCACCTCCCAGTTCTCAACACCTGGGATATGGATAGCTGATAGACAAGAGTGAGTCTCTGTCCAGTGAATTATTGTAAGACTTCTAACATCGCTAGGGAACTTCTGTTCCCCCTTGATGGCTGATGTAAGCCACAGTCGTGTATATTGTCCGATTGAGTATGATGTACCTCAGAGTTGCTAACTGAGGCCAAGTCTGAAGAGCATGGAATATCACTCCCAGTTCCAGAATATTTATTAGAAGGAGGGTCTCCTCCTAAGTCCACTATCCCTGAGCCTTCAGGGAGTTCCAGACTGCATCCCAACCTAAAAGGCTGGCATCTATTGTAACAATTGTCCCATCTGACCTGCGGAAGGTCATACCCTTGGACAGATGGACCCGACATAGTCACCAGAGAAGAGAATCTCTGGTCTCTTGGTCCAGGTTTAACAGGGGGACAAATCTGTGTAATCCCCGTTCCTCTGACTGAGCATGCATAGTTGCAGCGGTCTGAAATGTAGACGTGCAAACGGTACTATGTCCCTTGCCGCTACCATTAAGCCGATTTCATTCATGTACTGAGCCACTGAAGGGCGCGGATGGGATGAAAAAACACGGCAGAAATTTAGAAACTTTGACAACCTGGACTCCGTCAGGTAAATTTTCATTTCTACAGAATCTATCAGAGTCCCTAGGAGGGAAACCCTTGAGATTGGGGATAGAGAACTCTTTCCTTGTTCACTTTCCACCCATGTGATCTCAGAAATGCCAGTACTACGTCCGTATGAGACTGGGCAATTTGGATGTTTGACGCCTGTATCAGGATGTCGTCTAAATAAGGGGCCACTTCTATGCCCCGCGGTCTAAGGACCGCCAAAGCGACCCCAGAACCTCCATAAAGATTCTTGGGGCTGTAGATATCCCAAAGGAAAGAGCTACAAACTGGTAATGCCTGTCTAGAAAGGCAAACCTGAAAAACGATGGTGATCTTTATGCATCACAATGTGAGCATAAGCATCCTTCAAATCCATTGTAGTCCTCTATTGACTCTCCTGGATCATAGTTAAGATGGTACGAATAGTTTCCATCTTAAATGACGGAATTCTGAGGAATTTGTTTAAGATCTTTAGATCCAAAATAGGTCTGAAGGTTCCCTCTCCTTGGGAACCACAAACAGATTTGAGTAAAAACTCTGTCCCTGTTCCTCTCTTGGAACTGGATGGATCTCGTACACAATGTAAGAATGCCTCCTTCTTTATCTGGTTTGCAGATAATTGTGAAAGGCGAAATCTCCCCTTTTTTTGGGGGGGAATCTTTGAAATCCAGAAGATATCTCTGGGATATAAATTCCAATGCCTAGGGATCCTGGGCATCTCTTGCCCACGCGTGGGCAAAGAATGAAAGTCTGCCCCCTATAGGATCCGTTACCGGATAGGGGTCCGTTCCTTCATGCTGCCTTAGAGGCAGCAGCAGGCTCCTTGGCCTGCTTATCTTTGTTCCAGGTCCGATTGTCTCCAGACCGCCTTGGACTGAGCAAAAATTCCCTCTTGTTTTGCCTTAGAGGAAGAGGATGCCACACCTGCCCTGAAGTTTTTAAAAGGTACGAAAATTAGACTTTTTTTTTTTTTTTTTTTTTTTTTTTGCCCTTGATTTAGACCTATCCTGAGGAAGGGCATGACCTTTTCCTCCAGTGATATAAGCAATAATCTCCTTCAAACCAGGCCCGAATAGGGTCTGCCCCTTGAAGGGAAGTTAAGTAGCTTATTTATTAAAGTCACGACAGCTGACCATGATATAAGCCATAGCGCTCTGCACGCCAGTATAGTAAAAAACAGAATTCTTAGCCGTTAGTCTAGTCAAATGAACAAGGCATCAGAAAACAAAGGAATTGGCTAGCATAAGCTTGTCAAATATATTCATCCAATGGAGTCGCTTAACTGTAAAGCCTCATCAAGAGACTCAACCCAGAACGCCGCAGCAGCAGTGACAGAAGCAATGTATGCAAGGGGCTGCAGGATAAAACCCTGTTGAATAAACATTTTTTATCCATTGGATCTAAAAAGCACAACTGTCCTCGTCAGAGGTAGTGGTACGCTTAGCTAGAGTAGAAACTCTTCTCTCAACCTTAGGAACTGTCTGCCAGAAGTCCTGTGTGGTGGTAACTATTAGAAAACATTCTTCTAAAAAATAGGAGGGGAAGAGAACGGCACAACTGGTCTATCCCATTCCTTATTAAAAAATTTTTAGTAAACCTCTTTAGGTATTGGAAAAACATCAGTACACACCGGCACTGCATATTATTTATCCAGTCTACACAATTTCTCTGGCCCTGCGATTGTACACATTCATTCAGAGCAGCCAAAGCCTCCCTGAGCAACAAGTGGAGGTTCTCAAGCATAAATTTTAAATGTAGAAATATCAGAATCAGGTTAAATCATCTTCCCTGAGTCAAAAAAAAAATTACCCACAGACTAAGCATATTGTGAGGTAGTATCATACATGGTTCTTAAAGCGTCTGTATGCTCTGTATCTACCCCCAGAGCTAACTGCTTTCCTTTAATTTCAGGTAGTCTGACTAATACTGCTGCCAGAATATTATTCACCACCTTTGCCATGTCTTGTAAAATAAACGCTATGGGCGCCCTTGATGTACTTGGCGCCATTTGAGCGTGAGTCCCTGAAGCGGGAGTCGAAGGGTCTGACACGTGGGGAGAGTTAGTCGGCATAACTTTCCCCTCGACAGAATCCCCTGGTAAAAGAAACGCTATGGGTGCCCTTGATGTACTTGGCGCCATTTGAGCGTGAGTCCCTAAAGCGGGAGTCAAAAGGTCTGACACGTGGGGAGAGTTAGTCGGCATAACTACCCCCACGACAGAATCCTCTGGTGATAATGTTTTTAAAGACAAAAAATGATCTTTATTGTTTAACATGAAATCAGTACATCTGGTACACATTCTAAGATGGGGTTCCACCATGGCTTTAAAACATAATGAACACAGAGCTTCCTCTATGTCAGACATGTTAGAACAGACTAATAATGAGACTAGTAAGCTTGGAAAACACTTTAAATCAAGTTAACAAGCAAATATATAAAACGTTACTGTGCCTTTAAGAGAAACAAATTTTGTCAAAATTTGAAAAACAGTGAAAAAAAGGCAGTAAAACAAACGAAATGTTTACAGTACATGTAATAAGGTAACAGAGCATTGCACCAACTTGCAAATGGATGATTAACCCCTTAATGCAAAAAACAGATAAAAAAAAACAAAAAAAAAACGACATAGACGTTTTTAAAAACAGACACAACAAACTGCCACAGCCAACAGTGGGAAGCTTCAGTTAACTGTTTCTATGCAAAATTTAAGTCAGCCATGTGGAAAAAACTTAGGCCCCAATAAGTTTTATCACCAAACATATGTTAAAAAACGATTAAACATGCCAGCAAACGTTTTAAAACACATTTTTACAAGAGTATGTATCTCTATTAATAAGCCTGATACCAGTCGCTATCGCTGCATTTAAGGCTTTACTTACATTACTTCGGTATCAGCAGTATTTTCTTAGTCATTTCCATTCCTAGAAAAATATTTTACTGCACATACCTTATCTGCAGGAAAACCTGCACGCCATTCCCCCTCTGAAGTACCTCACTCCTCAGAATGTGTGAGAACAGCAAATGGATCTTAGTTACGTCTGCTAAGATCATAGAAAAACGCAGGCAGATTCTTCTTCCAAATACTGCCTGAGATAAACAGCACACTCCGGTGCCATTTAAAAATAACAAACTTTTGATTGAAGAATAAACTAAGTAGAAAGCACCACAGACTCTCACGACCTCCTATCTATGTTGAGGCTTGCAAGAGAATGACTGAATATGGCAGTTAGGGGAGGAGCTATATAGCAGCTTTGCTGTGGGTGGACTCTTGCAGCTTCCTGTTGGGAAGGAGAATATATTCCATAAGTAATGGATGATCCGTGGACTGGATACACTTAACAAGAGAAATAGCTAATTTGCATTTATTTTAAAATGGTTCAAAGAATGTCAGGCAAAATGGTCGGCCCTCGCACATGTTCACTTCATGAAATCTGGCACTCTTCCAAAAAAGTTTGGACACCCCTGGCTTAAAGCTTCACTGACGTGCAAACTCCTCTCCTAAAGCATTGGGATTCACTTGCAGAGTTATTTATACACGCCACTACCAGCTGCATTGTCTCTCACAGACCAGCTAAACTGAGATGTCTGTCTATCTCCTGCAGTGCTTCTCCCTCCCCCTTCCCTCTCTTCCCAGCGCGCGCGGAACTGTGCTGTTATGACAGCATACAGAGCAGGAGTTTTGTTTGTTATTGGAAGGAGTGATTTAGTAGCCCAGGAAATAGATAAGGTAAGGGTGCTGTGTCTGCAGGCTTCTGTCAACAGTAGCTCAAAATCCTTTTCCCATGCTGACGATTGTGCTGCCTGGCTGATATAATAATATGTTCCTTTGCCAGCTTCTCCCTGATAAGATTATAAACTACATTTTGTAACCCCTACTTCCATGTTTAAGGTGGATAATTGTCCTGGAGCCCTCACCTCATTGCTATCCAAATACCAGAAATACCAGTATTGTTTGATCTTGCATTTAATTTGCAAACTACTTTTTTTAAAACTTGTCATAGTTTTCATATGAGGTCTTTGTGCTTAAATGTATACTTTATCATTTATAGTGTACATTTGCATATAAAATTGTTCTGATAATCTATAACCGATGACTTAATTACATAAATTTTTGCCAAAGTAAAAAAAAAATTATATATATGTATGAATCTTTGTGGATGTGTTTATGCAAGTGTATGCATGTATGCATGCATGAATGTGTGTAAATATACATGCATGTCTGTGTGTGTGTGTATGTATGCATAATTGTGTGTAAATATACATGCATGTCTGTGTGTGTGTATGTATGCATAATTGTGTGTAAATATACATGCATGTCTGTGTGTGTGTATGTATGCATAATTGTGTGTAAATATACATGCATGTCTGTGTGTGTGTATGTGTGTAAATATACATGCATGTCTGTGTGTGTGTATGTGTGTATGTATGAATGTGTGTAAATATACATGCATGTCTGTGTGTGTGTATGTATGAATGTGTGTAAATATACATGCATGTCTGTGTGTGTGTATGTATGAATGTGTGTAAATATACATGCATGTCTGTGTGTGTATGTATGTATGCATGAATGTGTGCAAATATACATGCATGTCTGTGTGTGTATGTATGTATGCATGAATGTGTGTAAATATACATGCATGTCTGTGTGTGTGTGTGTGTGTGTATGTATGTACGTATGCATGAATGTGTGTAAATATACATGCATGTCTGTGTATGTATGAATGTGTGTAAATATACATGCATATATGTGTATGTATGTATGTATGCATGAATGTGTGTAAATATACATGCATGTCTGTGTGTGTGTGTGTATATGAATGTGTGTAAATATACATGCATGTCTGTGTGTATGAATGTGTGTAAATATACATGCATATATGTGTGTGTATGTATGTATGCATGAATGTGTGTAAATATACATGCATGTCTGTGTGTGTATGTATGCATGAATGTGTGTAAATATACATGCATGTCTGTGTGTGTATGTATGCATGAATGTGTGTAAATATACATGCATGTCTTTGTGTATGTATGTATGCATGAATGTGTGTAAATATACATGCATGTCTGTGTGTGTGTGTGTGTGTGTGTGTATGCATGAGTGTATTTTGTGTGTGTGAGCATGTATGCCCTTGCACACCAGTCTGTAGCTTGTAAATCTGCCAGATGTTTTATTTTATTTACAAAATAGCCATAGGTGTTTGCTTTCAGGTCTTCTGAACATTCAAACCAGTTCTCTGTAGGATACATTGGAAGCCTAAAATATAATGTGCACCTGGAACATGTTGAACAGCTGTATGTTTTGGAGGATTTTGTTCAGTCTAAGGCAATCCTGGGTTCTCTAAAAGTTAGAGAGTTTTAGAAACTGTAAAATCATGTATAATGAGAAAACTGCAATTAGCTATTTAGCTGCTAACAATTATCTTGTTCAGCAAAGATTCTGAGTGTTATGGCCAGGCAATATCTAGGTTGTAGCATTTGTATTTGATTTTTTTTTTAAAAATATTTCATCACTCAGCAGTAAATTGGAAAGTTGTTTAACATTGTATGCTCTATTTGTAAATTTGTTTCATTCTTTTGGCATCTTTTGTTAAAGAAACATAATTTTAATACTGGGACCTAGCTAACCACATTGGGTGAGCCAAAGACAAGAGGCATATATGTGCAGCCACCAATCAGCAGTTAACTCCCAGTAGGGCATTTCTGCTCCTGTGCCTACCTAGGTATGGTTTTCAACAAAGGATACCAAGAGAACACAGCAAATCAAATAATAGAAGTAAATTGAGAAATTGTTTAAAATTGCATTTCTAGGCAACTGAAGGGGTAAATAAGAGTGTGTGTGTGTCCCTGTGTGTGTTTGTGTCCCTGTGTGTGTTTGTGTCCCTGTGTGTGTGTGTGTGTCCCTGTGTGTGTGTCCCTGTGTGTCTCTGTGTGTGTCCCTTTGTGTTTGTCTTTGTCCCTCTGTTTGTATAATTTATTATTGTATCTAATATATCAGCACTCTGGTTCTGATACTAGTCAGTGCCTCACCAGCGACTGACCTCACCGCACGTCACTGACGCATACTGCAGGGCGTGCAGAAGGCAAGACAAAATGCATTGAGCACCTGGACAGCACATGGATAGTGACCCTGAACAGCACTATTCATGTTCCTCTCTACACACCCTGCAGCATGTGTAACTCATAAGTGTCCAGGAAAACATGGCCGAGGTGGCAACCCTAACTGTAATAATACCAAATTGCCAATATAGGTAATCTCTCTTATACTGGACTTGCAAAGGTCAAGAAAAATTGGAGAGGAACAGATGTGTATAAAGACTCATTAAAATTAAAAACCAAGTGGATTTATGAATTGAAACCCCTCACATCTAGGGGTTTAAATCAATAAATATAAATAGGGTGTTTTTTAAAGTGATACTGAACCCAAATTGTTTCTTTCATGATTCATATAGAGCATGCAATTTTAAGCAACTTTCTAATTTAGTCCTATTATCAAATTTTCTTTGTTCTCTTGCCATCTTTATTTGAAAAAGAAGGCATCTAAGCTAAGGAGCCAGACAATTTTTGGTTCAGACCCTGGACAGCACTTGTTTATTGGAGGGTGAATTTATTCCACCAATCAGCAAGAACAACCCAGGTTGTTCACAAAAATGGTCCGGCTTCTAAACTTACATAATTGCTTTTCAAATACAGATACAAAGAGAATGAAGACAATTTGATAATAGGAGTAAATTAGAAAGTTGCTTAAAATTGCATGCTCTATCTTAATCACGAATGAAACATTTTTGGTTCAGTGTCCCTTTAATAACTATTAACAGAAATACATGTGTTCATGCACTCTCACAAAAATAAACATAATAAAGAATAAAAAATAAAATATAAAAAAATAGGTTTGTCTTCCAGTGGTCACAAAATACCATTCGCCACCTAGGAGTTCAGTTAGGCCCTGTACCAAAGCTAGTAGTTTCCCTAAACTATTCCACTATTATTAGAGAAGTCACTGACCTTATCACCTCCTGGAATTTTAGAGAGAGCTCATGGCTGGGCCGCATAGCATCCTTTAAAATGACGATCCTACCCAAAATTCTCTACTATTTTCGTTGTATCCCACTTAATGTTCCCAGCGGCCTTATAAGCAGGCTTCAGTCCCTTGGTCAGAGCTACATATGGGGTAAGTCTAAGCCCTGCATAGCAGCGAAAATACTCCAGAAACGCTATGAACAAGGGGGCGTGGCTATGCCTAGTATTCAAGGATACTACGAAGCTGCAAGACTTTCCCACGTTTCGGCGTGGGTGGACAAGGGGGAACCGCAGGGGTGGAAGGCGTCTAACCTTCCTCCAGGGCTGGGACTGTCTGACCTACCCTGGATCCCTGATTATTGGCTGGATACTCTAGGGATTAAGAATGCCATTATCAGAGACAATTTAAAAATATGGCAGAGCCTCAGAAATCTTCCTGATGTAGCTCCACATCTCTCTCTTATACATTCTATCCCGGCCCTACTTGCAGCATTACCAGATACACATATCCTGCAGTGGGATGAGTGGGACTTGAGACAAATATCTAATTTTTATTCCTCCGACGCACTGCTTATTCCAAGTAATTTGGGCTCTATCGTCCAAAACCCTCCACCGTGGGCCACATTTGAGTACTCCAGACTATATTCCTTCTTAATATCCTGGGGATTCTCTAAAGTCTATGCCAGACCCCTGACCACCTGGGAGAAACTGTGGCAACTACAAACTAAGACTCCTAAACTCATATCATTCCACTATAACCTAATACAGACGTCCACTAACCAGGGTAGACCTTGGCAACTTAGGGCCTGGGAAGGGGACTTATCCAGACCAATTACGGACAAGGACTTGCATTTAGCTATGACTTTAACTAAAAAGACCATACATTGTGCAGACACTTTGGAATCCTACATGAAGCTGTTCTTGAGATGGTACTACACCCCTTCCAGACTTTTGCAGATGTTCCCATCAGCATCCCCCCTTTGTTGGAGGGAATGTGGACAAAGGGGCTCAGATATCCACGTATGGTGGGAGTGTCCCAAATTACAGCCCAAATGGAACCAAATATTTGACCTCTGCTCTGCTCTTGGATTGTCAACCCCACTAACCCCAGAGATTGCCCTCCTACATACATTTCCACGAAATGTTCAGACTCCCCTATCTAAATTGGTAGTCTTTGTTCTCGCAGCCATGAAACTGGCGATAGCTAGAGCGTGGAAGCAGACTCAACCTCCAGACATTACCGCTGTAACCCCTATAATTCAGTTATACACCAATATGGAAAAAAGTTTTTACTATAGTCTAGACAAAGAGGATTTATATTGGCAGATTCGGGAACCCTGGTTTGTCTACCAAGATAACCGAAGACAAGTATGTGGGCAGAACGGGGTCCCTAGGTATTCCCTACAATTAAATTCAGCTTACAACCCTACCTGAAGCTGGCATTTAGCTGAGGCCCTCCTCCCCCCCCTCCTCTTCATTCTGTCCTTCCCCCCCTCCTCTTCCTTCTGCCCTCCACTTGCTATGTGACCTCTCACTTCCCGTCCCCTCCTTTACCCCTCCCCCCTTCATTTTGGGGTTGCTTGCCCCACCTGGTGATGCACATTGAATCAAACCCTACGTGTTATAAAAAGAGGTTTATTAAATGGTAAATACCGGCTGACTTTTCGAGACCATTATAATATTTCTGGGTATTTTACTGTACTAGTTTCTGCAATTTAATTACGATAGTAACTTTTGTTTAATTTGAAAGGTTCCCTAATTTTAGAGAATCTTATCTATGTTCATCCTAAACAACTGATTGTCCTTATAGTTATGCTTATCGCATTTATTGTACAATTATTGTTGGACCTTTGATTGCATATGATCTCATTGAAACTGTTGTCATTTTAATATGTTTATTCTACAATAAAAAAATATTTTGGGAAAAAAAAGGTTTGTGCACGTATATTTGATAAAATAAGTGTGTACACTTTTTAAAAACAGGTTTGTGCACATTTTGATAATTAAATTATATATAATAGGTCTCATTGGGTGTATACCCTGGGTTATAAGAGCCTACATATCTATTATATAGCTTTAGTTAGGAAACTGCTAACACCATACTGTATTTAATATGTATTAGTTTAATTTAAACTACTTTACATAATAGGTTTTGGTTTTATATATATATATATATATATATATATATATATATATAATCGTTCGTGGGAAACGGCACTCGCCAGATATTCATCCACCAGGTGCTCGGCAGAGTAAATACATACAGTAAAGAAGAACTGAATCCAACGGACGGCCTCCGTTGTTGAAAGCGGTCCAAGAACAGCCGGCACACAGGAAATTTAAAATTTCCTGTGTGCCGGCTGTTCTTGGATCGCTTTCAACAACGGAGGCCGTTCGTTGGATTCAGTTCTTCTTTAATATATATATATATATATATATATATATATATATATATATATATATATATATATATATACAGGGAGTGCAGAATTATTAGGCAAGTTGTATTTTTGAGGATTAATTTTATTATTGAACAACAACCATGTTCTCAATGAACCCAAAAAACTCATTAATATCAGAGCTGAATAGTTTTGGAAGTAGTTTTTAGTTTGTTTTTAGTTATAGCTATTTTAGGGGGATATCTGTGTGTGCAGGTGACTATTACTGTGCATAATTATTAGGCAACTTAACAAAAAACAAATATATACCCATTTCAATTATTTATTTTTACCAGTGAAACCAATATAACATCTCAACATTCACAAATATACATTTCTGACATTCAAAAACAAAACAAAAACAAATCAGTGACCAATATAGCCACCTTTCTTTGCAAGGACACTCAAAAGCCTGCCATCCATGGATTCTGTCAGTGTTTTGATCTGTTCACCATCAACATTGCGTGCAGCAGCAACCACAGCCTCCCAGACACTGTTCAGAGAGGTGTACTGTTTTCCCTCCTTGTAAATCTCACATTTGATGATGGACCACAGGTTCTCAATGGGGTTCAGATCAGGTGAACAAGGAGGCCATGTCATTAGATTTTCTTCTTTTATACCCTTTCTTGCCAGCCACGCTGTGGAGTACTTGGACACGTGTGATGGAGCATTGTCCTGCATGAAAATCATGTTTTTCTTGAAGGATGCAGACTTCTTCCTGTACCACTGCTTGAAGAAGGTGTCTTCCAGAAACTGGCAGTAGGACTGGGAGTTGAGCTTGACTCCATCCTCAACCCGAAAAGGCCCCACAAGCTCATCTTTGATGATACCAGCCCAAACCAGTACTCCACCTCCACCTTGCTGGCGTCTGAGTCGGACTGGAGCTCTCTGCCCTTTACCAATCCAGCCACGGGCCCATCCATCTGGCCCATCAAGACTCACTCTCATTTCATCAGTCCATAAAACCTTAGAAAAATCAGTCTTGAGATATTTCTTGGCCCAGTCTTGACGTTTCAGCTTGTGTGTCTTGTTCAGTGGTGGTCGTCTTTCAGCCTTTCTTACCTTGGCCATGTCTCTGAGTATTGCACACCTTGTGCTTTTGGGCACTCCAGTGATGTTGTAGCTCTGAAATATGGTGGCAAGTGGCATCTTGGCAGCTGCACGCTTGACTTTTCTCAGTTCATGGGCAGTTATTTTGCGCCTTGGTTTTTCCACACGCTTCTTGCGACCCTATTGACTATTTTGAATGAAACGCTTGATTGTTCAATGATCACGATTCAGAAGCTTTGCAATTTTAAGTGCTGCATCCCTCTGCAAGATATCTCACTATTTTTTACTTTTCTGAGCCTGTCAAGTCCTTCTTTTGACCCATTTTGCCAAAGGAAAGGAAGTTGCCTAATAATTATGCACACCTGATATAGGGTAATGATGTCATTAGACCACACCCCTTCTCATTACAGAGATGCACATCACCTAATATGCTTAATTGGTAGTAGGCTTTCGAGCCTATACAGCTTGGAGTAAGACAACATGCATAAAGAGGATGATGTGGTCAAAATACTCATTTGCCTAATAATTCTGCACTCCCTGTATATATATATATTATCTGTATATTTTTACCTGTACATTTTCCTCTGTGTATATACCATCAATATTATATAATTTATGACATACACTCACCGGCCACTTTATTAGGTACACCTTGCCAGGGGTTGGACCCCCTTTTGCCTTCAGAGCTGCCTTAATTCTTCATGGCATAGATTCAACAAGGTGTTGGAAACATTCCTCAGACATGGCCCATATTGACATGATGGCATCACGCAGTTGCTGCAGATTTGTCGGCTGCACATCCATGATGCGAATCTCCCGTTCCACCACATCCCAAAGGTGCTCTATTGAATTAAGATCTGGTGACTTTGGAGGCCATTGGAGTACAGTGAACTCATTGCCATGTTCAAGAATATCGCTTATAAAGTTCTGGATATATTGTAAACAGTAAACTACCGTATTACCGTATTGCAATAGATATCCACGAACCACTAGTAGTAGTAGTAAGGACTAATAAATTGGGTTTTGCAAAAATATTCCTTTTCATATATCGTTTTTTAAATATTGTTTTCAAATATCCCTTTAAACAAATCACTTACATTGGTATATATAATGCGGTAGATCCACTGTAGATCAGAGCTTGAGAAAGGATTGTAGCCAAAACGCGTTGCTCTGTTTTTGCTACATTGAGGCTTCCGTAGTTTGACCGCTTGATGAGCACAGGTGGCGGATTTGAGAAGCTGTACAATCAATGGAATCTGCATCAGATAACCACTACTGCTGCAAATGATCAGACCACAAACGGAGAGTAATCCAGAGTGGAAATACTGATTTAGGACATCTCTGAGACTCTGCTAATACTGTGACAAGGATTTCTTGTCTTGTTCCACTGTAGCAATCTTGGACAACATCCGTAACTTTGGACTCTGTCAATTAAGTCCATCAAATGAACTTTTTAGAATTGTGTTTTATATTGGTGTATGAACTTTATCAAATTAATTTTTAATCTGTATTTTATATCAAACCATACTAATTTTCCTTACAGCCTAATACTGCACACACACACACACACACATATATATATATATATATATATATATATATATATATATATATAACACATATCAGCACTACTAGTAAAATAGTAATTGCAGTCATTCAAAACTGATGTTCTCAAAACAGAGATACACCAATCAAGGTGCACGGTAGTGGTAAACTATTGGATATTAGAAATAGAGAGAGAGAAAAAGACCACTATACTCCAGCACTAGACTATTACATATAAATAGGCAAATAACCCCATAGGAGACCAGGAGGACTACAGGAAACTAGTAGGGCAGAAAAAAACAAAGATAACCTAAAAAGTGTATATATGTATTTAGCTTTCATAGTGCCACAGAACCCCGACTGTTGTGTTTGTGTAGCACATTCGGTCTCATTTTCTTTTTTAGAAAATATGTATATACAAAGTCCATAAGTATTGTAAATAATTCAAGATTGTTCTTGTTAGAGGTCCTCTCTGAGACCGGATAGAATTTGTTACTGATCAGTATTCTGCACTTCACCTGCAAACTGAGTATTTCACCATACAAGGCCTTGGAGAGCAAAATCAGACAGGCACACAGAATATTGTCTAAGTCTGCTCTGTTTCTAATTAGCAGTGCTTTGCTTATAAAAGGTAAAATTGTTTCATGGTACATGTCTATACAGTGATGCAGTATAGCCTAGAAGTTTACAGAAAACAAGAATGTATGTAAGGAGTGAACCAACAGAAGTAATCTAAGATAAAAGTGAATCCAGGCGTTAAGCCAAGGACATAGTCTCGAGATAAGGTTATTTTACAATAAGCTCACATCAGCTTATTTATTCACAGTATAATAAACTATTTTGTCTTGCAACCACCATTTTAGAGTCAGTATGGATATATATTTTCTTACATTACCCACCTTTTATTCTAACAGAATAACATACAGTAACAAAGAAGGGGAAAGGGTCATGGAGTTACACCTGGGTGAGCCGTCAAAGTAGTAGATGACGATTTCCAGAAATTTGCCCTTAGGTGTCTGCATAGTTGAGAGGACCTTATACCAGGGAGCAAGATGCTGAAGTGAATATGGTGCATGGGCACTGGTTACCTGCCATTCTGCCTGGCCTGCTTCTCCCTGTCAGTTACCACTGCCAATCGAGGTCTTGCCATAAATCAGGAGGTAGAATCTGCTCCTGCAATCATCCCAAGTGACAGGTGCCCAGCTGTGCTTAGCCGTGCCGAGCATGAAGTCCTTGAGGGCAGAGCACAGAAGCCACTGACTCCCAGCGATGTGGACGTTCTTGCCAGCGAAAGGGATACTGTTAAACAGAATGGAGAAAATGGACTGATGCACTCAGTTGTTGTACTGAATAAGGAGGGGCCTGCAAACAACTTCCTACAAGTGGAGCTGAACTTGAAGTTGGAGAATTTATTATTTCATGATCCAGTAAAGTATGTTTACAATCCCTTATTATATGCCTGGGATCCACATGAGACGTATGTGCGGGGATACTGCCAGACCAAAAAGGAGGTGCTTTCTTTAGGAATTAACCCAGGACCATTTGGCATGGCTCAAACGGGTTCCTTTTGGGGAAGTGAAGCATGTATGGAATTGGCTGCAGATTGAAGGTCTTGTTTGTAAACCAGAATTGGAGCACCCTAAAAGGCCTAATTGTGGGTTTCATTGTCCCCAAAGTGACGTGAGTGGTGCCCGTTTTTGGGGTTTCTTCAAATCACAATGTGGACATCCTGATGTGTTTTTCCAGCGCTGTTTTGTTCACAACCATTGTCTTCTCATCTTCATGAACCAATCTGGCAAGAACCTGACACCCACAGACATTCCAAAAGCAAAACGAGAGTCACTACTGGAGAGCTATGATGAAGCCCTTTGTCAAGTTGTAGAGACGCTTGGGGTCAGAATGGTTATTGGTGTAGGAAGATTATTTGAACAGAGGGCTAGGAAGGCTCTGGCATTGGAGGGACTAGATGTTGCAGTAAAAAGCATAATGCACCCCTCCCCTAGGAATCATCAAGCCAACAAAGGTTGGAACAGTATGGTGAGGACCCCGTTAGAGGAACTGGGAGTCTTAAGCTTACTGAATTGTGGAACAGCAAAAGCATAAGACACAGTCTATATTAGGATTTTACAAGACTCATCAGAGGAAGGTTCTACATATTCGTACTGGGTATTATAGAGGGTTGTAGTTCAGGAGATCTGCACTGCTGACTCTTGTCATCTCCTGTACTACTATTCGGTGCACCTCCTGGTGTACAGAGTTTTTAAACACTAATAGGAAAATTTACCTCTCTTGCTAATTTGCCTAAAGCAAAGAAACATTACACAATGATGAAGCTTGATTTTTGAAGCCTGCATACTGTTTAATAAGCTATAATTCCCACATTGTAAATAACTAAGCTAATAAGCTACATTATTTTGAAAATGGATTATTATTTGAAATAACAAAACGTAAAGAACGTGAAAGACTTTTTACTTTAAAAAAACCAAACTTATAACGTTTGCAACATTCAACATTGGAAACACGGACCTTGTATCTAATCTTAAATATCAATGGGTGAAACAAAGACAAAACTTATGTTTCTTGCTTGTCAACCACATAATGGAATTTCAAACAATGGCAGCTTTCAAAATATATTATTGATATTATGCAGTAATAATACCCTTACGATTGTGTGCTTGAAGTATGTGTACTAACAAATCCTAGGCGCCAGGATCCTGAAATTTTACTTCTTTCTTTAATTTTTTTGGATTAATCTATAAGTGTATATGTAAATAATGTTCCTGATTCCTAAAAATAGGTTCCTGGCTCCTAACATATCAATTTATCAGCCTTTGAGATATATATATATATATATTTTTTTTCTTCTGTTTCCTCCCAGCATGTATTTTATATATCCTCAAATGTAGCCGCCAATCAGCAAGCCCTATCCAGGGTACTGAACCAAAAATAGGCCGGTTCCAAAGCTTTCATTCCTGCTTTTTAAAATAAAGATACCAAGAGATTAAAGAAAAATTGCTAATAGGAGTAAATTAAAAAGTTGCTTAAAATTGCATGCTCTATCTAAACCATGAAAGAAAATATTTGGGTTTACCATCCCTTTAAAAAGGAGTAAACAAGCAAACAGCTATATAAATGGCACAAAAAGCAAAATTTATGCTTACCAGATAAATTCCTTTCTTTCCTGGAAGGGAGAGTCCACGACTTCATTCATTACTGTTGGGAAATACAGCACCTGGCCACCAGGAGGAGGCAAAGACATCCCAAGACAAAGGCTTAAATATCCCTCCCACTTCCCCTATCCTCCCAGTCATTCTTTGCCTTTCGTGAGTGCCCCAGCCATTGGGAATACGGGTCGAGATTGAGGGATCCTCAGGCAGAACTAATAGATGCTCTAGCGGTTCCTTGGAGGTTCAGGCTCATATATCTGTTTCCTCCATTACCTCTTCTTACTCGGGTGGTGGCCCGCATCAAGCAGGAGCAAGCATTAGTGATTCTAATTGCTCCATCCTGGCCGCAAAGGACTTGGTTCTTGGATCTGGTGGCGATGTTCTCATGATATTGCTTATATAAAGGGTCCTCATTGTTTTGTATATTTGATGTTGTGATAGAATCCTCATACCTCATTATAGGTCACTCTCTGACCTGGTAACTTCCCTGGTATATTTAAGAGGATTGCTAGCTTATAGAATGGCCACTGTTGGGCCTGAGACATTCTTACTTGTACCAATAATTGAGGATAGGGTTTACGAATGTACATAAAATAAAGTGTAAAGCGGATAGATAGCGTACGTGTTTAAATGTAATTCCAACTGAGCACTCATTAACTATAATATCCTCATCTTGATTGTATTTGGTGAATGCGAAGATAAAGGGCCACTTTTGGGCCCTCTAGTCTGTAAATACCCAAGAGCTATGTGGAGCCACAAAGTTGGAGACAAACTGAACGAGCCTATAAACTATATCTTAATATTTTGTGTACAGAACGGAACAGGAAGGAGCTGCCAGTTGAGTAGGTAATATGTTAAAGTCGGGTTAAATGAACAAAGACAAAGGCTAAATTTCCAATCCTGGAAATCGTGCGGGGTCTGAGAGTATGTATGTGGGGGTTTGCTGTAGGGGAGGAATAAACTTAAGCTGTGCCTGAGTCCAAATATATAGCTTAATATTCTATAGGGGTGGGAAACAAATATTGTAGCTAGACATCTAATCTGGCCACTCAAATAAATTATCTGTACTACCAAATCCTAATATAAATCCTTAAAGATAGTCCTATCAATTTGACTAGGTGCGCAATGAGAGGGGAACTAGTAATTCCTCGCCTGTGAGTGGGCATTTGTCTAAAGATCCTACAGACCGGGTGATATCTATCACATGAGTATATGTGTATTAAGGCCTAGTATGACAGATTACTAATCATTATAGAATGTTGTTGCGATGAATGCAAATATAGCATTGGCCTGTGCAAAATATGTATAGGAGAAAGAAGTTCAAATACAAATACAAAATATTAATGCCCCTACTACCAACCCACAGACAACATACTCTACATAAAAAGAAAGCACCCTACAATGTTTGCATATACACCTTATTTTTCAGGGCTTTAAGAAAAAATGTTAAGTAGCAAAAATTAGACCGTTGATCTGCACGGCATCCCTAAACAGTTGCTGTAGGCTCCGTACATTATGGGAAATCACAGCATGTTAAGGGATCCGAGCATGCAGACATCACCCCACGCCAACCTTGTCTTGCACCCGGAATGAACCTGCCAGTCCATGGAACAATTGAAGAATGGGGCCACAGTCTCTGGATATTCTTGTTATCGCAAGTCCGGTAGTGAGGCCCATCATGAGACCGGTTTCTTTCCCCACAAGTTCAGGAGTGTTGCAGCTAGTGCCACTTTCCATGGTGCGAAGGGAAGGATCAGCAGAGTTAGCGACCCGTGTGGTCACTAGTTGAGGATTGACTTTTCTGTTCTGTTCTGTTTAGAATTACCCTGTCTTTTTATCTTGGGGCAAAAAAACTCCTTTCCCCCAGTAATAGTGGAAATAATAGAATCCAACTGAGAACCAAACAAATTATTACCCTGGAATGATAGAGATAGTAACCTAGATTTAGATACCATGTCAGCATTCCATGATTTGAGCCATAAAGCTCTTCTAGCTAAAATAGCCATTCAACATTGGAAACACGGACCTTGTATCTAATCTTAAATATCAATGGGTGAAACAAAGACAAAACTTATGTTTCTTGCTTGTCAACCACATAATGGAATTTCAAACAATGGCAGCTTTCAAAATATATTATTGATATTATGCAGTAATAATACCCTTACGATTGTGTGCTTGAAGTATGTGTACTAACAAATCCTAGGCGCCAGGATCCTGAAATTTTACTTCTTTCTTTAATTTTTTTGGATTAATCTATAAGTGTATATGTAAATAATGTTCCTGATTCCTAAAAATAGGTTCCTGGCTCCTAACATATCAATTTATCAGCCTTTGAGATATATATATATATATATATATATATATATATATATATATATATATATATATTTCTGTCTCCTCCCAGCATGTATTTTGTATATCCTCAAATGTAGCCGCCAATCAGCAAGCCCTATCCAGGGTACTGAACCAAAAATAGGCCGGCTCCAAAGCTTTCATTCCTGCTTTTTAAAATAAAGATACCAAGAGATTAAAGAAAAATTGATAATAGGAGTAAATTAAAAAGTTGCTTAAAATTGCACGCTCTATCTAAATCATGAAAGAAAATATTTGGGTTTACCATCCCTTTAAAAAGGAGTAAACAAGCAAACAGCTATATAAATGGCACAAAAAGCAAAATTTATGCTTACCAGATAAATTCCTTTCTTTCCTGGAAGGGAGAGTCCACGACTTCATTCATTACTGTTGGGAAATACAACACCTGGCCACCAGGAGGAGGCAAAGACATCCCAAGACAAAGGCTTAAATATCCCTCCCACTTCCCCTATCCTCCCAGTCATTCTTTGCCTTTCGTGAGTGCCCCAGCCATTGGGAATACGGGTCGAGATTGAGGGATCCTCAGGCAGAACTAATAGATGCTCTAGCGGTTCCTTGGAGGTTCAGGCTCATATATCTGTTTCCTCCATTACCTCTTCTTACTCGGCTGGTGGCCCGCATCAAGCAGGAGCAAGCATTAGTGATTCTAATTGCTCCATCCTGGCCGCAAAGGACTTGGTTCTTGGATCTGGTGGCGATGTTCTCATGATATTGCTTATATAAAGGGTCCTCATTGTTTTGTATATTTGATGTTGTGATAGAATCCTCATACCTCATTATAGGTCACTCTCTGACCTGGTAACTTCCCTGGTATATTTAAGAGGATTGCTAGCTTATAGAATGGCCACTTTTGGGCCTGAGACATTCTTACTTGTACCAATAATTGAGGATAGGGTTTACGAATGTACATAAAATAAAGTGTAAAGCGGATAGATAGCGTACGTGTCTAAATGTAATTCCAACTGCGCACTCATTAACTATAATATCCTCATCTTGATTGTATTTGGTGAATGCGAAGATAAAGGGCCACTTTTGGGCCCTCTAGTCTGTAAATACCCAAGAGCTATGTGGAGCCACAAAGTTGGAGACAAACTGAACGAGCCTATAAACTATATCTTAATATTTTGTGTACAGAACGGAACAGGAAGGAGCTGCCAGTTGAGTAGGTAATATGTTAAAGTCGGGTTAAATGAACAAAGACAAAGGCTAAATTTCCAATCCTGGAAATCGTGCGGGGTCTGAGAGTATGTATGTGGGGGTTTGCTGTAGGGGAGGAATAAACTTAAGCTGTGCCTGAGTCCAAATATATAGCTTAATATTCTATAGGGGTGGGAAACAAATATTGTAGCTAGACATCTAATCTGGCCACTCAAATAAATTATCTGTACTACCAAATCCTAATATAAATCCTTAAAGATAGTCCTATCAATTTGACTAGGTGCGCAATGAGAGGGGAACTAGTAATTCCTCGCCTGTGAGTGGGCATTTGTCTAAAGATCCTACAGACCGGGTGATATCTATCACATGAGTATATGTGTATTAAGGCCTAGTATGACAGATTACTAATCATTATAGAATGTTGTTGCGATGAATGCAAATATAGCATTGGCCTGTGCAAAATATGTATAGGAGAAAGAAGTTCAAATACAAATACAAAATATTAATGCCCCTACTACCAACCCACAGACAACATACTCTACATAAAAAGAAAGCACCCTACAATGTTTGCATATACACCTTATTTTTCAGGGCTTTAAGAAAAAATGTTAAGTAGCAAAAATTAGACCGTTGATCTGCACGGCATCCCTAAACAGTTGCTGTAGGCTCCGTACATTATGGGAAATCACAGCATGTTAAGGGATCCGAGCATGCAGACATCACCCCACGCCAACCTTGTCTTGCACCCGGAATGAACCTGCCAGTCCATGGAACAATTGAAGAATGGGGCCACAGTCTCTGGATATTCTTGTTATCGCAAGTCCGGTAGTGAGGCCCATCATGAGACCGGTTTCTATCCCCACAAGTTCAGGAGTGTTGCAGCTAGTGCCACTTTCCATGGTGCGAAGGGAAGGATCAGCAGAGTTAGCGACCCGTGTGGTCGCTAGTTGAGGATTGACTAAGTCCCGGCTCACACTTGGTATCTCCGTGTATATGGAGGTGAAGGACAGCTGCGGGAGAGGCCAAGTATGTGCGGCTAAATCCTTCCTAGTCGGCATATCTTCATAGCCAGGTAAGGTAAGTGTTTGCAGTCCTTTAACTTTCTTTGGGCTAGCAGGAGCGTTCTGTGTGATCCTAGAGAGTGCTGGATTTTTAGTTGCTGGGTTCTCTGTATGAGCAGATCTTCCCCAGTCAACAGTGCAGCAGTTGGGATCTCTTTGTGTTGTGAGAAGTTCTCTCGTGTTTGCAGCATTCCAAAGCGAAGCCCCATTGTCACTGGCCTCGGGGGCCACATATGGAGTAATGAGCACAAGTTCTCTCAGAGCGTAGTCGGTGACGGGTAGCGGGCTCCGAGGACAGGAGTCCCCCATACTCTCCCCCTTTGAGCAGCTAGGTTCCTGCTGAGGAAGCCTCTCCCGAGTACCTCTATTTGAGCCAGATGCCATTCGCAGGTTTTCTTCAAATAACTCCTGATAGCCGACGAGCAAGCAGCTCAGTTCTGTTAGGAAGCTTGCAGCGGTCTCCATTTTAGCTTGAGTCTTAGATTGTAGTAGAGCACTCTTTATGTAGGTATGCAGGTATTAATCAGCGCACAGCAGGCACTGCTCGACAGTGAAGTCCACAGGGGAAAATCACTGTGGGGTTGTATTGAGGCCTAAACCTCAGAGTAATGCTCTGGATTCTGAGAGCAGGCAGCAATCCTAAAAATACGAGTCTCTCTTGAAAAGGGATCCTCCGCAGATCAAAATGCTATCAAATTGAGGTTCAGATGGAGTTCCTAAGCAGAGATTTTAGTTGGAATTAGTAAGATAACTGGAGCAGCTCAAAATATTGCGTCCAAGCATGGCCGCCGCACGGAAGTCCCCCTGGCTTTGGTTTCTTATAAGGCTTGGATTTATTCCAACTCGAGTCCTTAAGGGAAGGAGTGGTTTTCTGTTCTGTTCTGTTTAGAATTACCCTTAGTCTTTTTATCTTGGGGCAAAAAAACTCCTTTCCCCCAGTAATAGTGGAAATAATAGAATCCAACTGAGAACCAAACAAATTATTACCCTGGAATGATAGAGATAGTAACCTAGATTTAGATACCATGTCAGCATTCCATGATTTGAGCCATAAAGCTCTTCTAGCTAAAATAGCCAAAGACATAGATTTAACATCAATCTTGATGATATCAAAAATAGCATCACAGATGAAATGAACATCAGCAATATAATGTTTCATATCAACAGGGATATCATGTACTTTAGATTTTGAAGGAACAACAGATACTGTACTAGCACTAATAGAAACCTTTTCTGCATGCAAAATCTTATCATGACAAGTGTTACATACTACAGATGGAGATATAATCTCCACAAGCTTACAACAGATACACTTAGCTTTGGTAGAACTGTGTTCAGGCAGCATGGTTCCTACAGCAGCTTCTGAGACAGGATCAGATTGAGACAGCTTGTAAAATGTAAAAGAATAAAATAACATTTAAACAGAAATATCTTATTTCTGCTTATAGCAGTTTCAGGAATGGGGAAAAATGCAAATGCTAAAATTGACAAAAAAGCAAATAGCATAGCCCTCTGAGCATAAAGAAGGCAATGAGCATATAGGAAGTGGGGTAAAATAAAACAAATTTTTTTTTTTGGCCCCAACATACATCTGGAAATGATGCAACTCGCATCATAACAAACACAAATTTGCGCCAAACAACCTGGCGTCAACTAATATGCAGGAAATGATGAACTTGTGTCACTACAGATGCACATTCGCGCCAAAAAAAATCTTGTGGCAAGAATGATGCAATAAAAAAAAACAGCATTTTGCACCCTCGCGAGCCTAATTTGCCCACAATTTTTTAAAGAAAAAACAAGTCAAATTGAAAAAAACATAATTTATTCTTATCCCATAAATTTCTTTCTTTCTCGACATGGTGAGTCCACGGATCATCTTAATTACTGTTGGGAATATCAGTCCTGACCAGCAGGAGGAGGCAAAGAGCACCACAGCAAAAGCTGTGAAATATCACTCCCCCTACCCACTATCCCCAGTCATTCGACCAAAGGAAAAGGAGAAAGGAAGTAATCTAAGGTGCAGAGGTGCCTAACGTTTATAGAAAAGCAAACTGTCTGAAAAACAGGACGGGCCGTGGACTCACCGTGTCAATAAATAAATACATTTATCAGGTAAGAATAAATTATGTTTTCTTTCTAATGACACGGTGAGTCCACGGATCATCTTAATTACTGTTGGGAACCAATACCCAAGCTAGAGGACATGGATGATAAGGGAGGGACAAGACAGTTAACCTAAACAGAAGGCACCACTGCTTGAAGAACCTGTCTCCCAAAAGAAGCCTCTGCTAAAGCAAAAGTATCAAATTTGTAAAATTTAGAAAAAGTATGCAAAGATGACCAAGTCGCAGCCTTGCAAAGCTGATCTACAGAAGCTCCATTTTTGAAAGCCCAAGAAAATGAAACAGCTCTCGTGGAATGAGCCGTGATTCTCTCAGGAGGCTGCTGACCAGCAGTCTCATATGCCAAGCGAATAACACTCCTCAACCAACAAGAAAGAGAAGTAGCCGTAGCTTTCTTACCCTTACGCTTCCTAAAAACGACAACAAAAGAAGAAGACTGGCGAAAATCCTTAGTCGCCTGCAAATAATATTTCAATGCACGAACCACATCCAGGTTGTGCAACAAACGCTCCTTATGAGAAGAAGGATTAGGAAACAAAGAAGGAACAACAATCTCTTGATTAATATTGTTATCAGAAACAACCTTGGGAAGAAAACCCAAGGCAGTACGCAGAACTACCTTATCAGAGTGAAAAATAAGAAAAGGTGATTCATACTGTAAGGCTGAAAGCTCCGAAACTCTTTGAGCCGAAGAAATAGCCACCAGAAACAAAACCTTCCAAGATAACATCTTAATATCCAAAGAATGCATAGGTTCAAACGGAGCCTGTTGACGGACTCTAAGAACCAAATTAAGACTCCAAGGTGGAGTAGTAGACTTCAACACAGGCCGAATTCTAACCAAGGCCTGACAAAAAGAATGAACATCTGGCACATCCGCCAGGCGCTTGTGCAATAAAATAGATAAAGCAGAAATTTGACCCTTCACGGTACTAGCAGATAAACCTTTCTCCAAACCCTCCTGGAGAAAAGACAAAATCCTAGGAATCCTATCTCTACTCCACGAGTAGCCTTTGGATTCTCACCAATACAAATATTTACGCCAAATCATATAATAAATCTTCCTAGTCACAGGCTTACAAGCCTGAATCATAGTCTCAATGAGTGACTCAAAAACCACGCTTAGAAAGAATCAAGCGTTCAATCTCCAAGCAGTCAGCTTCAGAGAAACAAGATTTGGATGAAGGAACCCTGCAGAAACAGGTCCTTCCTTAATGGAAGACGCCAAGGTGGAAGAGAAGACATCTCCACCAGATCTGCAAACCAGATTCTGCGAGGCCACGCCAGAGCAATGAGAATCACTGATGCCCTCTCTTGTTTGACCTGAGCAATGACCCAAGGAAGAAGAGCAAACGGAGGGAACACATATGCCAGACTGAAAGTCCAAGGAACTGCCAGAGCATCTATCAGAACAGTCTGAGAATCCTTTGACCTCGACCTGTACCTCAGGAGCTTGGCATTCTGATGAGATGCCATGAGATCCAACTCTGGCTGTCCCCAACAGAGAATCAAGCTGGAAAATACCTCTGGATGAAGTTCCCACTCCCCCGGATGAAAAACATAATTTATGTAAGAACTTACCTGATAAATTAATTTCTTTCATATTAGCAAGAGTCCATGAGCTAGTGACGTATGGGATATACATTCCTACCAGGAGGGGCAAAGTTTCCCAAACCTCAAAATGCCTATAAATACACCCCTCACCACACCCACAAATCAGTTTAACGAATAGCCAAGAAGTGGGGTGATAAAAAAAAAAGGGCGAAAGCATAAAAAATAAGGAATTGGAATAGTTGTGCTTTATACAAAAAAAATCATAATCACCACAAAAAAAGGGTGGGTCTCATGGACTCTTGCTAATATGAAAGAAATTAATTTATCAGGTAAGTTCTTACATAAATTATGTTTTCTTTCATGTAATTAGCAAGAGTCCATGAGCTAGTGACGTATGGGATAATAAATACCCAAGATGTGGAACTTCCACGCAAGAGTCACTAGAGAGGGAGGGATAAAATAAAGACAGCCAATTCCGCTGAAAAACAATCCACACCCCCAAACAAAGTTTAAATCTTATAATGAAAAAAACTGAAATTATAAGCAGAAGAATCAAACTGAAACAGCTGCCTGAAGTACTTTTCTACCAAAAACTGCTTCAGAAGAAGAAAACACATCAAAATGGTAGAATTTAGTAAAAGTATGCAAAGAAGACCAAGTTGCTGCTTTGCAAATTTGATCAACCGAAGCTTCATTCCTAAATGCCCAGGAAGTAGAAACTGACCTAGTTGAATGAGCTGTAATCCTTTGAGGCGGAGTTCTACCTGACTCAACATAAGCATGATGAATCAAAGACTTTAACCAAGACGCCAAAGAAATGGCAGAATCCTTCTGACCTTTCCTAGAACCAGAAAAGATAACAAATAGACTAGAAGTCTTTCGGAAATCTTTAGTAGCTTCAACATAATATTTCAAAGCTCTTACTACATCCAAAGAATGTAATGATCTTTCCTTAGAATTCTTAGGATTAGGACACAATGAAGGAACCACAAGCTCTCTACTAATGTTGTTAGAATTCACAACTTTAGGTAAAAATTTAAAAGAAGTCCGCAACACTGCCTTATCCTGATGAAAAATCAGAAAAGGAGATTCACAAGAAAGAGCAGATAACTCAGAAACTCTTCTAGCAGAAGAGATGGCCAAAAGAAACAAAACTTTCCAAGAAAGTAATTTAATATCTAGAGAATGCATAGGTTCAAAAGGAGGAGCTTGTAGAGCTCCCAGAACCAAATTCAAACTCCAAGGAGGAGAAATTGACTTAATGACAGGTTTGATACGAACCAAAGCCTGTACAAAACAATGAATATCAGGAACATTAGCAATCTTTCTGTGAAACAGCACAGAAAGAGCAGAAATTTGTCCTTTCAAGGAACTGGCAGACAAACATTTATCCAGACCATCCTGAAGAAACTGTAAAATTCTAGGAATTCTAAAAGAATGCCAGGAAAATTGATGAGAAGAACACCAAGAAATGTAAGTCTTCCAGACTCGATAATATATCTTCCTAGACACAGATTTACGAGCCTGTAACATAGTATTAATTACGGAGTCAGAGAAACCTCTATGACTAAGAATCAAGCGTTCAATCTCCATACCTTCAAATTTAATGATTTGAGATCCTGATGGAAAAATGGGCCTTGAGATAAAAGGTCTGGTCTTAACGGGATAGTCCAAGGTTGGCAACTGGCCATCCGAACAAGATCCGCATACCAAAACCTGTGAGGCCATGCTGGAGCCACCAGCAGTACAAACGAACGCTCCTTTAGAATCTTGGAAATCACTCTTGGAAGAAGAACTAGAGGCGGAAAGATATAGGCAGGATGATACTTCCAAGGAAGCGACAATGCATCCACTGCCTCCGCCTGAGGATCCCTGGATCTGGACAGATACCTGGGAAGTTTCTTGTTTAGATGAGAAGCCATCAGATCTATTTCTGGAAGACCCCAGATTTGAACAATCTGAAGAAATACCTCTGGGTGAAGAGACCATTCGCCCGGATGCAACGTCTGGCGACTGAGATAATCCGCTTCCCAATTGTCTATACCTGGGATGTGAACCGCAGAAATTAGACAGGAGCTGGATTCCGCCCATACAAGTATTCGAGATACTTCTTTCATAGCCAGAGGACTGTGAGTCCCCCCTTGATGATTGATATATGCCACGGTTGTGACATTGTCCGTCTGAAAACAAATGAACGATTCTCTCTTCAGAAGAGGCCACGACTGAAGAGCTCTGAAAATCGCACGGAGTTCCAAAATGTTTATTGGTAATCTCGCCTCCTAAGATTCCCAAACCCCCTGCACTGTCAGAGACCCCCATACAGCTCCCCAACCTGTCAGACTCGCATCTGTTGAGATCACAGTCCAGGTTGGAAAAACAAAAGAAGCCCCTTGAATTAAACGATGGTGATCTGTCCACCACGTCAGAGAGTGTCGTACAATCGGATTTAAAGATATTAACTGTGATATCTTTGTATAATCCCTGCACCACTGGTTCAGCATACAGAGCTGAAGAGGTCGCATGTGAAAACGAGCAAAGGGGATCGTGTCTGATGCAGCAGTCATAAGACCAAGAATTTCCATGCATAAGGCTACCGAAGGGAATGATTGAAACCAAAGGTTTCCACAGGCTGAAAACAATTTCAGACGTCTCTTGTCCGTCAGAGACAAAGTCATGGACACTGAATCTATTTGGAAACCTAAAAAGGTTACCCTTGTCTGAGGAATCAATGAACTCTTTGGTAAATTGATCCTCCAACCATGTTCTTGAAGAAACGACACAAGTCGATTCGTATGAGATTCTGCTAAATGTGAAGACTCAGCAAGTACCAAGATATCGTCCAAATAAGGAAATACCACAATACCCTGTTCTCTGATTACAGATAGAAGGGCACCGAGAACTTTTGAAAAGATCCTTGGAGCCGTTGCTAGGCCAAACGGCAGAGCCACAAATTGGTAATGCTTGTCTAGAAAAGAGAATCTCAGAAACTGAAAGTGATCTGGATGAATCGGAATATGCAGATGTGCATCCTGCAAATCTATTGTGGACATATAATGCCCTTGCTGAACAAAAGGCAGAATAGTCCTTATAGTTACCATTTTGAATGTTGGTATCCTTACATAACGATTCAATATTTTTAAAACCAGAACTGGTCTGAAGGAATTCTCCTTCTTTGGTACAATGAATAGATTTGAGTAAAACCCCAGCCCCTGTTCCAGAACTGGAACTGGCATAATTACTCCAGCCAACTCTAGATCTGAAACACATTTCAGAAATGCCTGAGCCTTCACTGGATTTATTGGAATGCGAGAAAGAAAAAATCTTCTTGCAGGTGGCCTTACCTTGAAACCTATTCTGTACCCTTGTGAAACAATGTTCTGAATCCAAAGACTGTGAATCGATTTGATCCAAATTTCTTTGAAAAATCATTATCTGCCCCCTACCAGCTGCGCTGGAATGAGGGCCGCACCTTCATGTGGACTTGGGAGCTGGCTTTGGCTTTCTAAAAGGCTTGGATTTATTCCAGACTGGAGACGGTTTCCAAACAGAAACCGTTCCTTTAGGGGAAGGGTCAGGCTTCTGTTCCTTATTCTGACGAAAGGAACGAAAACGATTAGCAGCCCTATATTTACCTTTAGATTTTTTATCCTGAGGTAAAAAAGTTCCTTTCCCCCCAGTAACAGTTGAAATAATAGAATCCAACTGAGAACCAAACAATTTATTACCTTGGAAAGAAAGGGAAAGCAAAGTTGACTTAGAAGACATATCAGCATTCCAAGTTTTAAGCCATAAAGCTCTTCTAGCTAGAATAGCTAAAGACATATACCTGACATCAACTCTGATGATATCAAAGATGGCATCACAAATAAAGTTATTAGCATGTTGAAGAAGTTTAACAATGCTATGAGAATTATGATCTGACACTTGTTGTGCCAAAGCCTCCAACCAAAAAGTGGAAGCTGCAGCAACATCAGCCAAAGAAATAGCAGGCCTAAGAAGATTACCTGAACATAAATAAGCTTTCCTTAGAAAGGAATCAATCTTCCTATCTAAAGGATCCTTAAAGGAAGTACTATCTGCCGTAGGAATAGTAGTACGCTTAGCAAGAGTAGAGATAGCCCCATCAACTTTAGGGATTTTGTCCCAAAACTCTAATCTGTCAGATGGCACAGGATACAATTTCTTAAATCTTTTAGAAGGAGTAAAAGAATTACCCAGATTATTCCATTCCCTAGAAATTACTTCAGAAATAGCATCAGGGACAGGAAAAACTTCCGGAATAACTACAGGAGGTTTAAAAACCGAATTTAAACGCTTATTAGATTTAGTATCAAGAGGACTAGAATCCTCAATTTCTAAAGCGATTAAAACTTCTTTAAGTAAAGAACGAATAAATTCCATTTTAAATAAATATGAAGATTTATCAGTGTCAATATCTGAGACAGAATCCTCTGAACCAGAAAAATCCTCATCATAAACAGACAAATCAGAATGATGATGTTCATTTAAAAATTCATCTGAGAAATGAGAAGTTTTAAAAGACCTTTTACGCTTACTGGAAGGAGGAATAACAGACATAGCCTTCCTAATAGATTTAGAAACAAAATCTCTTATATTAACAGGAACATCCTGAGTATTAGATGTTGATGGAACAGCAACAGGTAATGGAATATTACTAATGGAAATTGAATCTGCATTAGCAAGTTTATCATGACATTCATCACAAACTACAGCCGGAGGAACAGATACCACAAGTTTACAACAAATGCACTTAACTTTGGTAGAGCCAGCATCAGGCAGCGTTTTTCCAGAAGTAGCTTCTGATCCAGGGTCAATCTGAGACATCTTGCAATATGTAAGAGAAAAAACAACATATAAAGCAAAATCTATCAAATTCCTTAAATGACAGTTTCAGGAATGGGAAAAAATGCCAATGAATAAGCCTCTAGTAACCAGAAGCAAAAGAAAAATGAGACTTAAATAATGAGAAAAAAAGGTGGAGACAAAAATGACGCCCACATTATTGGCGCCTAAATGCTTTTGGCGCCGAGAATGACGCCACATCCGGTGACGCCGACACTTTTGGCGCAAAACGTCAAAAAAATGACGCAATCACGAACAACTTCCGGCGACAAGTATGACGCCGGAAATGACAAGGAAATTTTTTGCGCCAAAAAAGTCTGCGCCAAGAATGACGCAATAAAATGAAGCATTTTCAGCCCCCGTCAATTTAAAGGTAAGAAAAAAATTGATAATTCATATGCATTATCCCAATAATGAAACTGTCTGTCTGAAATAAGGAATATTGATCATCCTCAAACAAGGCAAATAAATGTTTAAACACATATATTTAGAACTTTTACATAAAAGTGCCCAACCATAGCTTAGAGTGTCACAAAAAATAAGATTACTTACCCCAGGACACTCATCTACATGTAGTAGAAAGCCAAACCAGTACTGAAACGAGAATCAGTAGAGGTAATGGTATATAAGAGTATATCGACGATCTGAAAAGGGAGGTAAGAGATGAATCTCTACGACCGATAACAGAGAACCTATGAAAAAGATCCCATAGAAGGAGACCATTGAATTCAAATAGGCAATACTCTCCTCACATCCCTCTGACATTCACTGCACACTGAGAGGAAAACTGGGCTCCAGCCTGCTGCGAAGCGCATATCAACGTAGAATCTAGCACAAACTTACTTCACCACCTCCATGGGAGGCAAAGTTTGTAAAACTGATTTGTGGGTGTGGTGAGGGGTGTATTTATAGGCATTTTGAGGTTTGGGAAACTTTGCCCCTCCTGGTAGGAATGTATATCCCATACGTCACTAGCTCATGGACTCTTGCTAATTACATGAAAGAAAGTCTGCTCAGAAAATACGCTTCCTAATTGTCCACCCCTGGAATATGGATAGCAGACAGACAACAGTTGTGAATCTCCGCCCACTGAATAATCTTGGCTACCTCTGTCATGGCCAAGGAACTCCAAGATCCTCCTCCCTAATGATTGATGTAAGCCACTGACATTATGTTGTCCGACTGAAACCTGATAAACTGGGTTGAAGCTAGCTGAGGCCAGGCTAGAAGAGCATTGAAAATTGCTTTCAGTTTCAAAACATTTATTGGAAGAACTGACTCCTCCCGAGTCCATAGACCCTGAGCCCTTAATGAACCCCAGACAGCACCCCAGCCCAGCAAACTGGCATCCGTAGTTACAATTACCCAGGCAGGTCTGAGAAAGAAAGTTCCCTGAGAGAGAAGATCCTGAGACAACCACCATGGAAGAGAATCTCTTGACATCTGATAATGAAGATAAATCCGCATAATCCCCATTCCACTGCCTGAGCTAGCATAACTGCAGAGGTTTGAGATGGAACCGAGCAAACGGAATGATGTCCATGACTGAAACTCTCAGACCAATAACCTCCATGCACTGAGCCACTGACGGCCGATGAATACACCCCTCACCACACCCACAATTCAGTTTAACGAATAGCCAAGAAGTGGGGTGAAGAGAAAGGAGCGAAAGCATCAAAAATAAGGAATTGGAATAATTGTGCTTTATACAAAAAAAATCATAACCACCACAAAAAGGGTGGGTCTCATGGACTCTTGCTAATATGAAAGAAATGAATTTATCAGATAAGTTCTTACATAAATTATGTTTTCTTTCATGTAATTAGCAAGAGTCCATGAGCTAGTGACGTATGGGATAGCAGATACCCAAGATGTGGAACTTCCACGCAAGAGTCACTAGAGAGGGAGGGATAAAATAAAGACAGCCAATTCCGCTGAAAAAATAATCCACAACCCAAATCAAAAGTTTTAATCTTATAATGAAAAAAACAGAAATTATAAGCAAACGAATCAAACAGAAACAGCTGCCTGAAGTACGTTTCTACCAAAAACTGCTTCAGAAGAAGAAAACACATAAAAATGGCAGGATTTAGAAAAAGTATGCAAAGAAGACCAAGTCATTGCTTTGCAAATGTGATCAACAGAAGCTTCATTCTTAAAAAGCCCAGGAAGTAGAAACTTACCTAGTAGAATGAGCCGTAATCCTCTGAGGCGGGAATCCACCCGACTCCAAATAAGCATGATGAATCAAAAGTTTAACCAAGATGCCAAATAAATGGCAGAAGCATTTTGATCTTCCTAAAACCAGAAAAGAAAACAAATAGACTAGAAGTCTGTCTGAAATCTGAATAGCTTCAACATAGGATTTCAAAACTCTTACCATATCCAAAGAATGAAAGAATCTTGCCAAAGAAGTCTTAGGAAAACAATAATTCCTCCCTAATCTAGTTAGAATTTACAACTTTAGGTAAGAATTGAAATGAGGACAGCAAAAAGCACCTTACCCTGATGAAAAAAATCAGAAAAAGGAGATTCACAAGAAAAAACAGATAATTCAAAAACTGAACTAGCTGAAGAGATGTCCAAAAAGAACAATACTTTCCATGAAAGTAATTAATGTCCAGAGCAAGCATATGCTCAAATAGAAGAGCCTGAAAATCATTCAGAACAAAATTAAAACTCCAAGAGGAGAAATTGGCTTAATGACGGGTTTGATACGAATCAAAGCCTGAACAAAATGATGAATATCAGGAAGCAACACTGCCTTATTCTGATGAAAAATCAGAAAATGAATTCACAAGAAAGAGCAGATAACTCAGAAACTCTTCTAGCAGAAGAGATAGCCAAAAGGAACAATACTTTCCAAGAAAGTAATTTAATGTTCAGAGAATGCATAGGTTCAAACGGAGGAGTTTGAAGTAAATTTGAGTAAAACCCCAGCCCCTGTTCCAGAACTGGAACTGGCATAATTACTCCAGCCAACTCTAGATCTGAAACACATTTCAGAAATGCCTGAGCCTTCACTGGATTTATTGGAATGCGAGAAAGAAAAAATCTTCTTGCAGGTGGCCTTACCTTGAACCCTATTCTGTACCCTTGTGAAACAATGTTCTGAATCCAAAGACTGTGAATCGATTTGATCCAAATTTCTTTGAAAAATCGTAATCTGCCCCCTACCAGCTGCGCTGGAATGAGGGCCGCACCTTCATGTGGACTTGGGAGCTGGCTTTGGCTTTCTAAAAGGCTTGGATTTATTCCAGACTGGAGACGGTTTCCAAACAGAAACCGTTCCTTTAGGGGAAGGGTCAGGCTTCTGTTCCTTATTCTGACGAAAGGAACGAAAACGATTAGCAGCCCTATATTTACCTTTAGATTTTTTATCCTGAGGTAAAAAAAAGTTCCTTTCCCCCCAGTAACAGTTGAAATAATAGAATCCAACTGAGAACCAAACAATTTATTACCTTGGAAAGAAAGGGAAAGCAAAGTTGACTTAGAAGACATATCAGCATTCCAAGTTTTAAGCCATAAAGCTCTTCTACAGGGAGTGCAGAATTATTAGGCAAATGAGTATTTTGACCACATCATCCTCTTTATGCATGTTGTCTTACTCCAAGTTGTATAGGCTCGAAAGCCTACTACCAATTAAGCATATTAGGTGATGTTCATCTCTGTAATGAGAAGGGGTGTGGTCTAATGACATCAACACCCTATATCAGGTGTGCATAATTATTAGGCAACTTCCTTTCCTTTGGCAAAATGGGTCAAAAGAAGGACTTGACAGGCTCAGAAAAGTCAAAAATAGTGAGATATCTTGCAGAGGGATGCAGCACTCTTAAAATTGCAAAGCTTCTGAAGCGTGATCATCGAACAATCAAGCGTTTCATTCAAAATAGTCAACAGGGTCGCAAGAAGCGTGTGGAAAAACCAAGGCGCAAAATAACTGCCCATGAACTGAGAAAAGTCAAGCGTGCAGCTGCCAAGATGCCACTTGCCACCAGTTTGGCCATATTTCAGAGCTGCAACATCACTGGAGTGCCCAAAAGCACAAGGTGTGCAATACTCAGAGACATGGCCAAGGTAAGAAAGGCTGAAAGACGACCACCACTGAACAAGACACACAAGCTGAAACGTCAAGACTGGGCCAAGAAATATCTCAAGACTGATTTTTCTAAGGTTTTATGGACTGATGAAATGAGAGTGAGTCTTGATGGGCCAGATGGATGGGCCCGTGGCTGGATTGGTAAAGGGCAGAGAGCTCCAGTCCGACTCAGACGCCAGCAAGGTGGAGGTGGAGTACTGGTTTGGGCTGGTATCATCAAAGATGAGCTTGTGGGGCCTTTTCGGGTTGAGGATGGAGTCAAGCTCAACTCCCAGTCCTACTGCCAGTTTCTGGAAGACACCTTCAAGCAGTGGTACAGGAAGAAGTCTGCATCCTTCAAGAAAAACATGATTTTCATGCAGGACAATGCTCCATCACACGCGTCCAAGTACTCCACAGCGTGGCTGACAAGAAAGGGTATAAAAGAAGAAAATCTAATGACATGGCCTCCTTGTTCACCTGATCTGAACCCCATTGAGAACCTGTGGTCCATCATCAAATGTGAGATTTACAAGGAGGGAAAACAGTACACCTCTCTGAACAGTGTCTGGGAGGCTGTGGTTGCTGCTGCACGCAATGTTGATGGTGAACAGATCAAAACACTGACAGAATCCATGGATGGCAGGCTTTTGAATGTCCTTGCAAAGAAAGGTGGCTATATTGGTCACTGATTTGTTTTTGTTTTGTTTTTGAATGTCAGAAATGTATATTTGTGAATGTTGAGATGTTATATTGGTTTCACTGGTAAAAATAAATAATTGAAATGGGTATATAATTGTTTTTTGTTAAGTTGCCGAATAATTATGCACAGTAATAGTCACGTGCACACACAGATATCCCCCTAAAATAGCTAAAACTAAAAACAAACTAAAAACTACTTCCAAAAATATTCAGCTTTGATATTAATGAGTTTTTTGGGTTCATTGAGAACATGATTGTTGTTCAATAATAAAATTAATCCTCAAAAATACAACATGCCTAATAATTCTGCACTCCCTGTAGCTAGAATAGCTAAAGACATATACCTGACATCAACTCTGATGATATCAAAGATGGCATCACAAATAAAGTTATTAGCATGTTGAAGAAGTTTAACAATGCTATGAGAATTATGATCTGACACTTGTTGTGCCAAAGCCTCCAACCAAAAAGTGGAAGCTGCAGCAACATCAGCCAAAGAAATAGCAGGCCTAAGAAGATTACCTGAACAAAAATAAGCTTTCCTTAGAAAGGAATCAATCTTCCTATCTAAAGGATCCTTAAAGGAAGTACTATCTGCCGTAGGAATAGTAGTACGCTTAGCAAGAGTAGAGATAGCCCCATCAACTTTAGGGATTTTGTCCCAAAACTCTAATCTGTCAGATGGCACAGGATACAATTTCTTAAATCTTTTAGAAGGAGTAAAAGAATTACCCAGATTATTCCATTCCCTAGAAATTACTTCAGAAATAGCATCAGGGACAGGAAAAACTTCCGGAATAACTACAGGAGGTTTAAAAACCGAATTTAAACGCTTATTAGATTTAGTATCAAGAGGACTAGAATCCTCAATTTCTAAAGCGATTAAAACTTCTTTAAGTAAAGAACGAATAAATTCCATTTTAAATAAATATGAAGATTTATCAGTGTCAATATCTGAGACAGAATCCTCTGAACCAGAAAAATCCTCATCATAAACAGACAAATCAGAATGATGATGTTCATTTAAAAATTCATCTGAGAAATGAGAAGTTTTAAAAGACCTTTTACGCTTACTGGAAGGAGGAATAACAGACATAGCCTTCCTAATAGATTTAGAAACAAAATCTCTTATATTAACAGGAACATCCTGAGTATTAGATGTTGATGGAACAGCAACAGGTAATGGAATATTACTAATGGAAATTGAATCTGCATTAGCAAGTTTATCATGACATTCATCACAAACTACAGCCGGAGGAACAGATACCACAAGTTTACAACAAATGCACTTAACTTTGGTAGAGCCAGCATCAGGCAGCGTTTTTCCAGAAGTAGCTTCTGATCCAGGGTCAATCTGAGACATCTTGCAATATGTAAGAGAAAAAACAACATATAAAGCAAAATCTATCAAATTCCTTAAATGACAGTTTCAGGAATGGGAAAAAAAAGTCTGCGCCAAAAAAGTCTGCGCCAAGAATGACGCAATAAAATGAAGCATTTTCAGCCCCCGCTAGCCTAACAGCCCAAAGAGAAAAAAGTCAATTTAAAGGTAAGAAAAAAATTGATAATTCATATGCATTATCCCAATAATGAAACTGTCTGTCTGAAATAAGGAATATTGATCATCCTCAAACAAGGCACATAAATGTTTAAACACATATATTTAGAACTTTTACATAAAAGTGCCCAACCATAGCTTAGAGTGTCACAAAAAATAAGATTACTTACCCCAGGACACTCATCTACATGTAGTAGAAAGCCAAACCAGTACTGAAACGAGAATCAGTAGAGGTAATGGTATATAAGAGTATATCGACGATCTGAAAAGGGAGGTAAGAGATGAATCTCTACGACCGATAACAGAGAACCTATGAAAAAGATCCCGTAGAAGGAGACCATTGAATTCAAATAGGCAATACTCTCCTCACATCCCTCTGACATTCACTGCACACTGAGAGGAAAACTGGGCTCCAGCCTGCTGCGAAGCGCATATCAACGTAGAATCTAGCACAAACTTACTTCACCACCTCCATGGGAGGCAAAGTTTGTAAAACTGATTTGTGGGTGTGGTGAGGGGTGTATTTATAGGCATTTTGAGGTTTGGGAAACTTTGCCCCTCCTGGTAGGAATGTATATCCCATACGTCACTAGCTCATGGACTCTTGCTAATTACATGAAAGAAAGTCTGCTCAGAAAATATGCTTCCTAATTGTCCACCCCTGGAATATGGATAGCAGACAGACAACAGTTGTGAATCTCCGCCCACTGAATAATCTTGGCTACCTCTGTCATGGCCAAGGAACTCCAAGATCCTCCTCCCTAATGATTGATGTAAGCCACTGACATTATGTTGTCCGACTGAAACCTGATAAACTGGGTTGAAGCTAGCTGAGGCCAGGCTAGAAGAGCATTGAAAATTGCTTTCAGTTTCAAAACATTTATTGGAAGAACTGACTCCTCCCGAGTCCATAGACCCTGAGCCCTTAATGAACCCCAGACAGCACCCCAGCCCAGCAAACTGGCATCCGTAGTTACAATTACCCAGGCAGGTCTGAGAAAGAAAGTTCCATGAGAGAGAAGATCCTGAGACAACCACCATGGAAGAGAATCTCTTGACATCTGATAATGAAGATAAATCCGCATAATCCCCATTCCACTGCCTGAGCTAGCATAACTGCAGAGGTTTGAGATGGAACCGAGCAAACGGAATGATGTCCATGACTGAAACTCTCAGACCAATAACCTCCATGCACTGAGCCACTGACGGCCGATGAAGGGACTGAAGAGCAAGACACATATTGAAAATCTTTGACTTTCTTGTTTCTGTCAGAAAAATTTTCATCTCTAGAGAATCTATAATGGTCCCCAAAAATACCACTCTTGTAGCTGGAATTAAGGAACTTTTTCCTAAATTCACCTTCCAACCGTAGGAGCGCAGAAAAGACAACAACTCCGTGTGGGAGTTTGCTAGTTGAAAATATGGAGCCTGAACTAGAATATTGTCCAGATAAGGAGCCACTGCAACACCCCTCAATCAAAGCACCGCCAACAATGCTCCCAGAACCTTTTAAAAAATTCTGGGAGCTGTTGCAAGACCAAAAGGAAGAGCTACAAACTGAAAATGTTTGTCTAGAAATGCAAATCTTAGGAACCTGTGATGATCCCTGTGAATGGGAATATGCATATCTACATCCTTTAGATCCACTGTGGTCATGAACTGACCTTCCTGAACCAAAGGAAAATTGGAACGAATAGTCTAAAATAGGTCTAAAAGTTCCCTCCTTCTTGGGACCGATAAAGAGATTGGAATAAAAACCCAGACCATGTTCCTGAACCGGAACTATCACTCCCATGTCGGAAAGATTCTGAACACAATGTAAGAACGCCTCTCCTTTTATCTAGTTTACAGATAACCTGGAGTGAAGAAACCTGCCTCTGGGAGGAAAATTCTTGAACTCCAGTTTGTAACCCTGGGACACGATATCTACCACCCAGGGATCCTGAACATATCGAACCCAAGCTTGAATGAAGAAAGAGAGAGAGAGTCTGCCCCCCACAAGATCCATTCCCAGATCGGGGGCAGACCCTTCATGCTGATTTTGAGTCGGCAACAGGCTTCCTGGACTGCTTCCCTTTATTCCAAGACTGATTTGACTTCCAAGATGGCTTGGACTGTTTCTGCTTGGAGGATTAAGAGGAAGAGTTACCAGAGAAGTTACGAAAGGAACGAAAATTACTCTGCCGACCCTTCTGTTTATTTCTTTTATCCTGAGGAAGAGAATGCCCCTTCCCTCCCGTAATATCAGAAATAATCTCAGCCAAACCTGGCCCAAACAAGGTCTTACCCTTGTAAGGAATAGACAAAATCTTAGACTTAGAGGACACATCTACAGACCAGGATTTTAACCATAAAGCTCTGCGAGCTAAAATGGCAAAACCAGAAATTTTAGCTCCCAACTTGATGACCTGTAGAGAAGCATCTGCAATAAAGGAATTAGCCAACTTCAAAACCTTGATTCTATCTTGAATGTCTTCAAGAGGAGTGTCTTGCTGAATAGAATCAGACAATGCATCAAACCAATATGCCACCACACTAGTAACCGTAGCAATACATGCAGCCGGTTGCCATTGATACCCCTGGTGAACATAAATCTTTTTAAGCAAAACTTCCAACTTCTTATCCATAGGATCTTTAAAGGAACAGATGTCCTCAATAGGAATAGTGGTCCTCTTGGTCAGAGTGGAAACTGCTCCCTCCACCATAGGAACCATCTGCCAAGATTCCTTAATAGAATCAGCAATAGGAAACATCTTCCTAAAAATAGTAGAAGGAAAAAAGGAATCCCAGGCTTCTCCCATTTTCGTGCAATAATATCTGAAACACAATCTGGTATAGGAAAAACATAATTTATGTAAGAACTTACCTGATAAATTCATTTCTTTCATATTAGCAAGAGTCCATGAGCTAGTGACGTATGGGATATACATTCCTACCAGGAGGGGAAAAGTTTCCCAAACCTTAAAATGCCTATAAATACACCCCTCACCACACCCACAATTCAGTTTAACGAATAGCCAAGAAGTGGGGTGATGAGAAAGGAGCGAAAGCATCAAAAATAAGGAATTGGAATAATTGTGCTTTATACAAAAAAATCATAACCACCACAAAAAGGGTGGGTCTCATGGACTCTTGCTAATATGAAAGAAATAAATTTATCAGGTAAGTTCTTACATAAATTATGTTTTCTTTCATGTAATTAGCAAGAGTCCATGAGCTAGTGACGTATGGGATAGCAGATACCCAAGATGTGGAACTTCCACGCAAGAGTCACTAGAGAGGGAGGGATAAAATAAAGACAGCCAATTCCACTGAAAAAATAATCCACAACCCAAATCAAAAGTTTTAATCTTATAATGAAAAAAACAGAAATTATAAGCAAACTAATCAAACAGAAACAGCTGCCTGAAGTACGTTTCTACCAAAAACTGCTTCAGAAGAAGAAAACACATCAAAATGGCAGGATTTAGAAAAAGTATGCAAAGAAGACCAAGTCATTGCTTTGCAAATGTGATCAACAGAAGCTTCATTCTTAAAAAGCCCAGGAAGTAGAAACTTACCTAGTAGAATGAGCCGTAATCCTCTGAGGCGGGAATCCACCCGACTCCAAATAAGCATGATGAATCAAAAGTTTAACCAAGATGCCAAATAAATGGCAGAAGCATTTTGATCTTCCTAAAACCAGAAAAGAAAACAAATAGACTAGAAGTCTGTCTGAAATCTGAATAGCTTCAACATAGGATTTCAAAACTCTTACCATATCCAAAGAATGAAAGAATCTTGCCAAAGAACTCTTAGGAAAACAATAATTCCTCCCTAATGTAGTTAGAATTTACAACTTTAGGTAAGAATTGAAATGAGGACAGCAAAAAGCACCTTACCCTGATGAAAAAAACAGAAAAAGGAGATTCACAAGAAAAAACAGATAATTCAAAAACTGAACTAGCTGAAGAGATGTCCAAAAAGAACAATACTTTCCATGAAAGTAATTAATGTCCAGAGCAAGCATATGCTCAAATAGAAGAGCCTGAAAATCCTTCAGAACCAAATTAAAACTCCAAGAGGAGAAATTGGCTTAATGACGGGTTTGATACGAATCAAAGCCTGAACAAAATGATGAATATTAGGAAGCAACACTGCCTTATTCTGATGAAAAATCAGAAAAGGAAATTCACAAGAAAGAGCAGATAACTCAGAAACTCTTCTAGCAGAAGAGATAGCCAAAAGGAACAATACTTTCCAAGAAAGTAATTTAATGTTAGGAGAATGCATAGGTTCAAACGGAGGAGCCTGTAAAGCCCTCAGCACCAAATTGAGACTCCAAAGAGGAGAGATTAACTTAATGACAGGCTTTATACGAACCAAAGTCTGTACAAAACAATGTGAATATCAGGATGATTAGCAATCTTTCTGTGAAAAAAGAACAGAAAGAGTAGAAATTTGTCCTATCAAGGAACTGAAAACAAAACCTTATCCAAACCAACCTGAAGAAATTATAAAATTTTAGGAATTATAAAAGAATGCCAAGAAAATTGAGAAAACACTAAGAAATGTAGGTCTTCCAAACTCGATAATAAGTCTTTCTAGAGACAGATTTACGAGCCTGAAACATAGTATTAATCAATGAGTCAGAGAAACCTCTATGACTAAAAATCAAGCGTTCAATCTCCATCCCTTCAAATTTAAAGATTTGAGATCCTGATGGAAAAATGGGCCTTGAGAAAGAAGGTCTGTTCTTAACGGAAGAGTCCAAGGTTGGCAACTGGCCATCCAAATGAGATCCGCATACCAAAACCTGAGAGGCCATGCTGGAGCCACCAGCAGTACAAACAAACACTCCATTAGAATTTTGGAAATCACTTTTGGAAGAAGAACTAGAGGCGAAAGGATATAGACAAAATGATAATTCCAAGGAAATATCAATGCATACACTACTTCCGCCTGAGGATCCCCGGACCTGAATAGGCCCCTGGGAAGTTCTTTATTCAGATGAGATGCCAACAGATCTATTTCTGAAAACCCTTACATCTGAAAAATTGAAAAACATATCTGGGTAAGAGAGACCATTCTCCCGGAAGTAAAGCTTGATTAACAGAGATAATCCGCTTCACAAATGTCTATACCTGGGAAAAAGACCACAGAATTTAGATAGGAGCTGGATTTAACCGAAGCAAATATCCGAGATACTTTTGTCCCAGCCTAAGGACTGATAGTCCCACCCTGATGATTGACATATACCACAGTTGTGACATTGTCTGAAAAACAATAAACGTCTCCTCTTCAAAAGAAACTAACTGAAGAACTCTGAGAATGCACGGAGTTCTAAAATATCAAATGGTAATCTCGCCTCCTGAGATTTCCAAACCCCTTGTGCTGACAGAGATCCTCAGACAGCCTCCCAACCAAAAAGACTCACATCTGAAGAGATCATGGTCCAGGTTGAAAGAAACGAAGAGACCTGTAAAACTAAATGAAGGTGAACTTAACCATCAAATCAAGATAGTTAAACATTAGGATCTGAAGATTTAAAATGTGAAATCCTAGAATCCCTGCACCATTATTCAGCATAAAAAACTGGAAAGGTTTTCCATGAAAATGAGCAAAGGGAATTGAATCCAACGCTGCAGCCATAAAACCTAAAACTTCCATGCATATATAGCAACTGAAGGAAATAATAGAGACTGAAGGTACCGACAGACGGAACCCAATAAAATTGTCACTTGTCTATTTAGAGACAAAGACAGTGACCCAAACTATCTGGAAACCTAAAAAGGTGACCCTTGTGTGAGGAATCAAGAGCTTTTGAAAAAAAGATCCTCTAACTATGTCCTGAAAGAACAAAGTTGAATCATATGAGATTCCGCAGCCTCAGAAAATAATCTGAATGAAAACAGAAAATGAAGATATGCATCTATTGTATCTAATGAAAACAAATAATGCCATCACTGACCAACAAAAGGCAGAATAGTTTTGAATAAAACCCCAAAACCAAGTTCCTAAAAATGGAACTGGAAGAAATACCCCAGAAGATTCCAGGACTGAGCAGCGCTTGAACCCCAACGGGTGATCAGCCGCGCTTCAACATTATCCCAAAATATATAGGACCGAAACACACTTAACGGAATAGCTGGAATATCATAGAGAAAAAAGACTTCTCACAGACGGTTTTACTCTGAACTTAATTCTGTACCCAAAATCAAAGAAATTTGCAAAACAACAAATTTCAAAAAAATCTTAACCTGCCCCTTACCAGCCAAACTGGAATACGGCACATACATTGCAATTTTAGGGAGCTGATTTTGAACTAAAAGATTTCCAATTAAAAACATGTTACTTGGGAATTTGTTCCTTAAAAAGAACAACCAAACTAATATAAGCTTAAAGTTTTAGTCTTAGAACTCAATCTTGAAGCCCAGAGTAACAGTTAAGAATTTAATCAAATTATAAACCAAATAATTGATTATTTTAGAAAAAAAGAGATATGGATTTTTAGAAATCACAAAATTCTTCTAGCTAAAACAGCTAAAGACTCAATAAAATGAAGACACAAATGAAATTATTAGCATGATAACCCAGTTAAAGGACCAGTCAACACACTGAACTTGCATAACAAATGCAAAACAACAAGACAAATGCAACAGCACCTAGTCTAGTAGATTTTGTCCCTTTAACAATGCTAAAATAAATCATAATCTGATACTTGATCTTAACCCCTTAACGACTGAGGACGTGCAGGGTACGTCCTCAGAAAAAAGGCAGTTAACGCCTGAGAACGTACCCTGCACGTCCTCAGTGTGGAAAGCAGCTGGAAGCGATCCTGCTCGCTTCCAGATGCTTTCTGGTTATTGCAGTGATGCCTCGATATGGAGGCATCCTGCAATAACCTTTTTAAGCCATCCGGTGCAGAGAGAGCCACTCTGTGGCCCTCTCTGCACTGGAGATCGGTGGCTTACTGCGTTGGTGGGTGGGAGCCGGACCGGGAGGCGGGTGGCGGCCATCGATGGCCCTGTTGATGTGAAGGGGGCGGGATCGTGGGCGGGGTGGCTGGGGGTGCGCACGGGCGCGCGCGCGTGCACAGGAGGGTTGGGGCGGGCGCGTGCACGGGGAGGGAGCGGGTGGGAACCGCTACACTACAGAAAATGCTAAAATAAAAAATATAAAAAAAATGTCAAAATGTAAAAAAAATAAACGATCAGCAAGGTGGTGGGGGTTTATCTGTGTGTGGGGGGGAAGCTACACTACAGAAAAAAACAAACAAACAAAAAAAAGCACTTTTTATTGCAAACTGGGTACTGGCAGACAGCTGCCAGTACCCAAGATGGCCCCCAATAAGGCAGAGGGGAGGGTTAGAGAGCGGTTTTGGGGGGGATCAGGGAGGTTGGGGGCTAAGGGGGGGATCCTACACAATAGCATATGTAAATATGCTAAAAACATTTTTTTTTTTTTTTTTTAAAAACCCTTTTATTTTAGTACTGGCAGACTTTCTGCCAGTACTTAAGATGGCGGGGACAATTGTGGGGTGGGGGAGGGAAGGGAGCTGTTTGGGAGGGATCAGGGGGTGGGATGTGTCAGATGGGAGGCTGATCTCTACACTAAAGCTAAAATTAACCCTGCAAGCTCCCTACAAACTCCCTAATTAACCCCTTCACTGCTAGCCATAATACACGTGTGAGGCTCAGCAGGATTTAGCGGCCTTCTAATTACCAGAAAGCAACGCCAAAGTCATATATGTCAGCTATTTCTGAACAAAGGGGATCCCAGACAAGCATTTACAACCATTTGTGCCATAATTGCACAAGCTGTTTGTAAATGATTTCAGTGAGAAACCTAAAATTGTGAAAAATTTTACGTTTTTTTTAATTTGATCGCATTTGGCGGTGAAATGGTGGCATGAAATATACCAAAATGTGCCTAGATCAATACTTGGGGTTGTCTACTACACTACACTAAAGCTAAAATTAACCCTACAAGCTCCCTAAAAGCTCCCTAATTAACCCCTTAACTGCTGGGCATAATACACTTGTGGTGCGCAGTGGCATTTAGCGGCCTTCTAATTACCAAAAAGCAACGCCAAAGCCATATATGTCTGCTATTTCTGAACAAAGGGGATCCCAGAGAAGAATTTACAACCATTTATGCCATAATTGCACAAGTTGTTTGTAAATAATTTCAGTGAGAAATCGAAAGTTTGTGAAAAAATTTGTGAAAAAGTGAACGATTTTTTGTATTTGATCGCATTTGGCGGTGAAATGGTGGTATGAAATATACCAAAATTGGCCTAGATCAATACTTTGGGTTGTCTACTAAAAAAAAATATATACATGTCAAGGGATATTCAGGGATTCCTGAAAGATATTAGTGTTCTAATGTAACTAGCGCTAATTTTGGAAAAAAATGGTTTGGAAATAGCAAAGTGCTACTTGTATTTATGGCCCTATAACTTGCAAAAAAAGCAAAGAACATGTAAACATTGGGTATTTCTAAACTCAGGACAAAATTTAGAAACTATTTAGCATGGGTGTTTTTTAGTGGTTTTAGATATGTAACAGATTTTGGGGGTCAAAGTTAGAAAAAGTGTGTTTTTTTCCATTTTTCCTCATATTTTATCATTTTTTTATAGTAAATTATAAGATATGATGAAAATAATGGTATCTTTAGAAAGTCCATTTAATTGCGAGAAAAACGGTATATAATATATGTGGGTACAGTAAATGAGTAAGAGGAAAATTACAGCTAAACACAAACACTGCAAAAATGTAAAAATAGCCTTGGTCCCAAACGGACAGAAAATGGAAAAGTGCTGTGGTCATTAAGGGGTTAAAGTAAACAGAAAAATGAAGCAATTGCAACATCATTCAAATAAATCACAGGTCCAAGAAAAGAACCTGAAAATAAATAATTTTCCTTAAATAAGATACATTCATCTAAAGGAAAATAAATACTATTTTGCTATAGAAACAATAGCATAATTAGCAGGAGTAGAGATAGCCCCATTAAATTGGAGAACCCTCAAAATTGAAATTAACTGCCGGCAAAGAATATAGTTTAAAACCTTTGAAGAAGGAATAAAAGAAAATTCTCAGCCTATTCCATTCCCTAGTATGAGGAACTGGAAAAAAAACCTCTGAAAATACAGAAGAATAAATAAGCAGAAATAAAATGTTTAGCTAGTCTTGAAAAAGAACTAGTTACCTTTAATATCCAAAATAATCAACACCTTTTCAACAAAGAACAAATGTACTTTAATAAAAAAATAAAAAAGTAGATTTGTTAGTGTCAATATCTGATGAAGAAAATTCTGAATGAGAAAAAAAACATCATCAGAGAAGGATAAATCAGTATGTTGTTGGTCATTTGAAACTTCAAAATTTTTTATTAGAAGGCACGATGTCAGACAAAGCCTTTAAAATAGAATCAGAAAAATATTCTTATAAATCTTCTAAGAATTTCTTGTACATAAGATGTAAAAAGAATAGCAATATATAAAGCATAAATACTAATGGATTCTGCATGTAAAAGTTTATCGTGATAACTTATTACAAACCATAGCTAAAGATAAACATTCATAACATTTAAAATAAATGAACTTAGCTTTGGTAGGACTGAACTCAGTCAACAGGAATCCCTTAGAACGTTTTGAAACAGGAACAGTGAAATCTTGCAATATGTAATAGAAAAAAAACAATATTTAAAGCAAAATTATCAAATTCCTTAAATGACAGTTTCAGGAATGGGAAAAGAATGCAAAATTAATAAGCTTCTAGAAACCAGAAGCAATAAAAAAAGTGAGGTTTAAATAATGTGAGGAAAAAAAGTGGAACAAAAAATACGCCCACATTTTTTGGCGCCAAATATGATGCCCACATTATTGGCGCTAAATACAATGCCCATATTTTTGGCGCCAAGTATGACGCCACATCCCCTGATGCCAGAACCGACGCCCACATTTTTTGGCGCAAAAAAATGTCAGAATACACATGCGTCAAAAATGACGTTAACAGAATACAACTTCCGGTGTCAACTACGGCGCCGGAAATGACGAAATTTTTGCGCCAAAAAAGTCTGCGCCAAGAATGACGCAATAAAAAGAAACATTTTCTGCCCCCGCGAGCCTAACAGCACACAGGGAAAAATGATCAATTGAAAATTTTCAAGGTAAAGAAAAATAAATTGAATTAAAATGCATTATCCCAAATAATGAAACTGACAGTCTGAATTTTAAAGGAATACTGATTATCCTGAATCATGGCAAATATAAGTTTAAAGACATATATTTAGAACTTTACATATAAAGTGCCCAACCATAGCTTAGAGTGTCATAAAAAATAAGACTTACTTACCCTAAGACACTCATCTACATATAGTAGACAGCCAAACCAGTACTGAAACGAGAATCAGTAGAGGTAATGGTATATAAGAGTATATCGTCGATCTGAAAAGGGAGGTAAGAGATGAAGCTCTACGACCGATAACAGAGAACCTATGAAATAGATCCCGTAGAAGGAGACCATTGACTTCAAATAGGCAATACTCTCTTCACATCCCTCTGACATTCACTGCACTCTGAGAGGAAAACCAGGCTCCAGCCTGCTGCGAAGCGCATATCAACGTAGAATCTAGCACAAACTTACTTCACCACCTCCATGGGAGGCAAAGTTTGTAAAACTGAATTGTGGGTGTGGTGAGGGGTGTATTTATAGGCATTTTAAGGTTTGGGAAACTTTGCCCCTCCTGGTAGGAATGTATATCCCATACGTCACTAGCTCATGGACTCTTGCTAATTACATGAAAGAAAACTTACTTCAGTCTGCTTTTCAGCAAACAGACTGAAGTAAAAAGGTGTGTCATTGTGTACTTAATTTGCATATCTTACCCAGAATCCTTTGCTGCATTGGAAACAATGTAATTCAGAGGTTTTCTGTGGGAAAACAAGCGTCTGGGCCTGTCTAGATTTGTTAATGAACTACACAATGAGTTATTTTTTCTATATTTTGTGCATAGTGGAGGATTTTAAACTCGCCTTTTATCTCCCCCTAATTTAAAATGTTGTTGTATTCTGCCTGGAATCAACTTCACCCAGCAGTGATTCTAACCTTCTCCCAGCTGATGAGTGGCAATAACCACGAAACAGTCTGTCCTGGGATGGTTATGAATCACTGCACTAACCCTAGCTAAGTTTAGAAGTTGTGTGAACAGCGATACTTTGGCGTAAAGGGAACCTGCTGAAAAGCAGACTTAAGTAAAAAGGTGTGTCATTGTGTACTTAATTTGCATATCTTACCCAGAATCCTTTGCTGCATTGGAAACAATGTAATTCAGAGGTTTTCTGTGGGAAAACAAGCCTCTGGGCCTGTCTAGATTTGTTATTGAACTACACAATGAGTTATTTTTTCTATATTTTGTGCGTAGTGGAGGATTTTAAACTCGCCTTTTATCTCCCCCTAATTTAAAATGTTGTTGTATAAAACTTTATATTAATACATAAAGCGCCAAACCATAGCTGAGAGTGTCTTAAATCATGATACATACTTACGGAAAGACACCCATCCACATATAGCAGATAGCCAAACCAGTACTGAAAGCTATCAGCAGAGGTAATGGTATATAAGAGTATATCGTCGATCTGAAAAGGGAGGTAGGAGATGAATCCCTACGACCGATAACAGAGAACCCTTGAAAAGATTTCCAGCGAGGGAAACCATAAAATCAATAGGCGATACTCTCTTCACATCCCTCTGACAAACACTGTACTCTGAGAGGAATTGGGCGTCTATAGCAGTCTGGTTTTAGATTGACCTGTTATATTTATTTATTTATTTTTATTTATTAATGAATAAAAAAAAAGTTTTTTATTTGTTTAAAAAAAATAGTTAACGTGTCTTCAAAAGGTGCAAATCTTCAAAAGTGCAAATGAGTGTAGTTATCAAATCTGTGATACACAAGTTGGATTGGATAGCCTAATATTTAGAAAAAAGTGTCAATTCTTTATATAAATACTTAGTATGAACTTAGAACATACTTCCTATGTGTTAAAGTTTTCTTTTGAACTAAATTTTCTTTAAGTGCAAAGTATAGAAAAGTGCAGTAGTGTGCAAGATTGTGCTAGATTCAGTGTAACTCTTTGATAATATCACATTTGTAATATCAACATCTAAACGTTGTAGTATGATTCTAATAATTGTACACAATAGAATTGTAAAATCTAATCTAATATTGATCATAATTCGTGAGACATATAAAATACCTATACATAATAATAATAAATACTGGTTCTATCTAAAATTTATATTTTAAGATATTAAGGGTTCCCTTATATTGAAAAAAAGACACCGGTGTCTACAAATTGTTTGTTAAAATGTATAAAAAAAATGTATAAAATATGAATGCAAAAAATTATTGCAAAAAAATATAGGTCAATGGAATCAGAATATATGTTAAAAACATAACATATGTTGCAAATCCGAGGTTGAAAATTTCTACGTTCAGTGTCCTTGTATCGTTCTCAATTGGTGAATTGCATCAGAAACAATGTTTCTGTCAGATAATAAGTCAACCTTTTCTTATCCGTAATTAATTAGAGGCGAGAAGTCTTATAGCTCAATTCGTATTTCTAAAAATGTCTTATTGGTCAGTTCGTATTTATAGAAATGAATTTCCAGGTCTATAATTCAAAATTACACAGTACCTTGCTGTCTTTCAAATACCTTTACAACTGCCGTGTCTCCTACGGCGTCTAGGTCGATTGTTTTCAAATCTGTAACTTGGTCACATGGGTCTGGCTGACCAATTGATGTGAACTTGGGGGTCACATTTACCCATAGTGGTAAAAAACATAAAATCATAACATGCCCTTAATTGTGAAACAAAGTATGTGTTATACTTGATTAAATGCCCTTGTGGGCGGTCCTATGTAGGCAAGACGGAATGTGCCTTTAAGGAAAGGATGCATAGATCCTCAAACAGACAGGCCATAGATTAAGACAAATCGAATCAACCTATAGGCTTACATTTTTTTTACAATTTAAACACTCATTATCCACATTAAGATACTGCCCAATAGATCACATTCCCCCTTTAAAAAGAGGGGTAATCGCAAAAAAACATTTTGGATGGTGGAATTGGATACACAATACCCTAAAGGGTTAAACACGTATCTTCTATTCACAAGTTTTCTATAATATGATATATAGATACTAATATATTTAGTTAATTATTTGAGAAGTGTGGGTAACACAGTATGTTTTGTTCTTTTATTATTTTAAGTTTTGTAACTAAAGTGAAAGTAAATTTTTCCTTACCCAAAGACAATAAGTATAGCATCCATTACAGTTGCTAACTTTATATTTTTCAAGAAATTTTATATTGAAAATCGCTAACCGCTTCCTCCGCCCCCTGCTCTATTCCTGGTTTCTAACTGTTTGACGTCATAGCAGTCCCACCCGCTCAATACGTCATTATCTGTGCTCGTTGCTAATGACTGGATTTCCTGCAGCTGTTCAAATGTGCATGCGTCAATTGTGAACACGCATCTGATAATGGAGTAAAATTGTAGGTTTGCATGATGCGCATAGGAACATGTGGGCGTGAAATCAACACTTTGAGATGCCCATGGGGGATCCAATTAGATCTTTAGAAAGATCGTTCGTCATGAATACCCAAAAAAAAAAAAAAAATAGAATGCAAGAGGAGAGTCGGCTAACCAGACGGACGGCTTTGCATGAGAGAAAATAAGTGCTATTGATTGAATATGATTTATGTAAACATAGATTACAGGCTTCTCAATTTTACTTTCACTTCACTTTGCTTTCATACCAGAGAAATAAGATGCAACAAAGAATGCACTTATGAAGGTGGCCAGTAGATGGCAGTGGTGTAATGTACTTGCTAAAGGGACACTGAACCCAAATTTTTTTCTTTCATGATTGAGATAGAGCATGACATTTTTATTCAAATTTCTAATTTACTCCTATTATCAATTTTACTTCGTTCTCTTGCTTTCTTTATTTTAAAAGCAGGAATGTAAATCTTAGCAGCCAGCCCATTTTAGGTTCAGCACTATGGATAGCGCTTGCTTATTGGAGGCTTACATTTACCCACCAATAGGCAAGCATAACCCAGGTTCTCAAATAAAAATGGGCTGGCTCCTGTGCATCACATTCCTGCTTTTTAAATAAAGATAGCAAGAGAATAAAGAACAATTGATGATAGGAGTAAATTAGAAAGTTGCTTAAAATTGCATGCTCTATCTGAACCATGAAAAAAAATTTGGGTTTAGTGTACCTAAATGATCAGGGCTGGGATGCATCAAAGTTAATAGCTGTTTGTAATCAGAAGGATATTTAAATGCTGGATTCTCATAGTCATTTCACCTTGACAAAGACCCCTGTGAGGGCCGAAATGTTGGATTGTACTTTGTATGACATAAAAAAACAATTATATATTTGAAGCAATTTATGGAACACTGAGTTTTCTTTGGAATATTATTAGGGATGCACCAAAATTTCGGCCGCAGAAATGTTTTGGCCGAAAATGGCATTTTCGGTTTCGTTTTTTTTGCCTGTTATTTTCGGTAAAATGGCCAATCACAAGAGCTGCTGTTTGAGTTCATTACTTGACTTAATGTTTTGCATTTAATAATAGTTTTTTAGGACTATACTTTATTTGGATAATTGGTAAATAAAAATAATCTTTTAAATCTGATTCTGTTACATAGAACTGAATGCAGAATGTATATTGAGATTAAATTCATATCAACAATATATTATTCTTCATTCAGTCCTATGTAACAGAAACAGTTTAACTGATTTTTATTTATATTGTTTTTTTAAGTTATTTTCTGTCCAATTTTGGTGTGTTACTTTCAATAAGTGTTTTTATTTATTTTATTGTCTTGTAGTTTTTCATTTCAGATTCATTAAATTCATTAAAAAAGTCTTATAATATTAATAAAATTATAGAAAAAACTATTTTTAAATCATATTGTTTAAAAAAAAGTCATTTTCGGTTTTGGTTTTCGGCCAAGGGCATCCTGAATTTTCGGTTTCGGTCCAGACTTTTCATTTCGGTGTATCCCTAAATATGATCATTATATAACTTGGTGTTAAAGATTTGAAGAGTGCATACCAGATTTTGGGAATATATATATATATATAGCAAAGTTCTGGTCACCAAGCACTCACGTTCCTTGATAATGCCTAGGTGCAGTACACTGTGACTCTATTGACTTTCTGGACTTAAGAATTAACAAGAACTCTGGCAAATTGAGTACAGAACTTTTTTTCAAAACCGACAGATCGGAACTCAATGCTATTATATACCAGCTGCCACCCTGCTGCTATAAAAAGAGCCTTACCTATATCACAGCTCCGTAGGGTGGTGAGAAACAACTCCACAAGTGAAGGTAAAGAAAAACAACTTATGAGCATGTACCAAAAATTTAAAGAAAGAAAATATGATGAAAAGGTAATACAGGAAGCTTGTGATATGACACAAGAACAAGCCTTAATTGGCAGTGAACAAAGAAATGACAATCAAGCCATGGAGAGACTAACATTTGTCACAGAATATAGCCCTGACAAAAGTTTGTATAGGGGCATACTGGATGAACATTGGAAAATTATCTCAAGTGATAAAGTTCTACCTCTTCAAAACACCAGACCCCAAGGATTAGCTACCGGAGGGGGAAATCTCTAAGAGATATGCTTATGCGACCAGACATGACCCAGGCATATACCAGTGCTACGTGGCTCAAACAAGGTAAAAAAACAGGATGCTTTAAATGTCTAGGATGCACTACTTGTAGTGCATTAATTCAATGCAGTGAATTTACACACCCATGGACAAACAAGAAGTTTAAAATCAAATATTGTGTCACTTGTACAACTACTTTCATTGTATATCTGCTACATTGTATTTGTGGCAGATTTTACGTCGGAAAAACAACTGATGATTTACGCACGAGAATGGCCAATCACAAGGCTGCCATTAGAGCCGCAATTAAAAATGGAGACTCTGAACAACCAGTTGCCAGACATTTTGCCAAACATGGGCACACAGCGAAAGACCTCAAATATGTTATCATAGACAATGTACCCCCACTGCTCAGGGGTGGAGATAGAGGAAAAGTGTTGTTACAAAAGGAGTCCAGGTGGATCCATACCTTGGACACGTTAATTCCTAAAGGACTGAACACAAATTTTGACCTACAGTGTTTTCTATAACACCACAAAGATAGACTGTGATTGATAATAACATGTTTCTAATCTGTTTTTTCCCTAGGATTTGTTCTTTATGGAGTGTGTGGTGATGCCTTGCACTTGAGCCTATGCAATGATATGTGTATAAGCATTATCTTAATTGTGGTATTGTGCCCAGAAACAGGATTAGGTATATCTGAGTACACATAACAATAGATATAAACAATATAAAGCTGCAGGGTTATTGTTAATGTTGATGACACATTTAGTCACAATAACATCTAGACCCAGAGATAAGTATTACTTGTACTGAATATATCCTAACCTGGTGAGCTGTCATTGTATGCTATGGCCCCTTTTTCTATGATGTTATCATGGACAGTTAGATTAAGTATGAGAAGGATCTCAAATGCGTATACATATACAATAGATTAACTTGATGATTATTTATAATAATTTGGGGCACATTGTATGATGAGATCGATAGGCTGCTCTATGTTACGTACTGTAGTGCATTACCGTTGCTTAGTTACGGTATTTTTTGTATTTGATTTTTTCAGTTGGCCTGTTGGGGCTTCCGTAGTGCCGCCCGGCGCATGCGCAGTTGAGCTTGGTAGACGCTGCCGGAAGTCCGCCGCTGGCAGAGCTGGACGTTCACACATGGGGGTAAGAGTATGTATATATGGGGTATGTATTTCACGGTTTTCTATGTTTGACAAAGGGGGAAACCCCGAAACGTTACTGTTTATTAAATACCATTGAGGTGGTGATATTAAGTCCTATGAGTGCGGTCTCTCTCTTTTGCTTATATATATATATATATATATATATATATATGTGTGTGTGTGTGTGTGTGTGTGTGTGTGTGTGTGTGTACATGTGTGTACGTACAGACAAACAAGATAGGTTCTGTAGGTTTGTTCTTAAGTTGAATTTGTATGTAAGTTGGAGCAGGCACTTTTTTTTTTTAGGTGAAACTCTAGCCAAACATTGTTTTAGTTTTGGATAGCATAGGGAAAAACAAAAATTTAAGCTTATCTGATAAATTTCTTTCTTTTGCGATGTACCGAGTCCAGGGATTCATCCTAACTTGTGGGATATTGTCCTTCCTGACAGGAAGTAGCAAAGAGAGCACCACAGCAGAGCTGTCTATATAGCTCCCCCCTTAACTCCACCCCCCCAGTCATTCGACCGAAGGCCAAGGAAGAAAAGGAGAAACTATAAGGTGCAGAGGTGACTGAAGTTTACATAAAAAATACTGTCTTGAATAGACAGGGCGGGCCGTGGACTCGGTACATCGCAAAAGAAAGAAATTTATCAGGTAAGCATACATTTTGTTTTCTTTTGCAAGATGTACCGAGTCCACGGATTCATCCTAACTTGTGGGATACCAATACCAAAGCTTTAGGACACGGATGAAGGGAGGGACAAGACAGGAACCTAAACGGAATGCACCACTGCTTGCAAAACCTTTCTCCCAAAAATAGCCTCCGAAGAAGCAAAAGTATCAAATTTGTAAAATTTGGAAAAGGTATCAAGCGAAGACCAAGTCGCAGCCTTACAAATCTGTTCAACAGAAGCATAATTTTTAAAAGCCCATGTGGAAGCCACCGCTCTAGTGGAGTGAGCTGTAATTCTTTCAGGAGGCTGCTGTCCAGCAGTCTCATAAGCCAAACGGATGATGCTTTTCAGCCAAAAGGAAAGAGAGGTAGCCGTAGCCTTTTGACCTCTACGCTTTCCAACATAGACAACAAACAAAGAAGATGATTGGCGAAAATCTTTGGTTGCCTGCAAATAAAACTTCAAGGCACGAACCACGTCCAAGTTGTGCAACAGACGTTCCTTCTTAGAAGAAGGATTAGAACACAGAGAAGGAACAACAATTTCCTGATTGATATTCCTGTTAGAAACAACCTTAGGGAGGAACCTACGCAAAACCACCTTATCAGCATGGAAAACAAGATAAGGCGAGTCACATTGTAATGCAGATAGTTCAGAAACTCTTCGAGCTGAAGAGATAGCAACTAGAAACAGAACTTTCCAAGATAGAAGCTTAATATCTATGGAATGCATGGGTTCAAACGGAACCCCCTGAAGAACTTTAAGAACTAAATTTAGACTCCATGGCGGAGCAACAGGTTTAAACACAGGCTTAATTCTAACTAAAGCCTGCCAAAAAAAACTAAACGTCTGGGACATCTGCCAGACGCTTGTGCAACAGAATAGACAAAGCAGATATCTGTCCCTTTAAGGAACTAGCGGACAATCCTTTCTCCAATCCTTCTTGGAGAAAAGACAAAATCCTAGGAATCCTGATCTTACTCCATGAGTAGCCTTTGGATTCGCACCAAAAAAGATATTTACGCCATATCTTATGATAGATCTTCCTGGTGACAGGCTTTCGAGCCTGAATCAAGGTATCTATGACCGACTCAGAGAAACCCCGCTTTGATAAAATCAAGCATTCAATCTCCAAGCAGTCAGCTGCAGAGAAATTAGATTTGGATGCTTGAATGGACCTTGAACCAAAAGGTCCCGTCTCAGTGGCAGAGTCCATGGTGGCAGAGATGACATATCCACCAGGTCTGCATACCAAGTCCTGCGTGGCCACACAGGCGCTATCAAAATCACCAAAGCTCTCTCCTGTTTGATTCTGGCAATCAGACGTGGAAGGAGAGGGAATGGTGGAAACACATAAGCCAGGTTGAACGACCGGGGTACTGCTAGAGCATCTATCAGTACTGCCTGAGGATCCCTTGACCTGGATCCGTAACGAGGAAGTTTGGCGTTCTGACGAGACGCCATCAGATCCAATTCTGGTGTGCCCCATAGCTGAACCAGTTGAGCAAACACCTGCGGATGGAGCTCCCACTCCCCCGGATGAAAAGTCTGACGACTTAGAAAATCTGCCTCCCAGTTCTCCACCCCTGGGATATAGATCGCTGATAGATGGCAAAAGTGAGCCTCTGCCCATCGGATTATCCTGGAAACTTCTATCATCGCCAAGGAACTCCTTGTTCCCCCCTGATGATTGATATAAGCTACAGTCGTGATGTTGTCTGACTGAAATTTGATGAATCCGGCCGAAGCCAGCTAAGGCCACGCCTGAAGAGCATTGAATATCGCTCTTAATTCCAGAATATTTATCGGTAGGAGGGCCTCCTCCCAAATCCACAAACCCTGTGCTTTCAGGGAATTCCAGACTGCACCCCAGCCCAGTAGGCTGGCGTCCGTCGTCACAATAACCCACGCTGGCCTGCGGAAACACATTCCCCTGGACAGGTGATCCTGTGACAACCACCAAAGAAGAGAGTCTCCGGTCTCTTGATCCAGATTTATCTGAGGAGATAAATCTGCATAATCCCCATTCCACTGTTTCAGCATGCATAGTTGCAGTGGTCTGAAATGCAAGCGAGCAAACGGAACTATGTCCATTGCCGCTACCATAAGTCCGATTACCTCCATACACTGAGCCACTGACGGCCGAGGAATGGAATGAAGAGCTTGGCAGGTGGTTAAAATCTTTGATTTCCTGACCTCCGTCAGAAATATTTTCATGTCCACCGAATCTATCAGAGTTCCCAGGAATGGAACTCTTGTGAGAGGAATAAGAGAACTCTTTTTCACGTTCACCTTCCACCCATGAGATCTTAGAAAGTCCGTGTGAGACTTGGCAAGTTGGAAAGTCAACGCTTGAATTAAGATGTCGTCTAGATAAGGCGCCACTGCTATGCCCCTCGGCCTTAGGACCGCCAGAAGGGACCCTAGCACCTTTGTGAAGATTCTTGGCACCGTGGCCAACCCGAAGGGAAGAGCCACAAACTGGTAATGCCTGTCCAGAAAGGCAAACCTGAGGAACTGGAGATGATCTTTGTGGATAGGAATGTGTAGATACGCATCCTTTAGATCCACGGTAGTCATATATTGACCCTCCTGGATCATTGGTAAAATAGTCCGAATGGTCTCCATCTTGAAGGATGGAACTCTTAGGAATTGGTTTAGGATCTTGAGATCTAGAATTGGTCTGAAGGTTCCCTCTTTTTTGGGAACCACAAACAGATTGGAGTAGAAACCTTGCCCCTGTTCTGTTTTCGGAACTGGGCAGATCACTCCCATGGTAAAAAGGTCTTCTACACAGCATAAGAACGCCTCTCTTTTTGTCTGGTTTACAGACAATTGAGAAAGATGGAATCTCCCCCTTGGAGGAGAATCTTTGAAATCTAGGAGATACCCCTGGGTTACAATTTCTATGGCCCAGGAGTCCTGAACATCTCTTGCCCAGGCCTGAGCAAAGAGAGAAAGTCTGCCCCCTACTTGATCCGGTCCCGGATCGGGGGCTACCCCTTCATGCTGTCTTAGTGGCAGCAGCAGGCTTTTTGGCCTGTTTACTCTTGTTCCAAGCCTGGTTAGGTCTCCAGGTTGGCTTGGAATGAGCAAAGTTCCCCTCTTGCTTTGCAGCAGGGGAAGAGGAAGCAGGACCACCCTTGAAGTTTCGAAAGGAACGAAAATTATTTAGTTTGGTCCTTGTCTTATTTGACTTATCTTGAGGGAGGGCATGACCCTTCCCTCCAGTGATGTCTGAAATGATCTCTTTCAGTGCAGGCCCGAATAGGGTCTTACCTTCGAAAAGGATGGTCAAAAGCTTAGATTTAGATGACACATCAGCTGACCAGGACTTAAGCCATAACGCTCTTCACGCTAAAATGGCAAAACCTGATGCCGCTAACTTAGCAAGATGAAAAGCAGCGTCTGTAATAAAAGAATTAGCCAACTTAAGGGCCTTAATTCTGTCCAAAATATCATCTAGTGGGGTCTCCATCTGAAGAGCCTCTTCTAGAGCCTCAAACCAAAAAGCAGCTGCAGTGGTTCCCGGAACAATGCACGCTATAGGTTGAAGAAAAAAACCCTGATGAACAAAAATTTTCTTTAGGAGACCCTCTAACTTTTTATCCATAGGATCAATGAAAGCACAACTGTCTTCAATAGGTATAGTTGTACGCTTAGCCAGAGTAGAAATAGCTCCCTCCACCTTAGGGACCGTCTGCCATGAGTCCTTTATGGTGTCAGAAATGGGGAACATTTTCTTAAAAACAGGAGGGAGAGCGAACGGAATACCTGGTCTATCCCACTCCTTAGTAACAATGTCCGAAATCCTCATAGGGACCGGATAAACATCAGTGTAAACAGGAACCTCTAAATATTTGTCCATTTTACACAATTTCTCTGGAACGACAATAGGGTCACAATCATCCAGAGTAGCTAGAACCTCCCTGAGCAATAAACGGAGGTGCTCTAGCTTAAATTTAAATGCCGTCATATCTGAATCTGTCTGAGGGAACATCTTTCCTGAATCAGAAATCTCTCCCTCAGACAGCAAATCCCTCATCCCTACCTCAGAACATTGTGAGGGAATATCGGATACGGCTACTAAAGCGTCAGAAGGCTCAGCATTTGTTCTTAACCCAGAGCTACTGCGCTTCCCTTGCAACCCTGGCAGTTTAGATAAAACCTCTGTGAGGGTAGTATTCATAACTGAAGTCATATCTTGCAAGGTGAAAGAATTAGACGCACTAGAAGTACTTGGCGTCACTTGTGCGGGCGTAACTGGTTGTGACACTTGGGGAGAACTAGATGGCGAAACCTGATTTCCTTCTGTCTGAGAATCATTTAATGCCAAATTCTTATAAGTCAAAATATGCTGTTTGCAATTTATAGACATATCAGTACAATTGGGACACATTCTTAGAGGGGGTTCCACAATGGCTTCTAAACAAATTGAACAATGAGTTTCCTCAGTGTCAGACATGTTTAACAGGCTAGTAATGAAGCAAGCAAGCTTGGAAAACACTTTATTTAATGAAAAAAAAATTTTAAGCAAAAACTGTACTGTACCTTTAAGAGAAAAAAAGGCATACACAAACTGCAAAACAGGTTAAAATTGCTTCAAAAATCCCGAAATGTTAACAGTGTACCCACTAAGCTTTAGAAGGATTGCACCACAAGTAAAAAGCAATAGACCCCCAAATGAAAAACACGGATTAATAATTGTCTAAAACCGGTTAAAAACCCCTAAAGCATCTTGCCACAGCTCTGCTGTGGCCCTACCTGCCCTTAGGAAGCGATAATATGGGGTTTAAAGCTTCAATTAGTCCCTCAGAAGACTATCAGGACCTCAGGAGAAGTTGCTTGCTGCTTGTAAATGCTTGTAAATAGGCCCCGCCTACCTCACTCGATGTTGCTGGGGCCTACACAAAACTAGCAAACCCTGCCTGAAAGCCATGTGGGTTATAAATAACCCCAAAGAACCCTCAAGCAAATGTCCCATAAAACAGAAAACGTTACTCCCAGACGCAAAAACGTTTGTCCCAAATTCACATAACAAACTGAGTGCCCACAAAAAATTAACCCTTTATGCAAGCTAGTAAAAACCTCTGATAACACTAGGATTACTGCTTACCCTTACCCTAATTGGGACACTGTCAGCCTTTCTGAGTTAACACAGTCTCTGCAGAAAATATGACTGAACATACCTCATTGCTGTATAGCAAGAAACCGTTCCTCACACTGAAGTTTTCCTGTACTCCTCAGCTCATGTGGGAACAGCAGTGGACCTTAGTTACAAATGCTAAGATCATCATCCTCCAGGCAGAAATCTTCATCTATGTCCTGCCTGAGAGTAAATAGTACAACACCGGTACCATTTAAAAATAACAAACTCTTGATTGAAGATAAAATAAAACTAACAGTTTAACACCTCTTCTCTTTACCCTTCCTGCTTAGAGCCAGCAAAGAGAATGACTGGGGGGTGGAGTAAAGGGGGGAGCTATATAGACAGCTCTACTGTGGCGCTCTCTTTGCTACTTCCTGTCAGGAAGGACAATATCCCACAAGTTAGGATGAATCCGTGGACTCGGTACATCTTGCAAAAGAAAGTTTGTTTTGCTATCTGTACCCCTGTTCAGAAAATTTCACATCACTTTCTGTCCTTGTGACAATTGGATTTTGATATTTTTGGTTATCCTGGAATGAAGGATTGGCGATAAAGCTCTATTTTCTCAGGCCTAGATTTGGAGTTTGGCGGTAGAAGGGCTGTTAACGCTCCGCAGGCTTTTTTCTGGCCGCACCATAAAATTAACTCTGGTATCGAGAGTTCAAAAAAATGCTGCGTTAGGCTCCAAAAAAGGAGCGTAGAGCATTTTTACCGCAAATGCAACTCTCGATACCGGAGTTGCTTACGGACGCGGCCAGCCTCAAAAACGTGCTCGTGCACGATTCTCCCATAGGAAACAATGGGGCTGTTTGAGCTGAAAAAAAACCTAACACCTGCAAAAAAGCAGCGTTCAGCTCCTAACGCAGCCCCATTGTTTTCTATGGGGAAACACTTCCTACGTCTGCACCTAACACCTTAACATGTATCCCGAGTCTAAACACCCCTAACCTTACACTTATTAACCCCTAATCTGCCGCCCCCGCTATCGCTGACACCTGCATTATATTATTAACGTATGCAAAACAGAATGAGAAGCAGTCTGCCAGGAACGAACAGCAGCATCAATAGCTTGTTCTATGGCCCGGTTACCACCTGGTAGTAGCTTCTTTCTGCCCAATTGTGCTTTCACAGAGGAAAACTTTCCTGTAGTATATCAGTCTGATCCCGCCGACATGGTCAGTCCAGCCCCGAAATACCAGGCAATTCTCCTCTGAACAAGGAACATGACAACCCCAGACGATCGTTTCGGCCTCCTTTGGGCCTAGTCAGTGAGGTGCAGCCATATCCCTCTAAGCACATTGGGCAAGGAGTCCACGTCTGGTTTCCCCCATCACCCTTAGGGAGACTATCCCCAGGGTCATATTTACATATGCAAAACAGAATGAGAAGCAGTCTGCCAGGAACGAACAGCAGCATCAATAGCTTGTTCTATGGCCCGGTTACCACCTGGTAGTAGCTTCTTTCTGCCCAATTGTGCTTTCACAGAGGAAAACTTTCCTGTAGTATATCAGTCTGATCCTGCCGACATGGTCAGTCCAGCCCCGAAATACCAGGCAATTCTCCTCTGAACAAGGAACATGACAACCCCAGACGATCGTTTCGGCCTCCTTTGGGCCTCGTCAGTGAGGTGCAGCCATATCCCTCTAAGCACATTGGGCAAGGAGTCCACGTCTGGTTTCCCCCATCACCCTTAGGGAGACTATCCCCAGGGTCATATTTACATATGCAAAACAGAATGAGAAGCAGTCTGCCAGGAACGAACAGCAGCATCAATAGCTTGTTCTATGGCCCGGTTACCACCTGGTAGTAGCTTCTTTCTGCCCAATTGTGCTTTCACAGAGGAAAACTTTCCTGTAGTATATCAGTCTGATCCCGCCGACATGGTCAGTCCAGCCCCGAAATACCAGGCAATTCTCCTCTGAACAAGTAACATGACAACCCCAGACGATCGTTTCGGCCTCCTTTGGGCCTCGTCAGTGAGGTGCAGCCATATCCCTCTAAGCACATTGGGCAAGGAGTCCACGTCTGGTTTCCCCCATCACCCTTAGGGAGACTATCCCCAGGGTCATATTTACATATGCAAAACAGAATGAGAAGCAGTCTGCCAGGAACGAACAGCAGCATCAATAGCTTGTTCTATGGCCCGGTTACCACCTGGTAGTAGCTTCTTTCTGCCCAATTGTGCTTTCACAGAGGAAAACTTTCCTGTAGTATATCAGTCTGATCCCGCCGACATGGTCAGTCCAGCCCCGAAATACCAGGCAATTCTCCTCTGAACAAGGAACATGACAACCCCAGACGATCGTTTCGGCCTCCTTTGGGCCTCGTCAGTGAGGTGCAGCCATATCCCTCTAAGCACATTGGGCAAGGAGTCCACGTCTGGTTTCCCCCATCACCCTTAGGGAGACTATCCCCAGGGTCATATTTACATATGCAAAACAGAATGAGAAGCAGTCTGCCAGGAACGAACAGCAGCATCAATAGCTTGTTCTATGGCCCGGTTACCACCTGGTAGTAGCTTCTTTCTGCCCAATTGTGCTTTCACAGAGGAAAACTTTCCTGTAGTATATCAGTCTGATCCCGCCGACATGGTCAGTCCAGCCCCGAAATACCAGGCAATTCTCCTCTGAACAAGGAACATGACAACCCCAGACGATCGTTTCGGCCTCCTTTGGGCCTCGTCAGTGAGGTGCAGCCATATCCCTCTAAGCACATTGGGCAAGGAGTCCACGTCTGGTTTCCCCCATCACCCTTAGGGAGACTATCCCCAGGGTCATATTTACATATGCAAAACAGAATGAGAAGCAGTCTGCCAGGAACGAACAGCAGCATCAATAGCTTGTTCTATGGCCCGGTTACCACCTGGTAGTAGCTTCTTTCTGCCCAATTGTGCTTTCACAGAGGAAAACGTTCCTGTAGTATATCAGTCTGATCCCGCCGACATGGTCAGTCCAGCCCCGAAATACCAGGCAATTCTCCTCTGAACAAGGAACATGACAACCCCAGACGATCGTTTCGGCCTCCTTTGGGCCTCGTCAGTGAGGTGCAGCCATATCCCTCTAAGCACATTGGGCAAGGAGTCCACGTCTGGTTTCCCCCATCACCCTTAGGGAGACTATCCCCAGGGTCATATTTACATATGCAAAACAGAATGAGAAGCAGTCTGCCAGGAACGAACAGCAGCATCAATAGCTTGTTCTATGGCCCGGTTACCACCTGGTAGTAGCTTCTTTCTGCCCAATTGTGCTTTCACAGAGGAAAACTTTCCTGTAGTATATCAGTCTGATCCCGCCGACATGGTCAGTCCAGCCCCGAAATACCAGGCAATTCTCCTCTGAACAAGGAACATGACAACCCCAGACGATCGTTTCGGCCTCCTTTGGGCCTCGTCAGTGAGGTGCAGCCATATCCCTCTAAGCACATTGGGCAAGGAGTCCACGTCTGGTTTCCCCCATCACCCTTAGGGAGACTATCCCCAGGGTCATATTTACATATGCAAAACAGAATGAGAAGCAGTCTGCCAGGAACGAACAGCAGCATCAATAGCTTGTTCTATGGCCCGGTTACCACCTGGTAGTAGCTTCTTTCTGCCCAATTGTGCTTTCACAGAGGAAAACTTTCCTGTAGTATATCAGTCTGATCCCGCCGACATGGTCAGTCCAGCCCCGAAATACCAGGCAATTCTCCTCTGAACAAGGAACATGACAACCCCAGACGATCGTTTCGGCCTCCTTTGGGCCTCGTCAGTGAGGTGCAGCCATATCCCTCTAAGCACATTGGGCAAGGAGTCCATGTCTGGTTTCCCCCATCACCCTTAGGGAGACTATCCCCAGGGTCATATTTACATATGCAAAACAGAATGAGAAGCAGTCTGCCAGGAACGAACAGCAGCATCAATAGCTTGTTCTATGGCCCGGTTACCACCTGGTAGTAGCTTCTTTCTGCCCAATTGTGCTTTCACAGAGGAAAACTTTCCTGTAGTATATCAGTCTGATCCCGCCGACATGGTCAGTCCAGCCCCGAAATACCAGGCAATTCTCCTCTGAACAAGGAACATGACAACCCCAGACGATCGTTTCGGCCTCCTTTGGGCCTCGTCAGTGAGGTGCAGCCATATCCCTCTAAGCACATTGGGGAAGGAGTCCACGTCTGGTTTCCCCCATCACCCTTAGGGAGACTATCCCCAGGGTCATATTTACATATGCAAAACAGAATGAGAAGCAGTCTGCCAGGAACGAACAGCAGCATCAATAGCTTGTTCTATGGCCCGGTTACCACCTGGTAGTAGCTTCTTTCTGCCCAATTGTGCTTTCACAGAGGAAAACTTTCCTGTAGTATATCAGTCTGATCCCGCCGACATGGTCAGTCCAGCCCCGAAATACCAGGCAATTCTCCTCTGAACAAGGAACATGACAACCCCAGACGATCGTTTCGGCCTCCTTTGGGCCTCGTCAGTGAGGTGCAGCCATATCCCTCTAAGCACATTGGGCAAGGAGTCCACGTCTGGTTTCCCCCATCACCCTTAGGGAGACTATCCCCAGGGTCATATTTACATATGCAAAACAGAATGAGAAGCAGTCTGCCAGGAACGAACAGCAGCATCAATAGCTTGTTCTATGGCCCGGTTACCACCTGGTAGTAGCTTCTTTCTGCCCAATTGTGCTTTCACAGAGGAAAACTTTCCTGTAGTATATCAGTCTGATCCCGCCGACATGGTCAGTCCAGCCCCGAAATACCAGGCAATTCTCCTCTGAACAAGGAACATGACAACCCCAGACGATCGTTTCGGCCTCCTTTGGGCCTCGTCAGTGAGGTGCAGCCATATCCCTCTAAGCACATTGGGCAAGGAGTCCACGTCTGGTTTCCCCCATCACCCTTAGGGAGACTATCCCCAGGGTCATATTTACATATGCAAAACAGAATGAGAAGCAGTCTGCCAGGAACGAACAGCAGCATCAATAGCTTGTTCTATGGCCCGGTTACCACCTGGTAGTAGCTTCTTTCTGCCCAATTGTGCTTTCACAGAGGAAAACTTTCCTGTAGTATATCAGTCTGATCCCGCCGACATGGTCAGTCCAGCCCCGAAATACCAGGCAATTCTCCTCTGAACAAGGAACATGACAACCCCAGACGATCGTTTCGGCCTCCTTTGGGCCTCGTCAGTGAGGTGCAGCCATATCCCTCTAAGCACATTGGGCAAGGAGTCCATGTCTGGTTTCCCCCATCACCCTTAGGGAGACTATCCCCAGGGTCATATTTACATATGCAAAACAGAATGAGAAGCAGTCTGCCAGGAACGAACAGCAGCATCAATAGCTTGTTCTATGGCCCGGTTACCACCTGGTAGTAGCTTCTTTCTGCCCAATTGTGCTTTCACAGAGGAAAACTTTCCTGTAGTATATCAGTCTGATCCCGCCGACATGGTCAGTCCAGCCCCGAAATACCAGGCAATTCTCCTCTGAACAAGGAACATGACAACCCCAGACGATCGTTTCGGCCTCCTTTGGGCCTCGTCAGTGAGGTGCAGCCATATCCCTCTAAGCACATTGGGGAAGGAGTCCACGTCTGGTTTCCCCCATCACCCTTAGGGAGACTATCCCCAGGGTCATATTTACATATGCAAAACAGAATGAGAAGCAGTCTGCCAGGAACGAACAGCAGCATCAATAGCTTGTTCTATGGCCCGGTTACCACCTGGTAGTAGCTTCTTTCTGCCCAATTGTGCTTTCACAGAGGAAAACTTTCCTGTAGTATATCAGTCTGATCCCGCCGACATGGTCAGTCCAGCCCCGAAATACCAGGCAATTCTCCTCTGAACAAGGAACATGACAACCCCAGACGATCGTTTCGGCCTCCTTTGGGCCTCGTCAGTGAGGTGCAGCCATATCCCTCTAAGCACATTGGGCAAGGAGTCCACGTCTGGTTTCCCCCATCACCCTTAGGGAGACTATCCCCAGGGTCATATTTACATATGCAAAACAGAATGAGAAGCAGTCTGCCAGGAACGAACAGCAGCATCAATAGCTTGTTCTATGGCCCGGTTACCACCTGGTAGTAGCTTCTTTCTGCCCAATTGTGCTTTCACAGAGGAAAACTTTCCTGTAGTATATCAGTCTGATCCCGCCGACATGGTCAGTCCAGCCCCGAAATACCAGGCAATTCTCCTCTGAACAAGGAACATGACAACCCCAGACGATCGTTTCGGCCTCCTTTGGGCCTCGTCAGTGAGGTGCAGCCATATCCCTCTAAGCACATTGGGCAAGGAGTCCACGTCTGGTTTCCCCCATCACCCTTAGGGAGACTATCCCCAGGGTCATATTTACATATGCAAAACAGAATGAGAAGCAGTCTGCCAGGAACGAACAGCAGCATCAATAGCTTGTTCTATGGCCCGGTTACCACCTGATCGGAACAGCCAATAGAATGCGAGCTCAATCTGATTGGCTGATTGGATCAGCCAATCAGATTGAACTTGATTCTGATTGGCTGATTCCATCAGCCAATCAGAATATTCCTACCTTAATTCCGATTGGCTGATAGAATCCTATCAGCCAATCGGAATTCGAGGGACGCCATCTTGGATGACGTCCCTTAAAGGAACCGTCATTCGTCGGGAGACAACGGAAGAAGAGGATGGATCCGCGTCGGCTGCTTCAAGATGGACCCGCTCCGCCCCGGATGGAAGAAGATCGAAGATGCCGCTTGGAGAAGATGTTTGCCGGTCCGGATGCCCTCTTCTTGCCGGATAGGAGGAAGACTTTGGAGCCTCTTCTGGACCTCTTCAGCACCGGATGCCAGGACGGATCGGTGATACCTGGATGGTGAAGACAAGGTAGGAAGATCTTCAGGGGCTTAGTGTTAGGTTTATTTAAGGGGGGTTTGGGTTAGATTAAGGGTATGTGGGTGGTGGGTTGTAATGTTGGGGGGGGGTATTGTATGTTTTTTTTTACAGGCAAAAGAGCTGATTTTCTTGGGGCATGCCCCGCAAAGGGCCCTGTTCAGGGCTGATAAGGTAAAAGAGCTTTTACATTTATTAATTTAGAATAGGGTAGGGAATTTTTTATTTTGGGGGTCTTTGTTATTTTATTAGGGGGCTTAGAGTAGGTGTAATTAGTTTAAAATTGTTGTAATATTTTTCTAATGTTGGTAAATATTTTTTTATTTTTTGTAACTTAGTTAGTTTATGTAATTGTAGTTATTTGTAGCAATTGTATTTAATTTATTTATTGATAGTGTAGTGTTAGGTTAATTGTAGGTAATTGTAGGTAGTTTAACTAATTTATTGATAGGGTAGTGTTAGGTTTAATTATAACTTAGGTTAGGATTTATTTTACAGGTAAATTTGTTATTATTTTAACTAGGTAACTATTAAATAGCTATTGTACCTGGTTAAAATAATTACAAAGTTACCTGTAAAATAAATATTAATCCTAAAATAGCTACAATATAATTATAATTTATATTGTAGCTATATTAGGATTTATTTTACAGGTAAGTATTTAGCTTTAAATAGGAATAATTTATTTAATAAGAGTTAATTAATTTTGTTAGATTTAAATTATATTTAAGTTAGGGGGGTGTTAGTGTTAGGGTTAGACTTAGCTTTAGGGGTTAATCCATTTATTATAGTAGCGATGAGCTCCGGTCGTCAGATTAGGGGTTAATAATTGAAGGTAGGTGTCGGCGATGTTAGGGAGGGCAGATTAGGGGTTAATACTATTTATGATAGGGTTAGTGAGGCGGGTTAGGGGTTAATACATTTATTATAGTAGCGCTCAGGTCCGGTCGGCAGATTAGGGGTTAATAAGTGTAGGCAGGTGTCGGCGACGTTGAGGGGGCAGATTAGGGGTTAATAAATATAATATAGGGGTCGGCGGTGTTAGGGGCAGCAGATTAGGGGTACATAAGGATAACGTAGGTGGCGGCGCTTTGCGGTCGGCAGATTAGGGGTTAATTATTGTAAGTAGCTGGCGGCGACGTTGTGGGGGGCAGGTTAGGGGTTAATAAATATAATACAGGGGTCGGCGGTGTTAGGGGCAGCAGATTAGGGGTACATAAGTATAACGTAGTTGGCGGTCGGCAGATTAGGGGTTAAAAAAATTTAATCGAGTGGCGGCGATGTGGGGGGACCTCGGTTTAGGGGTACATAGGTAGTTTATGGGTGTTAGTGTACTTTAGGGTACAGTAGTTAAGAGCTTTATGAACCGGCGTTAGCCCAGAAAGCTCTTAACTCCTGCTATTTTCCTGCGGCTGGAGTTTTGTCGTTAGAGCTCTAACGCTCACTTCAGAAACTACTCTAAATACCAGCGTTAGAAAGATCCCATTGAAAAGATAGGATACGCAATTGACGTAAGGGGATCTGCGGTATGGAAAAGTCCCGGCTGAAAAGTGAGCGTTAGACCCTTTAATCACTGACTCCAAATACCGGCGGTAGCCTAAAACCAGCGTTAGGAGCCTCTAATGCTGGTTTTCACGGCTACCGCCGAACTCTAAATCTAGCCGTCAGTTTGTAAGTACGAGTTGTACTTAAGTTGGATGTTTATAACACAGGGACTGCCTGTATATGTATAGGTATATTGCTCTATATGATGTTTACTGGAAGTGATGGATTTTTACAAGGGCAATAAAATCTTTTACAAATTCACTCTTACTAAAAAAACTTTTGGAATGATTAAAATTTACCACCCAAAAGTTTGAACCATCTAAATCATCTTGAGGATGTACACTCTATTGGCTTTGACAAGGAACCTGGTCTTTGCCAGGGTAGCTGCTATAACCTCGGAAAAGAACCCTGTAGAAGTGTCCAACATCCGTGAAGACATATATAATGCTACAAATGGATGAGATGAACATTTATCATAGTCACTGATTGACCAGGTTCAAGAGTACTGAGGAGAAGAATCCAAATCTAAAAATAAGGAGCACAAAACTCTTAGAAGGGACAGTAAATGTATAATTAGACAGAGCATACAATTTTAAAAAACTTTCCAATTTACTTTTATTATTTAAAGGGACCTGAAACCCAAAAATTTTCTTTCATGATTCAGATAGAGAATACAATTTTAAACAACTTTCTAATTTACTTCTATTATCTAATTTGTTTTATTCTCTTGGTATCATTTGTTGAAGGAGCAGCAATGCACTTCTGGTTTCTAACTGAACACATGGGTGAGCAAATGACAATCAGTATATTTATGCAGCCACCAATCAGCAGCTAGAACCTAGCTTCTCTGCTGCTCCTGAACTTGCCTAGATAAACATTTCAGCAAAGGATAACAAGAGAAGGAAGCAAATTAAATAGAAGTAAATTGGAAAGTTGTTTGAAATTGTATTCTCTATCTGAAACACGAAAGAAAAAATTTGGGTTTCTTGTCCCATTAACTTGCTTCCTTCTCATTATCCTTTGCTGAAAGGTTTATCTAGGTGAGCTCAGGAGCAGCAAATAACCTAGGTTCTAGCTGCTGATTGGTGGCTGCATATATATAGCGATTGTCATTGGCTCACCCATGTGTTCAGTTAGAAACCAGTAGTGCATTGCTGCTCTTTCAACAAATGATACCAAAAAGAATAAAACAAATTTGATAATAGAAGTAAACTGGAAAGTTGTTAATAATTGTATGTTCTACCTAAATCATGAAAGAAACATTTTAGGTTTCATGACCCTTTAAGTCCCACATGGCTTAAAATATCTATGTTCATTTGGAATATTAGATTAAAAACCCTGCATATGATACATTCCTGACTGGAAGCAGGGTAAACTACCTTGATCTACTGTGCAAATGGCCCTCCCTTTGCCAGGTAAAATCTGAAAGATTTGAAAGTCTCAATCTTCTTCGTAAAGGGAGAGACTGGGGGAAAATTTGTTTGATTATCAGGCCTCCTTGGGTTTGCTTTGCAGAGCTTTCTAGGAAGACTTGCTTCTAGACTTAGGCTTGGTCTTACAACTCTGAAGAAGACCTATCTTTAACAATATCTTAAATAATAGCAAATGAGATCCAAATATATTGCCTGAATAATTAATGTAAAAATAATACATTCGGAGCGATTATCACCAAGCTAAATTTTGAACTAAAGACCACTTACCATGGACAGCAAAAACTGTAGTCTTTTGTAGCCGAGACAGTCATAGTCTTTATTCTACAAAAAACAAATCAAAACTAATCTCATAATGTAATCTATTAGATTATCAAATTTGGTGCATGCCATCGAGCTAGATCAAAAACACAAACATTGTAATATGTTCTGGTAGTAGTGGTGATCAGTCCTGGAGGAATCTCTCCACCAAAAAATAAATATCTACACATTTCATTTTAACCATGTGTCTCTCTCAAGACCCAAGTTCACTTTAGATTAAGTGCTGTTGATTTTGGATTTGTGAACTTTACAGATTATTTAGGGAATTTGTTTTCTATAAAATTGAACTCTCTGTAGCTCTGCTGTTTTATTACTTAAAAATGCAGTGGCCCCCCCCCCCCCTTGTGTGTGCCTCTCTCTCTCTCTATCTATCCATCTCTCTCCTTATGTGTTGTTCTCCCCCATGGTCTCTTTTTCTCTCTGTCTCTCTTCCTCCCCCTCTGATTCTCTCATCCCTTATGTGTCTCTCTAACCCTCTGTGTGTGATTGTGTCTCTCTCTCTGTGTCTCTCTCTAACCCTCTGTGTGTGATTGTGTCTCTCTCTCTAACCCTCTGTGTGTGATTTTGTCTCTCTCTCTTTCTCTCTCTCTAACCCTCTGTGTGTGATTGTATCTCTCTCTTTCTTTCTCTCTCTCTCTCTCTCTAACCCTCTGTGTATGATTGTCTCTCTTTCTCTCTCTCTAACCCTCTGTGTTTGATTGTGTCTCTCTCTCTAACCCTCTGTGTGTGATTGTGTGTCTCTCTCTCTCTCTCTCTCTGTAACCCTCTGTGTGTGATTGTGTCTCTCTTTCTCTAACCCTCTGTATGTGATTGTGTCTCTCTCTCTTTCTCTCTCTCTAACCCTCTGTGTGTGATTGTCTCTCTCTTTCTCTCTAACCCTCTGTGTGTGATTGTCTCTCTCTTTCTCTCTAACCCTCTGTGTGCGATTGTCTCTCTCTCTCTCTTTCTCTCTCTAACCCTCTGTGTGTGATTGTGTCTCTCTTTCTCTCTCTCTCTCTAACCCTCTGTGTGTGATTGTGTCTCTTTCTCTCTCTCTCTCTAACCCTCTGTGTATGATTGTGTCTCTCTCTCTCTCTAACCCTCTGTGTGTGATTGTGTCTCTCTTTCTCTCTAACCCTCTGTGTGTGATTGTGTCTCTCTCTCTCTAACCCTCTGTGTGTGATTGTGTCTCTCTCTCTTTCTCTCTAACCCTCTGTGTGTGATTGTCTCTCTCTTTCTCTCTCTCTCTAACCCTCTGTGTGTGATTGTGTCTCTCTCTCTCTAACCCTCTGTGTCTCTCTCCCCCCGTCTCTCCCTTTCCCCCCAGTGCTTTTCTGTGTTTCTGTCTACCTTTTATTCATTTAATTAATGAATTGGTAGTGCCATCTGATGGTGTGGCTTTATTTAAAGGGGTGGGGTCAAGCGCCCCACCATCTTTAAATTTCACCAGCAGCCACTGGATCAAGACATTTTTATATTTACTGAATAATGAAAGAATCTATAAGCATAATTTGCAGCATTAAAGTAAAAAGTATGTTTTAAACATATTTTAATGGGCATGGATTTCTAGATATCATAATCAGAGCAAGCATTGTGTTATCTGGCAAGAGTTTCTGTTACAATCCTTTAAGACTAAAATCAGATGTTTACTAAGTTGACCAGTTTTCCAAGACACCATTTAAAGGGACATGAAACCTATATGAAACCCATATGCAAATTTAAATAACTTTCCAATTTACATCTAATATCTAATTGTCTTCATTATTTTTATATCCTTTGTTGAAAATCATATCTAAATATGCTCAGTAGCTGCTGATTGGTGGCTGCACATAGATACCTCATGTGATTGGCTCACCCATGTGCATTGTTATTTCTTCAACAAAGGATATCTAAAGAATGAAGGCGTATCATAGCCACTGCCTCACCAGCCTCTGACGTCACTGCACGTCACTGATTGCTAGACATCCCTAGTTTATTTTTTCACACACATTTTCTTCACAACCACTTAGTGACTCATGAATGCTGCATATATGGTGAAGTAAACCGTGAATGTGTAGTATCCTAGAAAAACAAAATTTATGCTTACCTGATAAATGTATTTCTTTTTTGACACGATGAGTCCACGGATCATCTTAATTACTAATGGGATATTCACCTCCTGGTCAGCAGGAGGCGGCAAAGAGCACCACAGCAGTCACCCAACCCAGTCATTCGACCGAAGTAAAGGAGAGAAAGGAAGTAACAAGGTGCAGAGGTGTCTGAAGTTTATAATAACTAACAACCTGTCTCATACAAAAAACAGGGTGGGCCGTGGACTCATCGTGTCAAAAAAGAAATACATTTATCAGCATGCATAAATTTTGTTTTCTTTTTAATAACACGATGAGTCCACGGATCATCTTAATTACTAATGGGAACCAATACCCAAGCTAGAGTACACAGATGATACGGGAGGGATAAGACAGGGAACCTAAACGGAGGGCACCACTGCTTGAAGAACCTTTCTCCCAAAAGCGGCCTCAGCCGAGGCAAAAGAGTCAAATTTGTAGAATTTTGAAAAAGTCTGAAGAGAGGAAAAAGTTGCAGCCTTGCAAATCTGTTCCACTGAAGCTTCATTCTTGAATGCCCATGAGGAAGCAACAGCCCTTGTGGAATGAGCCGTAACTCTCTCTGGAGGCTGCTGTCCAGCAGTCTCATATGCAAAACATATGATACTCTTCAGCCAAAAAGAAAGAGAAGTAGTTGTAGCTTTCTGACCCTTACGTTTTCCTGAGAAAACCCACAAACAGGGCAGAAGACTGGCGAAAATCCTTAGTCGCCTGCAGATAAAATTCTAAGGCACGAACCACATCCAAATTATGTAGAAGCCTTTCCTTCTGAGAAGAAGGATTAGGACACAAGGAAGGAACAACAATCTCTTGATTAATGTTCCGATCAGAAACAACTTTAGGAAGAAAACCCAATTTAGTACGTAAAACTACCTTATATGAATAAAAAATAAGGTAAGGGGATTCGTACTGCAAAGCCGAAAGCTCTGATACTCTGCGACCAGATGAAATAGCAACAAGAGACAACACTTTCCAAGATAACAACTTAATATCTAAAGAATGCATAGGCTCAAACGGAGCCCCTTGAAAAACCTTAAGAACTAAATTAAGACTCCAGGGAGGAGTAACTGGTTTGAACACAGGCCTGATCCTGACCAAGGCCTGACAAAAAGATTGCACATCTGGAACATCTGACAGACGTTTGTGTAACAAAATAGATAAGGCAGAGATTTGACCCCTTAGGGAACTTGTCGATAATCCTTTCTCCAAACCCTCTTGGAGAAAGGATAAAATTCTAGGAATCCTAACTGTACTGCATGAGTAGCCTTTGGACTCACACCAATAGAGATATTTACGCCATATCTTATGGTAAATCTTTCTAGTAACAGGCTTACGAACCTAAATCATGGTCTCAATGACCGATTCAGAAAAGCCCCGCTTGGATAAAATTAAGCGTTCAATCTCCAAGCAGTCAGCTTCAGAGAAACTAGATTTGGATGAAGGAAGGGCCCTTGAATTAGGTCTTTCCTCAATGGAAGTCTCCAAGTTGGCAGGGATGACATTTCCACCAGATCAGCATACCAAATCCTGCAAGGCCAAGCCGGTGCAATGAGGATCACCGATGCCCTCTCCTGCTTGATTCGAGCAATGACCAGAGGAAGAAGAGCAAACGGAGGAAATAGGTATGCTAGACTGAAGGTCCAAGGAACCGCCAGAGCATCTATGATTTCCGTCTGGGGGGTCCCTGGACCTTGATCCGTAACTTGGGAGATTGGCATTCTGTTGAGATGCCATTAGATCTAATTCTGGCTGACCCCACTTGAGAATCAGGCTGGAGAACACTTCCGGATGGAGTTCCCACTCCCCCGGATGAAAGGTCTGCCTGCTCAGGAAGTCCGCCTCCCAGTTGTCCACCCCTGGGATGTGGATCGCCGACAGGCAGCAAGAATGGGCCTCCGCCCACTGAATTATTTTGGTTACTTCTGTCATCGCTAAGGAACTCCTCGTTCCTCCCTGATGATTGATGTAAGGCACTGAAGTTATATTGTCCGACTGGAACCTGATAAACTGGACCGAGGCTAACTGGGGCCAGACCAGAAGAGCATTGAAGATCATTCTCAGCTCCAGAATGTTTATAGGAAGAACAGACTCTGACTGAGTCCAAACTCCCTGAGCCTTTAGGGAGCCCCAGACTGCTCCTCACCCTAGAAGGCTGGCGCCTGTTGTCACAATCACCCAAGATGGTCTGCAAAAGCAGGTTCCCTGGGAGAGATGAACCACCATTGAAGGGAATCCCTTGTCTCCTGCTCCAGTAGTATTCGAGGAGACAAATCCGCATAATCTCCGTTCCATTGTCTGAGCATGCTTAACTACAGAGGTCTGAGGTGGAACCGAGCAAACGGGATGATGTCCATTGCCGCCACCATCAGCCCGATTACCTCCATGCACTGAGCCACTGATGGCCGAGGAGTGGACTGAAGGACTAGGCAAGTATCAATAATCTTTGATTTCCTGACTTCTGTCAGAAAAATCTTCATTGATAGGGAATCTATTATGGTTCCCAAGAAAAATACCCTTGTATTTGGTACTAAGGAACTCTTTTCCAAATTTACCTTCCACCCGTGAGATCGCAGGAAGGATAAAACCATGTCCGTGTGGGATCTTGCTTGTTGTAAGGATGGTGCCTGAACTAGGATATCGTCCATATTGGGCGCCACTGCGATGCCCCGTAACCGAAGCACCGCCAACAGCGATCCCAGAACCTTTGTGAAAATTCTGGGAGCTGTGGCAAGACTGAAAGGAAGAGCCACGAACTGGAAGTGTTTGTCCAGAAAGGGAAACCTTAGGAACTTGTGATGATCCCTGTGAATGGGAACATGCAGGTACGCGTCCTTTAAATCCACTGTTGTCATAAATTGACCCTCTTGGATCAAAGGAAGAATGGAACGAATAGTTTCCATCTTGAAGGACGGTACCCTGAGAAATTTGTTTAGACTCTTGAGATCTAAAATTGGTCTGAAGGGTCCCTCTTTTTTGGGAACCACGAAAATAATAAAAACCCAGACCCTGTTCCTGTATTTGTCAGGGTTTTTTCCCTGTTGTGTTTTCCATGTGCTGCTGGCAGCCATTTTACTCACCTCTCTTCCTGACTATGGTGCATTGTGGGGGATGCTGCTCATTTCCTGCACTTCCTTTTATGGCCAGACTGGTGTGCATCATCCATGTGAGACAGGATGCAGTCTCAGAATTGTGATGTCATCACTTATTATTTATGTTTGAATATTTTTTATTTATCAGAAATAATAAACATTTACAGAAACAGAAATACCCTCCTCTGCAGCGATCTCAATGATTATGGGATCCAGAGTGTAGGTTTGTACTTAAACATTTCTAAACAACAAATGATACAGTTAATAATTTTTATGACATCTCAGTCGTTTCTACTGAAATTTACATATCTATGGAGGGTCAGCAGTTAAAGATTAAATACCTTTTCTTCATACTGTTGTGCAATCCTTGGCAAGAGATAGTACAGTTCTTGTGTCTGATAGAAAGCTTGCTCTCTGCTGAACCCTACCAAAACTTTTAGATAGATCTGAGCCAAACCACTCAATCTACATACTGTTGAACTTTTAGAGAATACAACCCAAAAGGAAGGTAAGGTTAGGTAAAATAGGTTATCAAAGGTCAGAAGGGGAGGGGACGGGGAAGGGACGACACATCCTATCTCAGTGTTTGTTGTGCGTACTGCTATAGATATAGGTATTGGTGTTCAGATTGGTCACCTAAGATTAACTTTTCCGTTAGCTTCATGTGTCTACCGTTCATTTCGCTATCCAATAGTACCATATCGCCTGGACTATTTCCTTATTATCTAAGGTGTTGGATGCTAAGTCGTACATGTTATATGTGTACTGAATTTTATTGTAAATCTCTGTCCAGGTGGGACTGCCTGTCTTCCAGTACCTGGCTATGCATGTCCGGGTGACTGTACATAATATCCTAATAAATGTATTTATGTGTTTATTAAGTCTATTGATAGGAATGAGCAATAAAGCCTGTTGAATTGTAAGATCCACGTTTTCGTTCAAGATTTGGCTAAGGAAGAAAGACAAATGTTTCCATAGACCTGAGATTACTCCACAGTCCCACCACATATGCCTATATGTTCCTCTTTCTCCGCACCCTCTATAACATAGTGGGTTTCCCTGTGCATGCATATGGGCCGTTCTAGTTGGTGTCAGATACCATCAGTGTATACAGGGAGTGCAGAATTATTAGGCAAATGAGAATTTTGACCACATCATCCTCTTTATGCATGTTGTCTTACTCCAAGCTGTATAGGCTCGAAAGCCTACTACCAATTAAGCATATTAGGTGATGTGCATCTCTGTAATGAGAAGGGGTGTGGTCTAATGACATCAACACCCTATATCAGGTGTGCATAATTATTAGGCAACTTCCTTTCCTTTGGCAAAATGGGTCAAAAGAAGGACTTGACAGGCTCAGAAAAGTCAAAAATAGTGAGATATCTTGCAGAGGGATGCAGCACTCTTAAAATTGCAAAGCTTCTGAAGCGTGATCATTGAACAATCAAGCGTTTCATTCAAAATAGTCAACAGGGTCGCAAGAAGCGTGTGGAAAAACCAAGGCGCAAAATAACTGCCCATGAACTGAGAAAAGTCAAGCGTGCAGCTGCCAAGATGCCACTTGCCACCAGTTTGGCCATATTTCAGAGCTGCAACATCACTGGAGTGCCCAAAAGCACAAGGTGTGCAATACTCAGAGACATGGCCAAGGTAAGAAAGGCTGAAAGACGACCACCACTGAACAAGACACACAAGCTGAAACGTCAAGACTGGGCCAAGAAATATCTCAAGACTGATTTTTCTAAGGTTTTATGGACTGATGAAATGAGAGTGAGTCTTGATGGGCCCGTGGCTGGATTGGTAAAGGGCAGAGAGCTCCAGTCCGACTCAGACGCCAGCAAGGTGGAGGTGGAGTACTGGTTTGGGCTGGTATCATCAAAGATGAGCTTGTGGGGCCTTTTCGGGTTGAGGATGGAGTCAAGCTCAACTCCCAGTCCTACTGCCAGTTTCTGGAAGACACCTTCTTCAAGCAGTGGTACAGGAAGAAGTCTGCATCCTTCAAGAAAAACATGATTTTCATGCAGGACAATGCTCCATCACACGCGTCCAAGTACTCCACAGCGTGGCTGGCAAGAAAGGGTATAAAAGAAGAAAATCTAATGACATGGCCTCCTTGTTCACCTGATCTGAACCCCATTGAGAACCTGTGGTCCATCATCAAATGTGAGATTTACAAGGAGGGAAAACAGTACACCTCTCTGAACAGTGTCTGGGAGGCTGTGGTTGCTGCTGCACGCAATGTTGATGGTGAACAGATCAAAACACTGACAGAATCCATGGATGGCAGGCTTTTGAGTGTCCTTGCAAAGAAAGGTGGCTATATTGGTCACTGATTTGTTTTTGTTTTGTTTTTGAATGTCAGAAATGTATATTTGTGAATGTTGAGATGTTATATTGGTTTCACTGGTAAAAATAAATAATTGAAATGGGTATATATTTGTTTTTTGTTAAGTTGCCTAATAATTATGCACAGTAATAGTCACCTGCACACACAGATATCCCCCTAAAATAGCTATAACTAAAAACAAACTAAAAACTACTTCCAAAACTATTCAGCTTTGATATTAATGAGTTTTTTGGGTTCATTGAGAACATGGTTGTTGTTCAATAATAAAATTAATCCTCAAAAATACAACTTGCCTAATAATTCTGCACTCCCTGTAGTCTTAGTGATATTTTCCTTTAGGTCCACACTTAGAAGTCCTTTGTCTGCATTTTGAAATATTGATTCCCATTCTTTATTGTCTTTACTAATAAGTAATTCCCTCTCCCATGCCAACATAGTAGAGGTTTTGGTCGTGATCTGTGAATCCTGTATGGCTATATATAGAATGGATATGGTGCGTCTAGTACGGTCCTTTGATTTACTCATGTCTTCTAATGGTGTTGTGTGGCCATCTCTAGGTTTTCTTATATATGAGTGCATTGCGGATTGTATCTGTAAATATAAATACCAGTGAAGTTTAAGGGGGCTCAATTTTGTCTGCAATTGATTGAATGAGAGCATAGCTCCGCCTTCCATAAAGTCTGCTACTCTGTATAATCCCTTATTTTCCCACTTCTGTACTTGAGCCCTGAGTTCATCAGGCAAGATATATCTTATCGGGATGTATAAGGAGTATTGTGGCAAAAGCTTAAATTTATTACTTGCTTTTTTCCAAGTGGTTACTGTGAGAGTTGTGGTATAAGGTTTATCCGTCTCTCTAGGGGATTGTGTTTTCTCCGGATCCCAAAGTATAGCGTCAGTCTCGTCCCATCCTCCCAAAGTCGCCTCTAGAGTAGGCCATATGACCTCTGTGTTCCTCTTCAATAAGAGGCTATCTTGTGCCAATCTGGCAGCATTATAATATTCTAATAGGTTAGGGACCCCGATGCCTCCTAGGTTTTTATGTCTGTATAAAACTGACCTCGCTATTCTATTTGTTTTGTCTCCCCTGATATAGCCTAGTATGTCCTTTTGTATTGTCTCTAGATCTGTTTTTACCATTTTAACAGGTAGGGTTCTAAATAGATATAGTATCCTCGGCAAGATGTTCATCTTAACCGAGGCCACTCTACCCAGCCACGAGAACTTGTAGTTTTTCCATTTTGATATGTCTTTCCTAATCTGCCTGAACAACGGAGGGTAGTTAACTTTGTACAGTAGTGAAGGGGAAGAGGGGAGATAGATTCCTAGGTATTTTAGAGTATGCTTCATCCATTTAAAGTGAAAATTTGTTTCTAGTAACTCCTGTGTCTGTCGAGGGATCGCTATGGGGAGAGCCTCACATTTCTCTGCATTTATCTTAAATCCCGAAATAGATGAAAATGTGTCCAGTGTTTGGTGGAGAATGGGCAATGATATCAGGGGGTTCGTCAGAGTCAAAAGTATGTCGTCCGCAAATAAGGCCATTTTTTATTCCGTCTTATTTGTCTTAAGTCCTGTTATATCTGTCTGCGAGCGTATTTTAGCAGCTAGAGGCTCTATACATAGAGCAAAAAGCAATGGAGACAGAGGGCACCCCTGTCTAGTTCCGTTACGAATTGGAAAGGGTTGAGATTTATATCCCGCTGATGAGACCTGAGCTCCCGGCGTGGAATAGATGGCCCTCAATGCTTTCATCACTTATTATTTAAAGGGCCTCTGTTCAGTATGCTTTGCCTTTGCGTTGTATCAGACCTGTTTGTGAGAGCTCCTGTGTATTACCTGGCTGCCTAACGTCCTTCCTGGTTCCTGATCCCTGGCTTGTTCCTGACTCTGCTGTTTTCCTTGTTCCGGATTCCGGCTCGTCTGACTATTCGCTTTGGCTCCTGACTCGGCTCGTCTGACTACCAGCTCTGGTTTTGACTCCTGGCTTGTTATTTGACTTGTGGACTTTTTATTATTTTTTGCTATTAATAAAGGTGTGATTATTTTTGGACTTCTCGTCTTAGTCTGATTCCTGGCACCCTGACAGTATTGGAACAGGAACTATCACTCCCAGGTCGGAGAGGTCTCTTACAAAGCGTAAGAACGCCTCTTTTTTTGTCTGGTCTACAGATGATCTTGAAAGCAGAAACCTGCCTCTGGGTGGAAAACTTTTGAACTCTAGTTTGTATCCCTGGGTCACTATGTCTATTGCCCAGGGATCCTGAACATCTAAAACCCAAGCCTGAGTGAAGAAGGAAAGTCTGCCCCCTACATGATCCGGTCCCGGATTGGGGGCCGACCCTTCATGCTGATTTTGGTTCAATGACGGGCTTCTTGGATTCTTTTCCCTTATTCCAAGACTGATTGGGTCTCCAGGAAGGTTTAGACCGTTCCTGCTTGGGGGCGGAAGAGGAAGAATTTCCCTTGAAATTTCGAAAGGAGCGAAAATTGCTCTGTCTTCCCTTTTGCTTGTTTCTCCTGTCCTGAGGGAGAAGGTGACCCTTACCTCCTGTAATGTCAGAAATGATTTCTGCCAAGCCAGGTCCAAACAAGGTCTTCCCCTTGTAAGGAATCGCTAAAAGCTTAGACTTGGAAGAGACATCCGCCGACCAAGGTTTTAACCATAAGGCTCTGAGAGCTAGAATAGAGAAACCTGAAATCTTTGCTCCCAGTTTGATAATTTGAAGGGAAGCATCTGTAATAAAGAAATTAGCCAATTTAAGGGCCTTAATCCTATCCTGGATTTCATCCAGAGGAGTCTCTGTCCTAATAGCATCAGACAAAGCATCAAACCAATATGCTGCCGCGCTAGTGACGGTAGCAATGCACACCGCTGGCTGCCATTGTAAGCCCTGGTGTACATACATCTTTTTGAGTAACCCCTCCAATTTCTTGTCCATAGGATCTTTAAAGGCACAACTATCCTCTATGGGTATAGTAGTTCTCTTAGCCAAAGTGGAAACCGCTCATTCCACCTTGGGGACTGTTTGCCAAGCCTCCCTCGGCTATGGGAAACATTTTCTTAAATATGGGAGATGGAGAAAAGGGGATACCCGGTCTCTCCCACTCCTTAGTAATGATCTCAGAAGCTCAGTCTGGAACCGTAAACACCTCTATTGAGGAAGGTACCTCAAAATATTTATTTGTTTAGCTTACTGGATTTCTTGGGAATAATAGCGACTGTGGAATCGCTGTTGTCTAATGTAGCTAAAACCTCCTTAAAGTAGTAGACGGAAGTGCTCTAGCTTGAACCTGAAAGAAACCACTTCAGTATCAGCAATAGGAATCAAAATCACCGAAGCCCTCTCCTGTTTGATTCTGGCCTTAGAACCACCAGAAGGGACCCTAGCACTTTTGTGAAAATTCTGGGAGCTGTGGCCAACCCAAAGGGAAGAGCCGCAAACTGGTAATGTTTGTCCAGGAAGGCGAACCTGAGGAACTGGTGATGATCTTTGTGGATAGGAATGTGAAGATAAGCATCTTTCAAATCCACGGTGGTCATATATTGACCCTCCTGGATCATTGGTAAAATAGTCTGAATGGTCTCCATCTTGAAGGATGGGACTCTGAGAAATTTGTTTAGGATCTTGAGATCTAAAATCTGTCTGAAGGTTCCCTCTTTTTTGGGAACCACGAACAGATTGGAGTAAAACCCCTGCCCCTGTTCTGCTTTTGGAACTGGGCGGGTTACATCCATAGTATATAGGTCTTCTACACAGCGTAAGAACGCCTCTCTTTTTGTCTGGTTTACAGACAATCGTGAAAGATGAAATCTCCCCCTTGGAGGAGAATCTTTGAATTCTAGAAGATACCCCGGGTCACAATTTCTAATGCCCAGGAATCTCGAATGTCTCTTGCCCAAGCCTGAGCAATGAGAGAAAGTTTGCCCCCTACCAGATCCGGTCCCGGATCGGGGGCTGCCCCTTCATGCTGTGTTGGTAGCAGTAGCGGGCTTCTTGTCCTGTTTAACTTTATTCCAGGTCTGGTTAGGTCTCCAGACAGACTTGGATTGAGCAAAATTCCCCTCCTGCTTTGTGGCAGGGGAGGAGGTAGGAGGACCACCTTTGAAGTTTCGAAAGGAACGAAAATTATTTTGTTTGGTCCTCATCTTATTTGTCTTATCCTGAGGAAGGGCATGGCCTTTTCCTCCAGTGATGTCGGAAATGATCTCTTTCAGTTCAGGCCCGAATAGGGTCTTACCCTTGAAAGGAATAGCTAAAAGCTAAGATTTTGATGACACATCAGCAGACCAGGACTTAAGCCATAACGCTCTAACCGCTAAAATGGCAAAACCTGAATTTTTTGCCGCTAATTTAGCCAGTTGAAAAGCGGCATCTGTAATAAAAGAATTAGCTAGCTTGAGAGCCCTAATTCTATCCAAAATATCCTCTAATGGGGTCTCGACCTTAAGAGCCTCCTCTAGAGCCTTGAACCAAAAAGCAGCTGCAGTAGTTACAGGAACAATGCACGCTATAGGTTGCAGACGAAAACCCTGATGCATAAATATTTTCTTTAGAAGACCCTCTAATTTTTTATTCATAGGATCTTTGAAAGCACAATAGGTATAATAGGTATAGTTGTACGCTTAGCCAGGGTGGAAATAGCTCCCTCCACCTTAGGGACCGTCTGCCACGAATCCCGAATGGTGTCAGATATGGGAAACATTTTCTTAAAAGTAGGGGAAGGGGGAGAATGGAATACCTGGTCTATCCCACTCCTTAGTAACAATGTTCAAAATCCTCTTAGGGACCGGAAAAACATTAGTGTAAGAAGGAACCTCTAGATATCTATCCATTTTACACAATAGGAATCTCAATAGGGTCACAGTCATCCAGAGTCGCTAAAACCTCCCTGAGCAACAAGCGGAGGTGTTCAAGCTTAAACTTAAAAGCCGTCATATCTGAGTCTGTTTGAGGGAACATCTTTCCTGAATCGGAAAGCTCTCCCTCAGACAGCAATTCCCTTACCCCCAATTCAGAGCATTGTGAGGGTACATCGGAGATGGCTAATAAAGCGTCAGAGGGCTCAGCATTTACTCTCATACCAGACCTACTGCGCTTCCCCTGCAAACCAGGCAGTTTAGATAATACCTCTGTGAGGGTAGTAGACATAACTGTGGCCATATCTTGCAGGGTGAAATAATTAGACGCACTAGAGGTACTTGGCGTCGCTTGTGCGGGCGTTAAAGGTTGTGACACTTGGGGAGAAGTAGATGGCAAAACCTGATTCTCTTCTGACTGAGAATCATCCGGCGCCATACTTTTATCAGCTAAAATATGTTCTTTGCAATGTAAGGCCCTTTCAGTACATGAGGGACAGATTTTAAGTGGGGGTTCCACAATGGCTTCTAAACACATGGAACATTGGCTTTCCTCAATGTCAGACATGTTCAACAGGCTAGTAATGACCACAAACAGGCTTGAAAACACTTTATTTAGTGAAAAAATAACAATCTTAAAAAACGGTACTGCGCCTTTAAGAGAAAAAAAAGCATACAATTTTTCCAAAACTGCTTAAAAACAATAAAATTGTCCCAATTTTATGGTAAAAGCATCCCAATACTGCAGCTAAGTTTGCCCCACAAGGAAAGGAATACTTAACCCTTACAGGAAAAAAATGAAAATTACAAACACGTTTATTTCAACAAAAAGCACCCCCTGCACCTCGCTACAGCCCTGCTGTGGCGCCTACCTGCCCTCAGGGGTCTGTAAAACCGAGATCAACCTTCGTTTTGGCCCAATACAGCTCACAAAGGCCCACCGGATCAGGAGCTTGCTGCTTGCTTGATAAAAATAACTGCGCAACTGAGGCGCGAAAATAGGCCCCGCCCATCTCACTCAATGTCTTACAGCCCAAATTGACCGCACCAGAGCGGTCTAAAACCTAGACATGTGGGTTCAGAAACCCAGAAATAAAGCCATGTGTACCCTGTGAATAAAGCATGAAAACGTCTCCTTTAAAAACGTTAACTGCACTCCCAACATATAAACGTTTGCCCACAAACATTCAAACATCAGTGTCAACCATTTTTGTATAGCCCATAAATGCAAGTCCAGTAATACCCCTCTTTATATACTTTAGGATTACTGCTTACCCTCTCCCTCATGGGGACACTGTCAGCCAATTTTGAAATAACACAGTCTCTCCAGAAAAAAATTACTGAACATACCTCACTGCTTACAGCATGAAAAACGTTACTCACACTGAAGTTTAAGTACTCCTCAGCCATTCTGTGGGAACTGCTCTGGATCTCAGTAACAACTGCTAAGATCATCAGCCTCCAGGCAGAAGTCTTCATCCATCTGCTGCCTGAGGGAAAATAGTACACACCGGTACCATTTAAAATAAAAAACTCTTGCTTGAAGAAAATAAAAACTAACATTTTATCACCTCTTTCTATTACTTAGAGTAGGCAAAGAGTATGACTGGGGGTGGAGTCAAGGGAGGAGCTATATAGACAGCTCTGCTGTGGTGCTCTTTGCCACTTCCTGTTAGCAGGAGGATAATATCCCACAAGTAAAGAATGAATCCGTGGACTCGTCGTATCTTATAGAAGAAAAGTTTATATTACTCAGTAGTCTAAGCCCCAGTGCCTGCTATACTGTCTAGTCACGGAATCCCCCTTCTTTAGAAAGGATAATGTCCCAATAACTTAAATAAAGCTTAAGAGCCTTTTTCTTTATTTATTTTGAGAAAGTGGGCACTATTTTACTTAAAGTAAGCACTTACCTGACTAATGCCCGACAGCAAGACATCTCACCTGGCTTGAGAGGTCCTCTCCCTCACATAGGTCTGTGGAATAAAAGAGACTGAGTATTTCCCCTCAGGTCTTTACAATTAGGGCAGCATAAACATTATGAGAGGCACAGTGAGAATTATGTCCCACCAGTTCTCATGGCTCTAAAGCCACCACTGCCCTACTGAAGAGACTGATGTGGACTACGGCTACACCCTAGAACAAAGCAGCACAATTTTGCACCACTTTAAAAATAATAAACTGTTGATTGAAGAATCTTTTCTAACACCTATCACTAACGCAGGCAAAGAGAATGACTGGGTTGGGAGTGAGGGGAGGTGATATTTAACAGCTCTGCTGTGGTGCTCTTTGCCACCATCTGCTGACCAGGAGGTGAATATCCCATTAGTAATTAAGATGATCCGTGGACTCATTGTGTCATTAAAAATAAATAAATATATGTCTTTCTTCTGCAAACTACAGCATCAGTAAAAGTGAAATATTCTGTTGTAAACAACTTTTGCAGTTGTTATTAAGGTCGCAATGTCATCAACCCCATATATAACACACATCACTGGTTTGTATTCAAGGCACATTGTTTTATTTTGGCAATTATCTGCATTCCTTATTAAAGCAGCAGTTGGTATAAAATTACAAAACAATTATTCTGGTCTTGTACTCAAAAACATTCCAAACCTTTTATTAAGAAGCAGCAACAAACTATTATCCTGAGACCTAAAACATTTTTAAAATTACAATTACTCACCGATTGCCATTATATAACATATATTGCAAGCAGTATAGTTTGTATATACAGGCAGTCCCCGGGTTACGTACAAGATAGGGACTTTAGGTTTGTTCTTAAGTTGAATTTGTATGTAAGTTGGAACAGGCACTTTTTTTAGGTGAAACTCTAGCCAAACATTTTTGTTTTTGTTTTGGATAGCATAGGATAAAGTTTGTTTTGCTATCTGTGCCCCTGTTCAGAAAATTTCACATCACTTTCTGTCCTTGTGACAATTGGATTTTCAGTATTTTGGATTATCCTGGAAAGAAGGATTGTCGATAAAGCTCTATTTTCTCTGTATGTAAGTACGAGTTGTACTTAAGTCGGATGTCTGTAACCCGAGGACTGCCTGTATATGTACCAGGGATTTGCAAGGCCTTGTAAATAGTTGGCTCTTATAACAAATCTATATATCAATAGCCAGATAAATACTACATCACAGTATAGGTACTAAAGTGCTCACTGCAAATAATATCTGAATGCAAATTGATACAGATATGGACGCCCAGTAATAAGCTGCCTCTTTTCTGCCATGGGCCAAGCAAGATACAAATCCTTTAAAGCTTTTTTCGTCTTATTTCCAAACTAAAGCTACATACATTTTAGGAGGTTGATTGCAAGCTGGTGCTTTGGGGTTATTCTAAAAACGTCTCATTCCCTTAATACAAACCCAACCACTTCTTCCAGTCTGCAGGATTTTGTTAGAAACAACATCATGGGAATAGAGCTGGTTAGTACAACATTTTACACCGGGCAGCATGGAAGCCTTTTTTGGTTGTCAGTAAGTGCATTTTCTGTGCTAAAGACTGTAATGACAACCATTAAATGTCTTGTTGGGCAGCCAATAGTAGAAATGTATCGTCTCAGCCACTCTTTTCCATTAATGAGGCCAATCACATTTCCAAGGATTGGATTCTGGTGGCGTCAGGCACTTCCCAAGCTTTTCACACCCAGGGGGAGACCAATTCTGTAAGAATAAAAGAAAAATTGTAATGTAAATCACAGATACTGACCCATAACTTGTTTATAACCAGTTATTCATATCAGCTGCATATAGGACAGTAATCTTACAGGATGCTGTCTGTCAACACAGTATTGACTTTATTTTATACTGTAATTATCAGTATAAAACATATTAAAGGGATAGGAAAGTCAACAATGAAACTTGCAGGCTTCAGACAGAACATTTAATTTTAAGACACTTTTAAATTCACTTCTATTTTCAAATGTGCTTTGTTCTCTTGGTTTTCTTGTTGAAAAAGAATATGTACATATCCTACACTAGATTGGTGCCTGCACACATTTGTCTCTTGTGATTGGCTAACTAGATGTGTTCAGCTAGCTGCCAATGTTCCTTCAGCAAAGGATAACAAGATAATAAAGCAAATTTAAGTAAAATTGGAAAGTTGATTAAAATTGTATGTTCTATCCAAATGACAAGATGCTCTATCGGAAATTCTGAATAATAAAAGTTTTTTTTTTACTTTACTGTCATTTTAAATGATTTGTAATACATATTTATACAGATGGGATAAGTGCTAAATACGAACTAGCGCTACCCGACGCACGCAAAAATCTTACTTCTAGTGGAGTTAAATACCGCTCTACTCGTAAACTGGCCCATTATTTTTTATACTTCCCTTCATTCATTTTTATTATCAGATGCTCTAAAGCAATACTCCGTTATCATATTTCAAACCTTCCAACTGCCCACATTAAAACTATGTTTTTTATTGAGGTGACATTTTCACCTCTTAACCAATATGGCTTGATTGCCTATTGGCTTAGAGGTGAAAATGTCACCTAAATAAAAAACATAGTTTTAATGTGGGCAGTTGGAAGGATAGAAATATGATAACGGAGCTTAAGTATTGCTTTAGAGCATCTGAAAATAAAAGTTGATTAATGAAGGGAAGTATAAAAAATATAGATGATGAGAGAAGGTAAAATAACCATGGTTACTAATCAGCTAATTATTTCACCTGTGCTTCTGTTCAGATATCCTCAAAATGTGGCCTGTTAGGGAGGACTGAGAACAGGTTTGAAAACCAGTGGCTTAAAGGGACAGTATACTGTAAAAGATTGTTTTTCCCTTAATGTGTTTCCAATTACTTTTTTTTACCAGTTGCAGAGTATAAAATGTACGAGAATTTGCTTTTTAAGGTTTATTTGTGTATATGAATTAGCTGGTTTTGTGTTTTGAAGCCACAAACTAATAAAATGGGTTGAGCTTGTAGATATAATCAGATCTCATTACTTTTATCACCTTATGTATATATACACCAGAATTTTTGTTGTTTAAAAAGATAGATACTCCCTCTATTACCAATTCCCCAGTTTTGCATAACCAACAGTTATAATAATACATGTTTTACCTCTGCAATTACCTTGTATCTAAGCCTCAGCAGACTGCCCCCTTATTTCAGTTCTTTTGACAGACTTGCATTTTAGCCAATCAGTGCTCACTCCACGGTAACTTCACATACGTGAGCTCAATGTTATCTATATGAAACACATGAACTAATGCCCTCTAGTGGTGAAAAACTGTCAAAATGCTTTCAGATTAGGAGCGGCCTTCAAGGTCTAAGAAATTAGCATATGAACCTCCTAGCTTTAGCTTTCAACTAAGAATACCAAGAGAACAAAGCAAAAACACAATTTATGCTTACCTGATAAATTTATTTCTCTTGTGGTGTATCCAGTCCACGGATCATCCATTACTTGTGGGATATTCTCATTCCCAACAGGAAGTTGCAAGAGGACACCCACAGCAGAGCTGTTATATAGCTCCTCCCCTAACTGCCATATCCAGTCATTTGAAAGAAAACACGCAGAGAAAGGAGAAACCATAGGGTGCAGTGGTGACTGTAGTTTAAATGAAAAAATTACCTGCCTTAAAATGACAGGGCGGGCCGTGGACTGGATACACCACAAGAGAAATAAATTTATCAGGTAAGCATAAATTGTGTTTTCTCTTGTAAGGTGTATCCAGTCCACGGATCATCCATTAATTGTGGGATACCAATACCAAAGCTAAAGTACACGGATGAAGGGAGGGACAAGGCAGGTACTTAAACGGAAGGTACCACTGCCTGTAAAACCTATCTCCCAAAAATAGCCTCCGAAGAAGCAAAAGTATCAAATTTGTAGAATTTTGAAAAAGTATGAAGCGAAGACCAAGTCGCCGCCTTGCAAATCTGTTCAACAGAAGCCTCATTTTTAAAGGCCCAAGTAGAATGAGCTGTAATCCTTTCAGGAGGCTGCTGGCCAGCAGTCTCATAGGCTAAGCGGATTATGCTTCTTAGCCAAAAAGAAAGAGAGGTTGCCGAAGCCTTTTGACCTCTCCTCTGTCCAGTGTAGACAACAAACAAAGCGGATGTTTGACAAAAATCTTTAGTAGCTTGTAAGTAAAACTTTAAAGCACGAACCACGTCCAGATTGTGTAAAAGACGTTCCTTCTTTGAAGAAGGATTAGGACACAAGGATGGAACAACAATCTCTTGATTGATATTCTTGTTAGATACCACCTTAGGTAAAAACCCAGGTTTGGTATGCAGGACTACCTTATCCGTATGGAAGATCAGATAAGGAGAATCACATTGTAAAGCAGATAACTCAGAGACTCTACGAGCCGAGGAAATAGCTACCAAAAACAGAACTTTCCAAGATAAAAGTTTGATATCTATGGAATGAAGAGGTTCAAACGGAACTCCTTGAAGAACCTTAAGAACCAAATTTAAGCTCCATGGGGGAGCAACAGGTTTAAACACAGGCTTGATTCTAACTAAAGCCTGACAAAATGCCTGAACATCTGGAACATCTGCCAGACGCTTGTGCAAAAGAATAGACAGAGCAGAAATCTGTCCTTTTAAGGAACTAGCTGACAATCCTTTTTCCAAACCATCTTGGAGAAAAGATAATATCCTGGGAATCTTAACCCTTGGATTCACACCAATAAAGATATGTAAGCCATATTTTATGGTAAATTTTCCTGGTGACAGGCTTTCGTGCCTGTATTAAGGTATCAATGACTGACTTGGAGAAGCCACGCTTTGATAAAATCAAGTGTTCAATCTCCAGGCAGTCAGTCTCAGAGAAATTAGATTTGGATGGTTGAAAGGACCCTAAAGTAGAAGGTCCTGTCTCAGAGGCAGAGTCCATGGTGAAAAGGATGACATGTCCACCAGATCTGCATACCAGGTCCTGCGTGGCCACGCAGGTGATATCAAAATCACTGATGCTCTCTCCTGCTTGACCTTGGCAATCAGTCGAGGGAGCAGAGGAAACGGTGGAAACACATAAGCCAGGTTGAAAGACCAGGGCGCTGCTAGAGCATCTATTAGCGTCACCTTGGGATCCCTGGACCTGGATCCGTAACAAGGAAGCTTGGCGTTCTAGCGAGACGCCATGAGATCCAGTTCTGGTTTGCCCCAACGATGAATCAATTGTGCCAACACCTCCGGATGGAGTTCCCACTCTCCCGGATGAAAAGTCTGACGACTTAAAAAATCCGCCTCCCAGTTCTCTACACCTGGGATATGGATAGCTGATAGGTGGCAAGAGTGAGTCTCTGCCCAGCGAATTATCTTTGAGACTTCTAACATCGCTAGGGAACTTCTTGTTCCCCCTTGATGGTTGATGTAAGCCACAGTCGTGATGTTGTCCGACTGAAATCTGATGTACCTCAGAGTTGCTAACTGAGGCCAAGCCTGAAGAGCATTGAATATCGCTCTTCCAGAATATTTATTGGAAGGAGTGTCTCCTCCTGAGTCCACGATCCCTGAGCCTTCAGGGAGTTCCAGACTGCACCCCAACCTAGAAGGCTGGCACCTGTTGTTACAATTGTCCAATCTGGCCTGCGAAAGGTCATACCTTTGGACAGATGGACCCGAGATAGCCACCAGAGAAGAGAATCCCTGGTCTCTTGATCCAGATTTAGTAGAGGGGACAAATCTGTGTAATCCCCGTTCCACTGACTGAGCATGCATAGTTGCAGCGGTCTGAGATGTAGGCGTGCAAACGGCACTATGTCCATTGCCGCTACAATTAAGCCGATTACTTCCATGCACTGAGCCACCGAAGGGCGCGGAATGGAATGAAGAACACGGCAGGAATTTAGAAGCTTTGATAACCTGGACTCCGTCAGGTAAATTTTCATTTCTACAGAATCTATCAGAGTCCCTAGGAAGGAAACTCTTGTGAGTGGGGATAGAGAACTCTTTTCCTCGTTCACTTTCCACCCATGCGATCTCAGAAATGCCAGTACTACGTCCGTATGAGACTTGGCAATTTGGAAGTTTGACGCCTGTATCAGGATGTCGTCTAAATAAGGGGCCACTGCTATGCCCCGCGGCCTTAGGACCGCCAGAAGCGACCCTAGAACCTTTGTAAAGATTCTTGGGGCTGTAGCTAATCCAAAGGGAAGAACTACAAACTGGTAATGCCTGTCTAGAAAGGCAAACCTGAGAAACCGATGATGATCTTTGTTATCGGAATGTGAAGATAAGCATCCTTTAAATCCAATGTAGTCATATATTGACCCTCCTGGATCATAGGTAGGATGGTACGAATAGTTTCCATCTTGAATGATGGAACTCTGAGGAATTTGTTTAAGATCTTTAGATCCAAAATTGGTCTGAAGGTTCCCTCATTTTTGGGAACCACAAACAGATTTGAGTAAAAACCCTGTCCCTGTTCCTCCTTTGGAACTGGATAGATCACTCCCATAACTAGGAGGTCTTGTACACAGTGTAAGAATGCCTCTCTCTTTATCTGGTTTGCAGAGAATTGTGAAAGGTGAAATCTCCCTTTTGGGGGGGAAGCTTTGAAGTCCAGAAGATATCCCTGGGATATAATTTCCAACACCCAGGGATCCTGGACATCTCTTGCACACGCCTGGGCGAAGAACGAAAGTCTGCCCCCTACTAGATCCGTTACCGGATAGGGGGCCGTTCCTTCATGCTGTCTTAGAGGCAGCAGCAGGCTTTTTGGCCTGCTTACCTTTGTCCCAGGTCTGGTTTGGTCTCCAGACCGTCTTGGACTGAGCAAAAGTTCCCTCTTGTTTGCATTAGAGGAAGTTGATGCCCTTGAAGTTGGCCCTTGATTTGGACCTGTCCTGAGGAAGGGCATGACCTTTTCCTCCAGTGATATCAGCAATAATCTCCTTCAAACCAGGCCCGAATAGGGTCTGCCCCTTGAAGGGAATGTTAAGCAGCTTAGATTTTGAAGTCACGTCAGCTGGCCATGATTTAAGCCATAGCGCCCTGCGCGCCTGCATAGCAAAACCAGAATTCTTAGCCGTTAGTTTAGTCAAATGAACAATGGCATCAGAAAACAAAGGAATTGGCTAGCTTAAGTGCTCTAAGCTTGCCAAGTATGTCATCCAATGGAGTCGCTACCTGTAAAGCCTTTTCCAGAGACTCAAACCAGAACGCTGCAGCAGCAGTGACAGGAGCAATGCATGCAAGGGGCTGTAGGATAAAACCTTATTGAATAAACATTTTCTTAAGGTAACCTTCTAATTTTTTATCCATTGGATCTAAAAAAGCACAACTGTCCTCGACAGGGATAGTAGTACGCTTTGCTAAAGTAGAAACTGCTCCCTCCACCTTAGGAACTGTCTGTCATAAGTCCCGTGTGGTGGCGTCTATTGGAAACATTTTTCTAAAAATAGGAGGGGAAGAGAACGTCACACCTGGTCTATCCCATTCCTTATTAATAATTTCTGTAAACCTTTTAGGTATTGGAAAAACATCAGTACACACCGGCACTGCATAGTATTTATCCAGTCTACACAATTTCTCTGGCACTGCAATTGTATCACAGTCATTCAGAGCAGCTAAAACCTCCCTGAGAAACACGTGGAGGTGTTCAAGCTTAAATTTAAATGTAGAAATATCAGAATCAGGTTGCATCATCTTTCCTGAGTCAGAAAACATCACCCACAGACTGAAACTCTCCTTCCTCAGCTTCTGCATATTGTGAGGCAGTATCAGACATGGTTCTTAAAGCGTCAGTATGCTCTGCATTTCGTCTAACCCCAGAGCTATCTCGCTTACCTCTAAATTCAGGTAGTCTGGCTAATACCGCTGACAGTGTATTATCCATGACTGCCGCCATGTCTTGTAAAGTAATCGCTATGGGCGCCCTAGATGTACTTGGCGCCATTTTAGCGGGAGTCAAAGGATCTGACACGTGGGGAGAGTTAGTCGGCATAACTTCCCCCTCGTCAGATTCCTCTGGTGATAAATTTTTTAAAGACAGAATATGATCTTTATTGCTTAAAGTGAAATCAGTACATTTGGTACACATTCTAAGAGGGGGTTCCCCTAATAATGAACAAGGAGTTTCCTCTATGGCAGACATGTTTGTACAGACTAGCAATGAGACTAGCAAGCTTGGAAAACACTTTAAATCAAGTTAACAAGCAAATATAAAAAACGGTACTGTGCCTTTAAGAGAAACAAATTTTGTCAAAATTTGAAAAACAGTGAAAAAAGGCAGTAAATCAAACGAAATTTTTACAGTGTATGTAATAAGTTAACAGAGCATTGCACACACTTGCAAATGGATGATTAACCCCTTAATTCAAAAAACGGATCAAAAAAACGGTATAGACGTTTTTTAACAGACACAACAAACTGCCACAGCCTGCTGTGGCCCTACCTTCCCCAATAAACGACTTTGGAAAGCCTTTGAGCCCTTTAGAGATGTCCTATAGCATACAGGGGACTCCTGAGGGAAGCTGGATGTCACAGTTTGTAATTTTAACTGCAACAACTGTAACTTTTATACTACAACAGTGGAAAGCCTCAGGAAACTGTTTCTAGGCAAAATTTAAGCCAGCCATGTGGAAAAAACTAGGCCCCAATAAAGTTTTATCACCAAAGCATATATAAAAACGATTAAACATGCCAGCAAACGTTTTATATTGCAATTTTATAAGGGTATTACCCCTGAGAGTAAGCATGATACCAGTCGCTATTAAATCACTGTATTCAGGCTTAACTTACATTAATCCGGTATCAGCAGCATTTTCTAGCATTTTCCATTTCTAGAAAAAATTGTAACTGCACATACCTCATAGCAGAGTAACCTGCACGCCATTCTCCCGCTGAAGTTACCTCTCTCCTCAGACATATGTGAGAACAGCAATGGATCTTAGTTACAACCTGCTAAGATCATAGAAAACTCAGGCAGATTCTTCTTCTATTTACTGCCTGGGATAAAATAGTACAACTCCGGTACCATTTAAAATAACAAACTTTTGATTGAAGATAAAAAAACTAACTATATTTCACCACTCTCTCTTACTACCTCCATGCGTGTTGAGAGTTGTAAGAGAATGACTGGATATGGCAGTTAGGGGAGGAGCTATATAACAGCTCTGCTGTGGGTGTCCTCTTGCAACTTCCTGTTGGGAATGAGAATATCCCACAAGTAATGGATGATCCGTGGACTGGATACACCTTACAAGAGAAATTGGTGATGAAAGTAAATTGGAAAGTTGTTTAAAATTAAATCTCCTATCTGAATCATTAAAGTTTTTTTGGACTTGACTGTTCCTTTAAACCAAAAGACCAATACTTTGAGAGAACAATGGAAAATGAAAATGTTATTACCTTATCTCTTTTATACCCCACTGGGAGTGTAATTTATTCTGCTGGCTGTGTTTACACAGCTTATCTATAGCTTGGACCTAAGGCCAAAAACTTTCAGAGTAGGTGGGGATAACACAGGGTAAATCAACTATTTCAAATGCCAATATAAGAGCAAAGGAAATACTTGTAAACAATTTAACACACTCCAGCAGGTAAAGTGGATAATTAGGAACAAATTAAAAGGGAGAATTTTTTTTTAATAAACTGTCCCTTTAAGTTCATCTTTTTTCTGTATTATTACTCATTTAATCTCTTTAGTTGCCACAAGATGGCAGCACAACATAATGCTCTGTGTGACTGTACTGCACTTCATATTGCTAAACACAAACTTACGAGGAAAAAACATTTAAGTCCTTTTCATCGTGAAAAGTGTCTGAGTTATTGGCAGTTCCAGGGGGGTTCTTTAGACAGTTACTGTAACAGCACAGCCCCATTTTTCAAAGGTGTTAATAGCCAAAAAAAAATGCAAGGCACTTTTTTAAAATTTATTTTATTGCTTTTTTTTTAGGTTTTCAGAATAACGCAATAATACATCCAATACAGTGACAGATAACATGATGACAATTACATCCAAAGGAAGATTTTGAACTGAAAAGTGACAAACATACATTGCTATCCATATTCCTCTGGTACTTTTTTTCTCTACGTCATTGGCTCTAGCTGCAGGACACACAGACAGGGAAATGGGGAGAAAAGGGTAGGAAAAGCAACATTAAAGGGATAGATCCTTTTGATCTTTGTCCGTAACATTACTGCTTTTGCGTGAATAAAATGATGGACTTTAATGATCCAAATAGAGCATACAATTTTAAGCAAATTTCTAATTTCCTCCTACTATCAATTTTTCTTTGTTCTCTTGGTATCTTTATTTGAATGTAAGCTTGCGATCCGGCCCATTTTTGGTTCAGCACCAGGGTAGTGCTTGCTGATTGGTGGCTACATTTAGACACCAATCAAAAAGTGCTACCCAGGTGCTGAACCAAAAATGGGCAGGCTCCTATGCTTACATTCTTTCTTTTTCAAATAAAGATACCAATAGAACAAAGAAAATTTGATAATAGGAGTAAATTAGAAAGTTGCTTAAAATTGCCTGCTCTATCTGAATCATGAAAGTTTAATTTTGACTAGACTATCCCTTTAACCAATCCTTTGTATCGGGCTGGCACTCTTCTTATAAATTATACCTATGGTACGGTGCTTAAATGCATGTGTGTATATGTACTATGTATTTAGACGTGGACTCCTTGCCCAGAGCCTGATATTCAAAACCTCGCCACTCAAGTGAGATGATCTAAAAATTCTCGTTGGTGTGGCGAGGCCGTTTGAAAAAATAATAATTTAGAAACATAAATTTTATCTTGAGACATATTTCTGTTGCTATGTAGTGATCTTTATGTGAAACAGAGACTCCTGCATTTACAATACAAGGTCTAAAATAAATCCCAAAGATTTGGCGTGATTTCTCTCCATGTCGACAAGGTTTTGAAAATCAGGCCCTCCATATGCTTAGGGGGAATATAATTGCATCTCACTGATGAAGCTCACAGAAGGCGAAACGATCGTCTGGGGTTGCCATGTTCCTTATTCAGAGGAGGATTGCCTGGTATTTTGGGGCTGGACTGACCTTGTTAGGCGGAATCAGACAGGAAAGTTCTCCTCTAGAAAAGCACAATTGGACTAAAAGAGGCTGCTCCTAGGTGGTAACTTGCTATAGAACAAGCTACTGAGCTGTTGTTCATTCCTGGTAGAGCACGTGTGTGTGTGTGTGTGTGTGTGTGCACGTGCACGTGTATGCGTGTATGTATATATATATATAAATAAAAAATAAAAAATATAAATAAAAAATCCTGCAACGCATTTGCCTGCATTTTTAGCCTTGCAGTGTAGGGCTTATTAATCCAGATAGTAGCAAAATTGTTCCGCATGTCATCCATGGGTACACATGCTAAATCAACAGCCTACAATAATTGCTTTTTTCTTTCGAGTGCTATTTTAATGGAACCACAATCGACTGCAATATACTAGAATTAACCCCTTCCTTGCACAGTCACAAAGCAAACGCAAACTGCAATTCAGATTTAGTTTACAGCAAAAGAAATAATGAATGTATATTGCAATTCACTTTCCGTAATGAAACATTTTGAGCTACATTACAAGTGGAGCGCTAATTTATTGAGAGTCCGTAAACAGGCAAATTCACACATTTACGGGTGCGCAATAAATAACAAGCCATTACAAGTGGCTGGTTATTGCTACCGCGAGATTGCGGTGTCAATTAGCACTTCGAAAATTAACCAGAGATCAGATCTCTGGTTCATTTTCTAAATGTACCCACAATTGCCCCCAAAATACAGTAGAGTGTAGTTTGCTAAAATAAAATAAAAAAGTAACTGCACGAAGCAGTTATGAGGGGTTAAAGTGCCTTTACACTGCGGTCTATGGGGAACTGTGTGTTCTCTATAAATATATATGTACATGCTTATATACATATATATTCATCTACTAAAATGTGTATATATATATATACACATATAAACACAAATACATATGTGTGTATATATATATATATATATATAAATAAATTTGCTGCGCTAGGTGAGACACGGCATGAGAACGAGGCTCCCATTGGAGCATATGGAAGTGCGCTCTCGTGAGGTTGCGTTCACATTGCACCTAGCTTGTAATACCAGCACAAATTTGCGTGTGCTGGTATTTCTGAGTAGAGTGCAAATATCGCGCTTACGTAAGCGATATTTTGCGCTCCACTCGTAATCTGGCCCTTTACGTGTTGTTGAAATATCGAGTTTAATGGTCCTTTCCCTCAAACACAAGTCCCATCACCTTGATTACCCCACTGAAATGTACCCCTACCCCCCCACCCAACCACTCACTACCAATCCCTATCGATAGTCATTAACATCACCCAGTACGAGATGTGGTCTGTGAAAACTTTCTACCCGCTCATTTGCAGAAGCTCGTTCAGAACTATTTAACTCTAATGAAAAAATATGTGCACTTTTTTTTGGACTGGATTCAGAAACACGACTGTTGGACATTTTGTGCTGTAGAGGGTGTCCCTCAGTTTTTTACAACACAAGTTTGTGAATTTTCTGCCTTATATGTGTAGCTGTCGTATCAATTTCAGTTTTTTGACAGGTCAAAATGTTATTTTTGTAGCTACCGGCTTGGCAGCTACATACATCTACACCCTATATTGTAGAAATATTCACTCTGAAATACACTGTCCTAGCCCTACAGAAATATAAGGATAGTCTAGAGATCATATTAGCAAGTTTGCATCCAGGGCGAGTTGTGCACCTGAATATATATATATATATATATATATATATATATATATATACATACATACACACACACACACACACATACTGTATATACACACACATATTATATATAATATAATAAAAAAGAAACAAACTTGCACTCGCTGGTCTTTTTTAGTGAAATAATTTACTGCAAAATATTGACGTTTCGAGGACAAAAATCCCCTTCCTCAGACAATGTGTTTAACAAACAATAGTGATTTTATACATTGTGTAGACCCAAACCCCTCCCCTCAATTAGACAACAAAAACGCCAAATTGGTAACCATAGTGACCACTGAGTCACATTATACACAAACAAGTGCTATCATACAAAATATGTTTCATCGTATAAAAGTATAAGTAGAAAAATATGTATAGATGAGCCATCCTGGCTCAGACATGTTAGTGATAGCCCAAGTGCGGAGTACAGAAACTGTGATACAATGGAAACAAGCGTGAAAAACAAACAGATCACGTACTAGGTAAAATGAGGGTTTACAGATCAATCATACTGCCATTTGATACTCCATATAGAAAAAACAAAGGTGCTAAAGGCCAGAATCAAACTACTGGTTAATAACTCACCAGATTGGAGACATAAAGCTGAGACTCAGGAGCCATTCACTGCCGCATCGGTACACAACGCCGGGTAGAGAACCCGGAACTGCACAGGACTCTCACGTGGGGGGCAATCGGCCAATCACCGGGATTGTTTACCGTTGCCACAGTGACCATTAGTATGGAGTCGCATACACAATCTGCAGCACTAGAATACACATGCGCGCATGAAGTTAGCTAAGCGCAGCACTTGATGTAATTAAAGTACAACTAATATAAGGGTCAATGATGTACAATCGAACACCACACATCAGTAAATAAATACCGCCACAGTCAGAGAACCTACACATACTCAGTCAGACAAGGGATTCCATATTTGAAAGGTAAAACTGTAGTTATCACATTGACCATATTGGCCATATTCTGCCTTAATCATTGCCAAAGTGATAACCCCCATACATCTGGATATATAAAACTATAGATGTCACAAGGGTTTGGGACCAAGACAGGGTTAAGACTAACAAAAGTATGTTACCAGACAGCTGCAAAGTGATGAAGTGTCACCCCCGAAAAGAGGAAATGGTAAATGTAATAGCGAAAACTACATATAACATCATCCAAGCTCACCACATACCCTAAAAGAAACACATACAGAATACAAAGAAAGAAGGGGAGATAAGCATAGTTAAAAGCCCAAATCACCAATACAGGGTGTAGAGAGTGTCAAAGAAACTAGGGTGAATTGAATTGAATAATTGAATAATAAGTGGACTCTCCCGATCCGTTTAAGAGGGTTCCAAGACATTCTAATTATGGCACAAGGCAGAAAACTACAGTCTATAGAAAACAGTGCCAATCAAACATAGTGTTTGATTGGCACTCAATCAAACACATTTTACCTAGTACGTGATCTGTTTGTTTTTCACGCTTGTTTCCATTGTATCACAGTTTCTGTACTCCGCACTTGGGCTATCACTAACATGTCTGAGCCAGGATGGCTCATCTATACATATTTTTATACTTATACTTTTATACGATGAAACATATTTTGTATGATAGCACTTGTTTGTGTATAATGTGACTCAGTGGTCACTATGGTTACCAATTTGGCGTTTTTTTTGTCTAATTGAGGGGAGGGGTTTGGGTCTACACAATGTATAAAATCACTATTGTTTGTTAAACACATTGTCTGAGGAAGGGGATTTTTGTCCTCGAAACGTCACTATTTTGCAGTAAATTATTTCACTAAAAAAGACCAGCGAGTGCAAGTTTGTTTCTTTTTTCTATATTGATGTTCACTAGCACCCTGGCAGTTGTTACTAAGTGAGAGTGCACATCTATGCTATTGATATATATATATATATATACACACAAGCCCAAAGTTTTCAGCAAAAAGAGCAAAATAGCGGTAAAAACATAAACTTTATTCAAGTGTAGTCACACTCATTAAAACATGGGGGTATCAGCGTAAAAATAGAACAAAGAACAAAAAATCAAACATGAGAACAAATAGCTGACATGTTTCGGCACACAGCCGTAATCATAGCTAATGGGCACACCTGTGTTAGACCTTTAGTACCCTTCTCTAAATTCTCATTGGTTACAATAAAATCATGTTGAAATTGTCACTCCTCCCTATTATTTATTTATAACTTACAATACAATCTTGATTGAATATAATAGGATCGAACTCTTAACTGGAGGAACATAATTCTAACAAAATTACGTCTATTATATTTGATATAAATTCAAACTTAAACACTTAGCCAGACTAACGTTACAATTGAAATGAATGATAACTAGATGGATAGCAGCAGTTCTAATATCTTATGTATTAATAATAAAAAACCTTAGTAGATAGTAGAAAAAGTTGTAACCATACAATTCCTTCATTAAAGATATATTGAAAAACTTATTGCATCCAAAAGTGTAGATAAAGAATGTATGAAAGTTCCATGAAAAAAGTATAAAGTGTTTATTTAAAAAACACCAAATACAGCAATGAATCCGGACTTGGTATATAGCTAATGAATCAACAAATGAAATCAAATGTATTCATTCAGGATCATCCTGTCTTTATTTAAGTGTATACCACACCAAATCCATATTCATTACAGTAACACAAATTAAGCAAGATTGGAAATAATCTATTTCCAATAGTTAATTAAGTCGAACTCAGAGTTCAAACCTGAGGGGACTCTGGTGCCCAGTCTAAATATCCAGAACATCTCCCTCTTGCCCAGTAATTTATCTCTGTCCCCTCCCCTAGGGGGGTAGCCACCCTTTCAATAGCCTGCCAGCGAAAAGTGGTCAAAGTCTTATTGTGCCTTTTAGCAAAGTGCTGGACAAGAGGGGTTGTTGCTGTGCCTGAACTGATCGTGGATAAATGGTTCCTAATTCTCGTGTTGGCATCATTTGAGGTTAATCCTACATACTGTACAGAACACTCTATACATGTTATTAGATAAATAACATAAGTAGTGGTACAGTTGAGGCATGTATCAATCTTAAATGTTTCTCCTGTACTAGTCGAATGGAAGCTGTCAGAAAATATTGCGTATTCACAAGGTCTGCATTTACGTTTACCACACTTATATAGCCCTTTGTGTTGTATCCAAGAGCTCTCAGACTTTCTATTAGATTTTGGTAAACAAGAAGGGGACAGAATGTTACCCAAAGTTCTACATTTCCTATATGAACATTTTAGGCCTCTGTCCACACACTCTACTAGACCATCGTCTGCTGCCAACATTTTAAAGTGTTTTTTCACTATTTTACAGATATCTCTGTATTGGGCGCTGTACTCAGTGACAAAATAAGACTCTCTCTTTTTCACTGGGTTGATGTTATCTGTTCTCTTTCTTGTATTGAGCAATTTCTTCCTATCTATCCTGGCTACCTGCCCCTGTGCTTTATCCAGGATAGTATCTGCATAGCCTCTCTCTTTGAGTCTTTTTCTCAACTCCTCACTTTGCATGCTAAAAGCTCCATCCTCCGTACAATTTCTCCTTAACCTTATAAATTGACCCTTAGCCACTGAAAAGGGTACATGTGGAGGATGGCAACTCCTAGCATGCAAAAGTGTGTTGCGTGTTATTGGCTTGCGATATGTGTCACATACTATGCGCCCAGTTCCAGTACCAGTCAAAGTCAAGTCTAAGAAGCAAATGCTCTCTTTGTGATGTTCGAAGGTAAAATTCAAACCCACATCATTATTATTGATCACGGAAATGAAATTGTTCAACTCATCTTCCGTACCCTTCCATATAAGAAGCAGGTCATCTATGTATCTCCTGTAAAACACAATCTGATCTTTAAATGCATTCTTATCCCCAAAGATGTGGGACAGCTCCCACCAACCCATATATAGGTTGGCGAAAGATGGTGCAAACTTGGCACCCATTGCTGTCCCACACCTCTGGAGATAGAATAGTCCTTCAAACTTGAAGTAATTGTGTGTCAGGAGATACATAGTGACTCTTATAAGGCTATCTTTGGACATATACATATTATTAATGAAGGATTGAAAACCACTTTCTTTACTTTATATATATATATATATATATATATATATATATATATATATACATACACACATACATACATACACACACATATACACAGGCTAGGTAGGGTCAAGCACTCACGTCACTGTAATAAATCCTGGGCGCAATCCTAATGAGTATGCAGAAGTTTCCAAAAGAAGTGGATACACTCACAGGGGTTTAGTGAATAGGAATTTAATCCAACATGAAGTAACTTAATTATCAGCAAGCATTACCCAGGTGATGAACAAAAAAAATGGGCCAGCTTCTAAGCTTTGCAATCCTGCTTTTCAAATAAAGATATCAAAAGAACGAAGAAAAATTGCTAATAGGAGTAAATTAGAAAGTTGTTTAAAATTGCATGCTCTATCTGAATCATCTGAATAAAATGTGGGTTTAGTGTCTCTCTAATGACATGAAAGTCAAAATTAAATGCTTATAGTTCAAACAGCATGCAATTTAAATTGACACTCCAGTTTACTTCTAGTATTACATTTTGCTTTGCTCTCTTGGTAGCCTTTGTAGAAATACCTAGATAGGCTCAGGAGACGCAATATACTACTGGGAGCTAGCTGGTGGTTATGCACATATGCCTCTTGTCATTGGCTCAGCAGATTAATTCAGCAAGTTCCCATTAATGCATTGCTGTTCTAGAGCCAACTCCATGCATGTAACCCCTTTGATAGCATTAAACACAGTTATATGATAGCAACAGAGCAATAATAAAATGCTCTTACATATTACAGTATTTTATGTCCCTTTAAATTAATTGTACTATTTTACCCCTATAATAGCTATGTTTAGTGATGTACAATGAATCTTTTTAAAGGGATAGAAAGGTCAAAAATGAAATGTGCATTGGTGCATTTCAATTTGAAATAGAAGCATTTTTGCAATTGACTTTAATTAGCAAAAATGATTCTAATAAAAGTTATAACTGGTTACCTGCGGCATACGCACATATCCTGTGAAACCCGTGCACCTGCATTCAAACACCAGCTTGTATGATGTAAATATATTCTTTAGAAGCAATAGACACCAACGACAGCTCTCTGAGCAGACATGATGTTTGAATGCTTGTGCACGGCCCTCACAGAATATCTGTGTATGCTGCAGCAAACCGTAATACTAGAAGCATTTTTGCTAATGAAAGTATATAATATAATGCACGTTTCATTTGTGACCTTTCTATCCCTGTAATCTTACCTGCAAGTGGTTTCTTCGAGTTGTTTTACCAATGTACTCACCATAACAGCCAAGTCACAAATGTTGAGTTGAGGTTCCCCTGGAACCATTGTTTGCTGGTGCTGTCGGACAACATAGGAAATTCTGTTCATTGCTTCCTGGTACTCAGTTTTCAGTACACTGCAACAGGAAAGGATAGACGCTAAAATGAGAGGGTTAAATTGGATTTTCTTTCTAGCAGAGATTTTTGTAGCCCAGGATGTGGCGAGTTAAACCATATCCTGTCTAATAATACATCAGGGCTGGTCCCCACTGATGCTGCTTGGGTATCTGAAGCAGGTGCAAGTATTAACCCCTTGATTGCTTAGGGGACTCACACACAAAAAAGGAAATGAGATGTGATAATGAAGGCGGGGGAGGAGGAACGCAGTGTAGGGTAGAAGGGAAACAAGGTGGCCGAGTGTATAGTTGATGCTGGCTGCTACTTCCCCCACTGTCAGACCTGCCTACAATGTCCCCTGGGTCTCGAGCACAGGTGTGTCGTGCACTCGCTTCATTTACTCTAATTGCCCCTTTGGTGATTTGCTAGATCTTCCGGTGTGGGGAGCAGCTGTGTTTCAAGACAACAAGGTCACATTCCTGATGCCGATGAGACCTGTGGGACCTGGGGCCAGGCTATGTGTCATCTGTGCTGGGGACCGTGCAGAAATTCTCCCTCTCTCACCTGCCTAATATCACTCTCCTGTGCACAGCAGAAAATAGATCTCTGTGGTATAGCAGCGCACACACAGGCAAACCAGGTGTGAGATTGGGAAGCCTCACTACTAATTCATTTTACCTTAATGTTGACCTGGTGAGGAATATGAACCTGAATGCACCCTCCTTGCTCTATAAACTGTAGACTGGGTAAAAAATACCCCAAACTAATACAGTCTCCCCATAAAAACCAAATGGGCTGATCTAGTAAGATTCACAAAGGTAGGAACTTTGCAAAATAAAAAACAAAAAACTTAACTATACTAAACTAGAATGTGAAAAAGTCTAAAACTCTAAAGTGCAGTTGATGCATAAAAATGACTGCCGGTTCCATATCCAATTCCTTATAAAACATTAACTGTACAAAGGGATATCATTCATTTTCAATAAACATTATTTATCTAAGCAATAAAGGACAAATTATATGAATGATCACATTTTTTTCCGTAAAAAGTTAGTTTTTCGTGACTCAGATTTTTTGGTTGTTCTAGCTAAAACAAGAGGAAGCATTCATACAACAGTATTTTATGGCTTATTTAAAGGGATATTCCGGTCAAAATTGAAATGCACATAGATAAATTACATATTTGAATAGAAACCTATTTGCAATATACATGTATTGGCAAAAAAAGCTTCTAGTAAAAGTCATCACGGTTTTAGTGCTAAGATTTTTCTCTACATGTGCATGTGAAGCATAGTAGATATTCTCAGTGCACCAGTATTTTAAATACTGCAGCAGCTCAGGGCACCAGTAGGGCTTGTATCATGTCAGCTATTAACAAATTGAGTAATTACCAGATGGTACGAGCACATTAGGTTCTCAAGTGCTGTGTTTAAAATGCTGGTGCACGGTGCATACTTAAATACACTTTTGAAACAGCTATAACTTTTACTAGAAGCATTTTTGCTAATACATGTATATTACAAATATGCTTCTATTCAAAACTGAAATGCCTCTATGTATATTAAAATTTGGGGTGGAATGTCCCTTTAAAGCAATGGACTTTGCTTCTTTGACACTTTCAGTCCTTTTGATTTTCTACTGGCTCCATTCGTGTAATTAATGACACAATCAGGAAATTACCGTAAACTTGAAAGTAAACAGAGGTAATGTATGGTTATAATCATTCAATAAATGAACTGCTTAAAGGGGCACTAAACTCTAAACAATTGTATCATACAAAGGAAAGAGCACTATTTTAACTTGTTAAAACTATTTTTCTTTTTTTGCACGAAAAAACCTTAAAGCTATTTATTTTGAAGTTGACATAAAGGGGCATATTTAACAAGCTCCGTATGAAGCTTGAAGCCCCGTGTTTCTGCTGAGCCTTCAGGCTCGCCAGAAACACAAGTTATGACGCAGCGGTCTAAATACTGCTGCTCCATAACCTGTGCGCCTGCTCTGAGGAGGCGGACAGCGATCGCCAGAAATCAACCAGATCGAATACGATCGGGTTGATTTACACCCACCGCTAGCGGCCGATTGGCTGCGAATCTGCAGGGGGCGGTATTGCACCAGCAGTTCACAAGAACTGCTGGTGCAATGCGGAGAGCGTAATGCTGTCCGCATTCAGCGATGTCTGTCAGACATGATCCACTAATTGGATCATGTCGGACAGACATTTGATAAATAGGCCCCAAAGTGCATATCTGTGTACAATTGTGCCTTAAAGGGATACTAAACCAATTTTTTCTTTTCTTTCATGATTCAGATAGAGCATGCAATTTTAAGCAACTTTCTAATTTACTCCTATTATCAATTTTTCTTCATTCTCTTACTATCTTTATTTGAAAAAGAAGGCATCTAAGCTAAGGAGCCAGCTAATTTTTGGTTCAGGCCCTGGACAGTACTTGTTTAATGGTGGGTGCATTTAGCCACCAATCAGCACGCATAACCCAGGTTGTGAACCAAAAATGGGCCGGCTTCTAAACTCACATTCTTGCTTTTTAAATACAGATAGCAAAGAATTAAGAAAAATTGATAATAGGAGTAAATTAGAAAGTTGCTTAAAATTGGATGCTCTATCTGAATCATAAAAGAAAAAAATTGGGTTCAGTGTCCCTTTAAGGACCAATCGCTCACTAGCCAGACTCATGCTGTTTATTGGTGGGCAGAAGCACAAATCACAAGCATTAAAAAACAAAACATAAAAATAGTAATACATTTTAAAAATATTGTCTGTTAGATGTAACAAAGAAAAAAAGAAACAAAACAAAAAAAAACTTCCTCTTTAAAAAAAGATACAAACAATTAAAAAATGTTCATTCTCAAAAAAAAATGCTGTGTACTGAGGTCAGCGATGTTGAAAATGACTGGTTTAAAATTATAGTAGCTTATATCTGAATAGTATATATGTCATCAGGAAGATGATGAAGAATAGGCATAATTTACAATATATATATATATATATATATATATATATATATATATATATATATATATATATATATAAAGTCATGGATAGGATTGCACAATCATACCATAAGTAATGCCACGATGCACTGCTAGCATCATAACTAGTTTCTCACAAAAAGCAGGCAGCCCACTGGTCTTTGCAATAAAAAATAGAATTTATTTCATCAGTTTAAAAAAACAAACGTTTCGGCACTGCATTGTGCCTTTGTCAATGTTACACCACAAAAAGAGTACAAGGACAGAGTGCAACTAAGCACCCAGAATCAGATAACAATACATTTAAAACAAACCCCCTTAAATAGAGGAAATACCCGCTTAACCTTTACCGCCATTCCTGTTTGCACGCTCATTCAATCTCCTAATTCTGACGTCACGCTGACACGTTAGCCGTGCCTAGCGTGATGACGCATAGCACGGCGTTGTCTTGACAACGTCAGAAGCATCACGTCGGCGTGTAAGCCGAATACCAAGAGATCACCAAGGGATAAACTGCGCATGTTCAGAAAATCATAATTTCATGAAGCGCAGCGGTTGCTATAGGCAACCAACGTAAACAAGCAACCTGTCAATTGATTTGTACATTTGGGTTTGAAATCTGACAATTAACACATTGTAATTGCCTCCATCTAAGCCACATACTAAGATACACCCGGAGCGGCTCTTGTCTCAACAGGTTGCTTGTTTACGTTGGTTGCCTATAGCAACCGCTGCGCTTCATGAAATTATGATTTTCTGAACATGCGCAGTTTATCCCTTGGTGATCTCTTGGTATTCGGCTTACACGCCAACGTGATGCTTCTGACGTTGTCAAGACAACGCCGTGCTATGCGTCATCACGCTAGGCACGGCTAACGTGTCAGCGTGACGTCAGAATTAGGAGATTGAATGAGCGTGCAAACAGGAATGGCGGTAAAGGTTAAGCGGGTATTTCCTCTATTTAAGGGGGTTTGTTTTAAATGTATTGTTATCTGATTCTGGGTGCTTAGTTGCACTCTGTCCTTGTACTCTTTTTGTGGTGTAACATTGACAAAGGCACAATGCAGTGCCGAAACGTTTGTTTTTTTAAACTGATGAAATAAATTCTATTTTTTATTGCAAAGACCAGTGGGCTGCCTGCTTTTTGTGAGAAACTATATATATACACACACACACACACAATGTAGTATGTGTTACCCCTCTAAATTCCATAGGGTCCCCTAGGGTGAGTAACGTCCAATCACGTTATCTGGTGAACAACATAAAACAAAAGGAGATTATGACATAAAGAATCTTCTACCAACATACAGTCATTCGTTACCGTGTCATCCTCACCTGATGGGGTACTTTTCCCCAGGGTCTCTTCCCAAGTGGAACAGAAGGGGATTTATGCTATGTTCTGTTTGCGTGTGTGTTGTCACTCCACTAATATTTTGTCCTGGACAGAAATCAATACCCTGCAACCAGAGGCACATGTGTTAGGAGTTTGCTTATTTAGAAGATTGCCTAATTATAGATAGATTCATCTGTTCTAAATGTTCTGATTGATGTCTGAACTCTGTGCGCACACTTACGCACACTATAGAGTGAATTCCCTTGGGGATGCAGCAGGTCTCATTGTGACTAGAAAGTGATAAAGAGTGGCACACAGTGGCAGCAGTTTGCTCATAGAGATCTTCACTGCTGCAGCAAAGTGACTCAAGGGAGGGCTTTTAATGCACAGCTGGGCAATGTAGTGGGAAGCAGGAATTTCAATAAAGTAGCCTGTAAAAATCACATCAGGCCTGGTGACTGCGTCACATTCCATAACGGAGAGCCAGGCGACAGTGAGGAATACTAATTATCTTCCCTCACTGCCTCAACCATAAAGGAAAGAGCAGATGAGGTCTCAATGAGAATCACATCATGGCCCCTGGAGATAAATTGCTCCATTGATTCTGTGTCAGCACAAAGAGTTATCCAGACAGATCTCAGATTATCCCCTGCAGCATTTTAGGATTTATACAATGGCTCTAATCACTAGGTGGAATGATGGACATTCATTCACATCGCACTATGGAATCCCCTGTCCTCAGACAGTGTGACCTCCGTCTTCAGCCAAGCATGAATCTGCTAAAAGGACCAGAGATGGACCTCAATAATTCATTTGGCTGTAGTCTAAAGAAAAAGTCCAAATCTCTACTCTATTATTATTTTTTTTCTTGACAGCTCTACACACATTTTAACATAATGGTATTCAATACTAAAGACAATCAATATAGTGAGGGACACCCAGAGAAAAAAATAAAAGGTTACCCAATAGCTTATTTATATTAATTAAAGCAAATAGTAAATATCACAATAATACACAAAGACTTAAACTTTGGTCTACATATATTTTGCTAATCCACTCCTATACACATACTAGGCCCCAGCCTGTATATGCTGTATCCAGTAAGCACCAGTTCCTTGATTTGGTTATTGAAATACACAGCAGTAATTAAAGGCAGGCTCCAAATGCACACATTGGCTCTCAGTAATTAGCTTTAATGCTTACCTCAGACAATTCTTCCCATGAGTTGCTCCAAGTCCAGTAATGGGCCTTGTACATCCCTAGCCTAACTGCCATCAGTTCATTACCACGATAATAGAATATTGGCCTGAGAGATTGATAGTAATGGGAAAGGCAGAATTAACCCATGAAATGTACAATAAATCACTGTAATTGTTATAAAAAAAATGTATTCAGTACTTTTAGATCACAAAAGTGCCACTGTACAGCTAATGATTCACATCTGCGGCCTTCAGATCTATACTACAGGGTTGGATTTATGGATTCTGTAAAATGTGTAGATATCCTTCAAATTCTAGTCTGCCAGGTTTCCTAAATAGAGTTTGTAATCCAGTGCTTCATTTAGATATTCTAGCATAATCATAGTTCACTAAATCTCTGTATTAAAACATGCAATGTACCAGGGAATTAGATCTGTGTGTGACTGGTTTTCTATGTATGATAAATTTCATTGATAACATTCACATATAAAAATCATTCCTCACCTTTCCAACACTTTTCCTGAGAGGATGACAGATGATAGGTCAATGCCATCAAGATATCTGTCATCTGGGATAGCTTGCCCTGCCACGGACAAGCAGGTTGTGAAAAGATCCATAATGGTACCCAGTTGATAGCTCACCTGAGGGAGATTAAAAAGAAAATAGGTTCAAACAATTGTTTCAAATTTAAAAACCAACACAATTGTCAAGGAACCAGTCACGTCTACTTGCATATATCAGGCGTATGCAACCTAAGGCACACGTGTCATATGTGGCACTTGGAGTGATTGGTATTGGCTAAAGCAAGGGGCGACAACTTTTGGTGACATGTTAGTCACATTTATGCCTGGCTGGCGGGCAGTGTGGCAGCCTGGCCAAACACTAGCACAGAATGTTCTACTACAAACATTCTCAGTAGCACCGTACAACTCACAGAGGGGGTGCTGCTGTAAGCAGAACAGAAAATTTACAGAGGAGCTGCTAATGTATTCCGAGCAGCTGTTTAAATTAACATCTGTGAATCGTGGCCTAATAAATGTCAAAGATGTCCCAGAGGATTGCTATAAACAAAATGAAGGGTCAAAAACTTATACAGTCTCTTAATCACATAACTAATAGCACCAATAGTGTAGGTAACTGCAAACAAATCTTAAGACTAATAAAGTAAAAAAAATATTTTGTTTAAAGGGACACTAAACCCACATGTTTTCTTTCATGATTCAGATAGAGCATGCAATTTTAATCAACTTTCCAATTTACTCCATTAAGTTTTCTTCGGTCTCTTGCTATCTTTATTTGAAAATCAAGAATGTATAAACGTATCTAGTTCATAGGATAGCCTTATGCTTGTCCCATGCATTTTTAAAGTCCCCCACAGTGTTTGTTGCTACTACCTCTTGAGGAAGTTTATTCCATAAATCAATCGCTCTTTCTGTAAAGAAGTGCTTCCTCAAATTACTCCTGAATCTACTACCCTTTAGCTTGAGCTCATGACCCCTTGTTCTTGAATTTTCCATTTTATGTAAAATACCCACAGCCTCAGTTTTACTAAACCCTTTAATGTATATGATAGCAACTTTCAAGTACATTAAAGGGTTTAGTAAAACTGAGGCTGTGGGTATTTTACATAAAATGGAAAATTCAAGAACAAGGGGTCATGAGCTCAAGCTAAAGGGTAGTAGATTCAGGAGTAATTTGAGGAAGCACTTCTTTACAGAAAGAGTGATTGATGTATGGAATAAACTTCCTCAAGAGGTAGTAGCAACAAACACTGTTGGGGACTTTAAAAATGCATGGGACAAGCATAAGGCTATCCTACGAACTAGATAAGTTTATACTGTTAGGTAAGGTCGGGCAGACTTGCTGGGCCTATGGCTCTTATCTGCCGTCAATATCTATGTTTCTATGTTTCTATGTAATGTAAGCTTAGGAGCCGGACCATTTTTGGTTCACATCCTGCGTTCCGCTTGCTGATTGGTGGCTAAATGTAGCCACCAATCAGCAAGCTCTATCCAGGGTGCTGAAGCTTAGATTCCTGCTTTTTCAAATAAAGATAGCAAAAGAACGAAGAAAAATCGATAATAGAAGTAAATTAGAAAGTTGCATAAAATTCCATGCTCTATCTTAATCATGAAAGAAAGACATTTGGGTTTAGTGTCTCTTTAACTCCTGCCCCTAAAAAGAAGGTCACTCAGTAAATATAAATACTACAGAAAGATTTTGATATCAAAAAAGAACCATCAGGTGAAGCTAGACTATTGGTATTATAAAATACATACTCTATTTCTTAAAGGGATATTAATCAGTAAATAAATGCTAGATATAATGATGTATTCAAAGCAAAGATTAGCCTAAGTTATATAAACTGTTTAAATATTGACAATATAAGTGTAAGGTTTAGTTTCTATAAAGTATTGGACGCTGCCATGTTGGAACCTATGTTTACCACTTTATCTCTTCTGCTGAGGACAATTAGAGGCAGATATTATACAAAGCAATAAAAAAAACATTTTAAAAAAAAGTGTGCAAACAAGGTTTGTGGAATATAAAATTGTTAACTTAAAGGGACATGAAACCCCAAATTTTTCTTTCATAATTCAGATAGATAATACATTTTTAAACAGCTTTCTAATTTACTTCTATTATTTAATTCACTCCCTTCTCTTGTTATCCTTTGCTGAAAGCTTTATCTAGGAAAGTTTAGGAGCAGTAGAGAACCTAGGTTCTAGCTGTTGATTGGTAGCTGCATATATTTATATATCGATTGTGATTGGCTCACCCATGAGTTCAGTTAGAAACCATTAGTGCATTGCTGTTCCTTTAACAAATGATACTAAGAGAATTAAACAAATTAGATAATAGAAATAAATTAGAAAGTTGGTTAAAATTGTATTCTCTATCTGAATCATGAAATATATAATTTGGGTTTCATGTCCCTTTAAGTAACAGGGTTTCCACACAGCCTTACTTGCACACTCTTTTTATTGCCTTTTTTAATCTCTATCTCTGTCATTGACAGAAGAGATAGATAAGGGGCAAATCTAGTTTCCAACATGGCAGTACCCATGACTCAGAGAAATTGAGAAAACGAACCATTTTCAAAGTCAGTTTATAGGAAAACTGACAAAATAAATAAGTAAATAGCAAAGATTTTTTTGACTACACATAACTAAACATTTTATAATTACATCTCAAACTATGTCATATCCCTTTACATAAAAGGGTGAATCTAGTTTGTGCTCCAACAGTTTAAAGAATGACAAAGTTAATGAAAGCTGGGCACCCTGTTCTTCACGCTCAGTATCTCTGCGCTACATGCGCTGTCATACACAGCATTTCCTACAATCCGTGCAGACAGATGGAGGCAGATGACATTTTTCTGAGACACCTTCTGCTTCCATTTTCTGAAGACAAAGAACATTTTGTAAGGAGCTGCCAGTATTGCAAGGAATACATTAAACCAGCAGATCAGATATGGGTCCTATCAGTAAGACACAGACTTACACATCTACACCAGAATATCCTTCTGCTTTTTTACTTCCTCAGAGACAAGGGCAGTGAACAAACTTCTATTTATTAACCCCATCACTGCCACAGCCTTCTACACATAGCCCTGCTCTGAAGATATTGAAATGCAGCTGCAGAGTTAACTTCAGAATCTTAAATATAAAAAAGCAAAGTTTTCAATGTATTAGAACCTAAATATTGATGAAAAATATCTACATATTATTTCAAGCATTATTAATGTAACTATGCAGGTTTCTAAGTGCATATTTACTAACTGTTTGAATACTTACTATAATGTAAAGGTTTCTATGTGGATAATTAATCTGAATAAATAATAAACATAAACCATTTACCTGTGCGTGCTCCTTTATCAGACATTCTCAAAGGTAACATTTAAAGGGACACTGAACACCTTGTAATTACAAAATATTTGTGTCATCTTGCTGTGGAATATAATACCAGCCAAGTGTAAACATATATTAAAAAAAATGAACACCTTAATTGCTGGAATTCAACCACCAGTCAAACAAACATAACTAGCACCTGTCATTAGGTTAGCATAATTTATATTGATTTACATTTCTTTATCTGATCCCTGCTGCTGAGGCAACTTAGAGATATGTTGCAGATGGTTAGGCTTGAAAGTCTGCAGTGTGAACTTCCAGATCTCAGAATTGGAAAATCAACAATTTTCAGAGTTAAACTGCACAAAAATTAGGCAAAATAAATAAACTATAAAAAATCAAATATTTGATATTACAATCTCCATATGTTTCCTGTTCCTTTAAGTGGTCTGCGCTTTGAATTGAGCTATGCTTTCATTTTGGGAACATGATCCATAAAAAGTATTAGTATGAAAGCAAGAATATTCTCCTCACCTGACCAGCATCCACACGTCCTGGCCACCATGCGATCGCTGGCACCCTCATGCCACCCTCAAATGTGGTTTGCTTTCCACATAGGAAAGGGGCATTGCTGCCACCTGCAAAATAAAACTGGTATGAGCAAATGAAGCAATACTGGTAACAGTTTCAGCCGCCAGTTAGTACCTTTACCATTTATGACTATAATGATCAATAAAAAAAAACCCAGAGAAGCAATGAGATTTCTGCAAAGGATACCAGAATATTTTCCCACAATGCACTTGCTTTTGTGCATACCTTGATGTGGAGCAGAGATCAGGGCTGCCCCATTGTCAGACGTAAAGAATACAAATGTGTTTTTTGCCACACCGCTGTCCTTCAGCAGTCCAAGGATCTTTCCGATGCTGAAATCAATTTCCCTCACTGCATCTCCATACCTGAGGAACAGAAAGCATAGAGATCACTTAATAAGGATTAGGAAAGTCTTTGTGGAAAGTGACATATAAAGAGAATATCAAAAAGATAAACCAGATAACACCATATGCATTGAATATTTTGCAACTGGTATAGATTAAGTGAGTTGGGGAAGGCATCAATACAGGATTATGTGACCTGGTATATTATGATATGCAAGTTCAGACCAAGTATTGGCTGATAAAACAGCTAATGATTTTAAGAGCGGTAGAAACTTGTTACTGGAAGTTTATGTATCAATAAAAAGTAGTGTGCAAGTTGCTATGATTCCTACGGTGCCTATGTTTTCTCTATTTATAGTGCATTAGATTGTGAATAATTCTAGTAATATAATTAGATTAATCAGGTTCAATACTTTATGTAGCTCCATTTGCGCTGTGTTTTCACAGAGTTGTATTGCTACCTAAGGCTGTTTTAGTGCTTAAAATGTGGGAAACTCCCAAAAACATATAGCTTGGGTTCTTAAAATGTTAATTTTAACACCATTTTCAAGGCTGTATAGCATTTTCATATTATGATAAAAACAGAATTTATGTTTACCTGATAAATTTCTTTCTCCTACGGTGTATCCGGTCCACGGCTTCATCCTTACTTGTGGGATATTCTCTTCCCCTACAGGAAGTGGCAAAGAGAGCACACAGCAAGAGCTGTCCATATAGCTCCCCTCAGGCTCCGCCCCCCCAGTCATTCGACCGACGGTTAGGAGAAAAAGGAGAACCATAAGGTGCAGTGGTGACTGTAGTTTACAAAAAATAAATTTAAACCTGACCAAAATGCCAGGGCGGGCCGTGGACCGGATACACCGTAGGAGAAAGAAATTTATCAGGTAAACATAAAGCTTTAGGACACGGATGAAGGGAGGGAAGAAGTCAGGTAACCTAAACGGAAGGCACCACTGCTTGCAAAACCTTTCTCCCAAAAATAGCCTCCAAAGAAGCAAAAGTAATGAATTTGTAAAATTTGGCAAACGTATGCCCCGTGGAGATGCTACTTGTTCAGCGCGGCAAAGAGAATGACTGGGGGGGCGGAGCCTGAGGGGAGCTATATGGACAGCTCTGCTGTGTGCTCTCTTTGCCACTTCCTGTAGGGGAAGAGAATATCAAACAAGTAAGGATGAAGCCGTGGACCGGATACACCAATGTAGGAGAAAAAGGAAATGTTTTCTTGATGTTTCATACTGTTCATTTCTGGGCTAAAATCTGTAGGACAATTGAAGTGAACTGTTGGATAAGGCCTGTATGTGCGGCATTTTCCAGTAAACAAAACAGAAGCACAGATCTTACAGGCCCCTGCGACTGGTACCCAGGAAGGGCCGAGATGCATATACAGGGGCATGTGTGGCGTCAATTGCCCAGTACAGGAAAAATGGCTGTTGTGTAGCTGCTCGCTTGGTAATGAAATCCAGGGCTTCCTGTAAACAGAAAGCGATAAGATGATATAAGCAAGGCCTAAAGAGAAAAAGGTTTGTTTTTTGTTTTTTCCCAGTGAAATGGGTCCGCTAATTTAAAGGGATATGGTACACAAAAAAATAACCTTTTCCCATATTAAAATGAAAAGCTGCAAGACAATAGCTGGTTCATCATTTGGTAGCATTTTCAAACCTAGGTTACAAAATTTGATTTTTGGCCTCTCTTTTGACACAAAAGCATGAGGTGCTTAATGCCTCTTAAAAATATTTTTCTTGAACAAAAAAAGGTTAATATGCTTAACTGCTGGAAGTTATATTTACACTATACTGTAGTCTATTAAGTGTGCAATAGTAAAAAAAACCAACAACAATGTAAATACCTAAATTAAAAAATACTTTATTACTAAAAAAAAAAAAAAAAAAAAAAATCTAAACAACATCATCTTTGCCTTCAGTGAGTCATAAACTTTTTCTGGTGGTGTATAAATAAATAAATAAATAAATGTATTTACTTGCGTATTAATGATGTTTTTTAATTTTATCAAAATGGCACAAACCTTTAATGTGTTTAAAGAGCAATATCTGTGAAGCGCAATAAAACAAGGAATGCCTGTATTAGCTAGACAGGTGCCTTAGTCCATTCATTTATGAAACAAATGCCATATATGGTCACGGGCAGTGGCATTCGGTTATTTTGTCGCTGGATTTGTGTGAATTTGCAACAGACAAAGATCTGTGCAAATCCACTAAAGCAAAAGGAGTTTGAAAAAGTGTAAATATACTTATTTGACTAGTACCTGCAGGTAGATTTGAGTCAGATTTCCCTCTCCTGTCTTGTGGTCAATTTTAAAGTCATCGTAATATCTTTAGGAGAAAAAGACAAAGTTGAAGTTAATGGTCTGCAAGGCAAGATAACATGAATCATAATATTACCTTGTAATAGACAAGTATGAAGAGCTTGGAGGTTACTGAGTTGTAAGATAGGGAGTTGTCCTGGCTAAAGCTGTAGCCATGCTAACAAAAGAACCCATATTTACAAATACAAAATGAAGATGTACATTGTTTTAGCTGCATGCTTTCAGCTTTGAGTGTAAAGAAATGTATATGTTATATGGCAAAAGAAAAAGTTTAAAATGATGGTAAATTTAAAAAGGGACAATCCAGTCAAAACTAAACTTTCATGATTCAGATAGGGCATGTAATTTAAACAACTTTCCAATTTACTTTTATCTATAAACTTGGTTTATTCTCTTGGTATCCTTTGTTGAAAGCTTAACCTAGGTAGGCTCATGCTAATTTCTAAGTCCTTGAAGGCCGCCTCTAATCTCAGTGCATTTTGACAGTTTTTCACAGCTAGACAGCCCTAGTTCATGTGTGTCATATTGATAATATTGTGCTCACTCCCATGGAGTTATTTATGAGCACTCATTGGCTAAAATACAAGTCTGTCAAAAGACCTGAAATAAGGGGGCAGTCTGGTAATTACAGAGGTTAAACGTATATTAATATAACCATGCAAAACTAGGAAATTGGTAATAAAGGGATTATCTATCTTTTTAAACAATAACAATTCTGGAGTAGACTGTCCCTTTAAGCAATATTATTTAATACCTACATTTTTTCCTTTTCAATCCTTCCTCTGGCTGCCTCTCCGTAAGTTCTTTTTTCCCCCACAGTTTGACAAATGTGTGGTGCAGCCAATAAAAAAGGCACCACACATTTATAAAGCAGCATAAGAAAGTGCTGTTGCTATCATATAGGTTGGAATATGACTGCAACTGCATATCTGATCCTACATGCGAGCAGCCTGCTCTTGCTGGAAAACATTCTGAAAATAGTGCTTGTTCCACTTACTGCAGACAGGCCGAAGTGCCTCAATTGTACTTATAGTGACATGAAGTCAAAATGAAACTGGCATGGTTCAGATACACAAGCATGTCATTTTAGGAGATTTGTCAATGGGCTCCCATTATTAAATTTACTTTGTTCTCTTGGTATCCTTTGTTGAAAAGAATGCAGAGGTAGCTGGTCATTGGTGGCTGCATTTTTTTTAGTTTATTTTTTTATTAGTGGCTGAAGCTTACTATGGGTTAGATTACTAGTGGAGCACTAATTATCCCTCCCGCTCGCTCATTAACTCCGCTAGAAGTAAGTTTTTTGTGCACATATTACAAGTTGAAAGTAAAAACACGCACAATAAGCCGAACTTTGAATAAAGCAAACACGTTAATGTATTCCCCCATAGACTTTAATGGAGCGCAAAAAATAAAATCCAACAAGTATCACAAACCCAATCGTGTTTTCCCAAGTGCGCTTACCCAACATGAAACATTAATATTTCAATTTCCAATGTTCTCTATATAGAAGAATATGTTCTATTTATTCTTAAAAGCATATGTCTTTTGGTTTTTGATCAAATATATATCTATACTTTATATACACACGCACACTATATATATATATATATATATATATATATATATATATATATATATATATATATATATATATATATATATATATATATATATATATACATACACACACACACACACACACACACACAATACACACACGCAATATAACATAATTTATGTAAGAATTTACCTGATAAATTCATTTCTTTCATATTGGCAAGAGTCCATGAGCTAGTGACGTATGGGATATACAATCCTACCAGGAGGGGCAAAGTTTCCCAAACCTCAAAATGCCTATAAATACACCCCTCACCACACCCACAATTCAGTTTAATGAATAGCCAAGTAGTGGGGTGATAAAGAAAGGAGTAAAAAGCATCAACAAAGGAATTTGGAAATAATTGTGCTTTATACAAAAAATCATAACCACCATAAAAAAGGGCGTGCCTCATGGACTCTTGCCAATAAGAAAGAAATGAATTTATCAGGTAAATTCTTATATAAATTATGTTTTCTTTCATGTAATTGGCAAGGGTCCATGAGCTAGTGACATATGGGATATCAATACCCAAGATGTGAAACTCCACTCACTAGAGAGGGAGGGATAAATAATAAAATACAGCCATTTTCCACTGAAAAGATAATCCACAACCCAAATTATAAGTTTATTCTTTAATGACAAGAAAAACTTAAAACATCAGCAGAAGAATCAAACTGAAACAGCTGCCTGAAGAACTTTTCTACCAAAAACTGCTTCTGAAGAAGCAAATACATCAAAACGGTAGAATTTAGTAAATGTATGCAAAGAAGACCAAGTTGCTGCTTTGCAAATCTGATCAACTGAAGCTTCATTCTTAAAAGCCCACGAAGCGGAGACTGATCTAGTAGAATGAGCTGTAATTCTCTGAGGCGGAGTCTTACCCGACTCCAAATAAGCTTGACGAATCAAAAGCTTTAAACCAAGAAGCCAATGAAATAGCAGAAGCCTTCTGACCTTTCCTAGGACCAGAAAATAAAACAAATAGACTAGAAGTCTTTCTGAAATCTTTAGTAGCTTCAACATAATATTTCAAAGCTCTTACCACATCCAAAGAATGTAAGGATCTTTCCAAAGAATTCTTAGGATTAGGACACAAGGAAGGGACAACAATTTCTCTACTAATGTTGTTTGAATTCACAACCTTAGGCAAAAATTGAAATGAAGTCTGCAAAACCGCCTTATCCTGATGAAAAATCAGAAAAGGAGATTCACAAGAAAGAGCAGATAGCTCAGAAACTCTTCTAGCAGAATAGATAGCCAAAATGAACAACACTTTCCAACAAAGTAGTTTAATGTCCAAAGAATGCATAGGCTCAAATGGAGGAGCCTGTAACAGCTTCAAAACCAAATTGAGACTCCAAGGAAGAGAAATTGATTTAATGACAGGCTTAATATGAACTAAAGCCTGTACAAACCAGTGAATATCAGGAAGTTTAGCAATCTTTCTGTGAAATAAAACTGAAAGAGCAGAGATTTGTCCCTTCAAGGAACATGCAGACAAACGTTTATCCAAACCATCCTGAAGAAACTGTAAAATTCTAGGAATTCTAAAAGAATGCCAAGAGAATTTATGAGAAGAACACCATGAAATGTAAGTCTTCCAAACTCGATAGCAAATCTTTCTGGAAACAGATTTACGAGCTTGTAACATAGTATTAATTACTGAGTCAGAGAAACCTCTATGACTTAGTACTAAGCATTCAATTTCCATACCTTCAAATTTAATGATTTGAGATACTGATGGAAAAATGGACCTTGAGACAGTAGGTCCGGCCTTAACAGAAGTGGCCAAGGTTGTCAACTGGACATTCGAACAAGATCCGCATACCAAAACCTGTGTGGCCATGCTGGAGCCACCAGCAACACAAACGATTGCTCCTGAATGATTTTGGAAATCACTCTTGGAAGAAGAACTAGAGACGGGAAGATGTAAGCAGGATGATAACACCATGGAATAGTCAGCGCATCCACTGCTTCCGCCTGAACATCCCTGGACCTGGACAGGTATCTGGGAAGTTTCTTGTTTAGATGAGAGGCCATCAGATCTATCTCTGGAAGACCCCACATCTGAACAATCTGAGAAAACACATCTGGATGGAGAGACCACTCTCCTGGATGTAAAGTCTGACGACTGAGATAATCCGCCTCCCAATTGTCTACATCTGGGATATGCAACGCAGAGATTAGACAGGAGCTGGATTCCGCCCAAGCAAGTATCCGTGCTACTTCTTTTATAGCTTGAGGACTGCTAGTCCCACCCTGATGATTGACATATGCCACAGTTGTGATATTGTCTGTCTGGAAGCAAATGAACGGTTCTCTCTTCAACAGAGGCCAAAACTGAAGAGCTCTGAAAATTGCACGGAGTTCTAAAATATTGATTGGTAATCTCGCCTCTTGAGATTTTCAAACCCCTTGAGCAGTCAGAGATCCCCAAACAGCTCCCCAACCTGAAAGACTTGCATCTGTAGTTATCACAGTCCAGGTTGGCCGAACAAAAGAAGCCCCTTGAACTAAACGTTGGTGATTTAACCACCACGTCAGAGAGCATTGTACATTGGGATTTAAGGATATTAATTGTGATATATTTGTATAATCCCTGCACCATTGATTTAGCATACAAAGCTGGAGAGGTCTCATGTGAAAACGAGCAAAAGGAATCGCGTCCGATGCTGCAGTCATGAGACCTAAAACTTCCATGCACATAGCCACTGAAGGGAATGACAGACTGAAGGTGCCGACAGGCTGCAACCAATTTCAAACGTCTCTTGTCTGTTAGAGACAGAGTCATGGACACTGAATCTATCTGGAAACCTAAAAAGGTGACCCTTGTCTGAGGAATCGAGGAACTTTTTGGTAAATTGATCCTCCAACCATGTTTTCGAAGAAACAACACTAGTTTATTTGTGTGAGATTCTGCAGAACGTAAAGACTGAGCTAGTACCAAGATATCGTCCAAATAAGGTAACACCGCAATACCCTGTTCTCTGATTACAGAGAGTAGGGCACCTAGAACCTTTGAAAAGATTCTTGGAGCTGTTGCTAGGCCAAATGGAAGAGCAACAAATTGGTAATGCTTGTCTAGAAAAGAGAATTTCAGGAACTGATAATGATCTGGATGAATCGGAATATGAAGGTATGCATCCTGCAAGTCTATTGTAGACATATAATGTTCTTGCTGAACAAAAGGCAGAATAGTCCTTATAGTCACCAACTTGAAAGTTGGTACTCTTACGATTCAAAATTTTAAGATCCAGAACTGGTCTGAATGAATTTTCCTTCTTTGGGACAATGAATAGATTTGAATAAAACCCCAAACCAGGAACCGGCATGATTACCCCTGAAAACTCCAGGTCTGAAACATACTTCAGGAAAACCTGAGCTTTTACTGGATTTGCTAGGATGTGTGAGAGAAAAAAATCTTCTCACAGGAGGTCTTACTCTGAATCCTATTTGATACCCTTGAGAGACAATGCTCTAAATCCAAACATCCTTGAAAAACCTTAATCTGCCCCCTACCAGCTGAGCTGGAATGAGGGCCGCACCTTTATGCGGATTTAGGGGCTGACTTTGGTTTCTTAAATGACTTGGATTTATTCCAATTTGAGGAAGGTTTCCAATTGGAAACAGATTCCTTGGGGGAAGGATTATTATTCTGACGAAAGGAACAAAAACGGTTAGAAGCCTTAGATTTACCCTTAGGTTTTTTTTATCCTGAGGCAAAAAAACTCCCTTTCCCCCAGTAACAGTTGAAATAATAGAATCCAACTAAGAACCAAATAAATTATTACCTTGGAAAGAAAGAGATAGTAATCTAGACTTAGATGTCATATCAGCATTCCAAGATTTAAGCCACAAAGCTCTTCTAGCTAAAATAGCTAAAGACACGGATCTAACATCAATTTTGATAATATCAAAAATGGCATCACAAATAAAATGATTAGCATAAACTTGCACCAATTTTATTTGGCTCCTTTGCCCCCTGGCTAAAATACGCTCAATTACGACACTTTATCCAGACAACTCCCAATAAAGAAGACCTTCTTAGATTGCCAACACCATTTGAGCAGACTTGCTTAGCAGGGAAAACTGCGAGAGGTACTTTGTCATTAGCTAAAGGTATGCTCCAAAATGCACAAACATCCATACTTCCCCCATATGTAGCTAAATGGCATAGAGAATTGGGTACAACAATGGACACTAAACAATGGATACAAATTTATCAGAACACACGCACCTCCTCTACCTCACCAAAAGTAATTGAACTCAATTATAAAGTCCTTATGCGCTGGTATTTGACACCAGCGAGATTAAACAACATTTACCCTGCCTCTTCCCCGTCGTGTTGGAGAGGTTGCAACGAACGAGGCACCACAATACATATGTGGTGGTCGTGCCCCAAACTGCACTCATACTGGAGGGGAATTGAGACCACATTGGGGAAACTGGCGGAAATAGACTTCTCTTTAAACCCAAGATTAATCCTGCTAAATGAGACACCCCCGCTCCAATGCAAAATTAGAAATACACTAATACGTATAGGACTCAATTGCGCTAAAACACTGATTGCCCTGCATTGGAAGTCCCCCTCAATACCAACACTAGATAGCTGGTTACAAAGGACTGATAAAATGCTCTCATGTGAGGAATATGGCTACTTTAGAAGAGGCAAATCTGCATTCTATGCGGATGTCAGATTTTATTGGGATTCTATCACGCAAAAGGACCCCCACATCATAAGTACATTAACAGACTAGATGGGACATAAATACATCATTGAACTTCCTTTGCCCTAACAAATTTAAAAAAACTAAGGGTTATAAACGTTGTCATAAAAGAGCTGCATATAATTCTTATTCGAGGACGTGTCTGCCAGTTACCTTCCCTGTTACCCCCCCCCCCCTCCCGTCCACCTCCCTTCTCTCTTCTGTTGTGTTTGTTATTTCCTTTTCCTTTTTTTTATATTGCTCTATGGTTTAGCTGGAGAATATCTCAGGCTTGGAGATGTGAAGTGTTGGTCTATTGTAGTAGCCGCACATCAACTATAATATAATGGCAGGACGAAGACCAAACTCTGCATAAAACGAACATGGACAATAAAGGACTATGCTAAGGTCTACAGCTACAAAAAGCTATAATACCCAGAAACCTACAAGCTAGAAATACGAAACTAATAGTTATTGAAGTGTACCGTAGCCTATACAAGTAGACCTCCATGAAATTGTTTGCTCAGATTACAGTCTTGTGATTTCTTCTGTTGAATTGTTTGTTTGATGTTAAAATTAATAAAAAACTATTCTTTAAAAAAAAAAAAAAAAAAAAAAAAAAATGATTAGCATATTGCAGTAAGCGAACAATGCTAGATGTGTCAGAATCCAATTCTTGTTGCGCTAAATTTTCCAACCAAAAAGTTGATGCAGCTGCAACATCAGCCAAAGAAATAGCAGGCCTGAGAAGATGACCTGAATATAAATAGGCTTTCCTTAGATAAGATTCAAGCTTCCTATCTAAAGGATCCTTAAAGGAAGTACTATCTTCCATAGGAATAGTGGTACGTTTAGCAAGAGTAGAAATAGCCCCATCAACTTTGGGGACTTTTTCCCAAATTGCTGGTAAAGGATACAATTTTTAAACCTTGAAAGAAGTACCTGGCTTATTCCATTACTTAGAAATCATATCAGAAATAGCTTCAGGAATAGGAAAGTAACCACAGGAGGTCTAAAAACAGCATTTAAACGTTTACTAGTCTTAACGTCAAGAGGACTGGCTTCCTCAACATCCAAAGTAATTAACACTTCTTTTAATAAAGAACGAATATACTCTATTTTAAATAAATAAGTAGATTTGTCAATGTCAATATCTGACACACTTGCATCACCGGACGTGCTTTTGCGCCAAAAAAATTCTCACGGCAAAAATGACGCAATAAAATCAAACATTTGGCGCACCCGCGGGCCTAGTACTGCCCGCAAATTGCAAGAAAAATGTAGTCAATCAGAAAAAAGACTAAACACCAGGTAAGAAAAAATATTTCTTAATATGTTTATTTTCCCCGAATATGAAACTGACAGTCTGCACAAGGAAATACATGAACCTGACTCATGGCAAATATAAGTACAATACATATATTTAGAACTTTATATAAATGCATAAAGTGCCAAACCATAGCTGAGGTGTCTTAAGTAATAAAAAACATACTTACCGAAAGACGCCCATCCACATATAGCAGATAGCCAAACCAGTACTGAAACAGTTATCAGTAGAGGTAATGGTATATGAGAGTATATCGTCGATCTGAAAAAGGGAGGTAGGAGATGAATCTCTACGACCGATAATAGAGAACCTATGAAATAGACCCCCCGTTAGGAAAATCATTGCATTCAATAGGTGATACTCCCTTCACATCCCTCTGACATTCACTGTACTCTGAGAGGAATCGGGCTTCAAAATGCTGAGAAGCGCATGTCAACGTAGAAATCTTAGCACAAACTTACTTCACCACCTCCATAGGAGGCAAAGTTTGTAAAACTTAATTGTGGGTGTGGTGAGGGGTGTATTTATAGGCATTTTGAGGTTTGGGAAACTTTGCCCCTCCTGGTAGGATTGTATATCCCATACGTCACCAGCTCATGGACTCTTGCCAATTACATGAAAGAAATATATATATTATATACATACACATATATATATATACATATATATATATATATATATATATATACACACACACATATATATATATATATACTGTATATATATATATATATATATATATATATATATATATATATATATATATATATATATATATATATATATATTTTTTTAAGCTGTAGCATAAAACTCATAACTAAAGTGCTAAAAAGTACACTAACACCCATAAACTACCTATTAACCCCTAAACCGAGCCCCTTCCGCATCACAAACACTAAAATAAAATTATTAACCCCTAATCTGCCGCTCCGGACATCACCTCCACTATAATAAACATATTAACCCCTAAACAACCGCACTCCCACATTGCAAACACTAGTTAAATATTATTAACCCCTAATCTGCTGTCCCCAAACATCGTCGCCACCTACCTACATTTATTAGCCCCTAATCTGCCGCCCCGAACGTCACCGCCACTATACTAAATTTATTAACCCCTAAACCTAAGTCTAACACCCCCTAACTTTAATATAATTAAATACATCTAAATAAAACCTACTATCATTACCTAAATTATTCCTATTTAAAACTAAATACTTACCTGTAAAATAGTTACATTGTAGCTAGCTTAGGGTTTATTTTTATTTTACAGGCAAGTTTGTATTTATTTTAACTAGGTAGAATAGTTACTAAATAGTTAACTATTTACTAACTACCTAGTTAAAATAAATACAAATTTACCTGTAAAATAAAACCTAACCTGTCTTACACTAACACCTAACATTACAATTAAATAAATTAAATTAATTAAATACAATTACAAAAAAAACACTAAATTACACAAAATAAAAAAATAAATTATCAGATCTTTAAACTAATTACACCTAATCTAATAGCACTATCAAAATAAAAAAAGCCCCCCCAAAATAACCCCCCCTAGCCTAAACTAAACTACCAATAGCCCTTAAAAGGACCTTTTGCAGGGCATTGCCCCAAAGAAATCAGCTCTTTTACCTGTAAAAAAAAAATACAAACAACCCCCCAACAGTAAAACCCACCACCCACACAACCAACCCTCCAAATAAAATCCTAACTAAAAAAACCTAAGCTCCCTATTGCCCTGAAAAGGGCATTTGGATGGGCATTGCCCTTAAAAGGGCATTTATCTCTTTTTCAGCCCAAAAGCCCTAATCTAAAAATAAAACCCACCCAAAAAACCTTTTAAAAAAAACTAATACTAACCCCAAAGATCCACTTACAGTTTTGAAGACCGGACATCCATCCTCAATGAAGCCGGGAGAAGTCTTCATCCAAACTGGCAGAAGTGGTCCTCCAGACGGGCAGAAGTCTTCATCCAGGCGGCATCTTCTATCTTCATCCATCCGGCGCGGAGCGGCTCCATCTTCAAGACATCCGGCGCGGAGCATCCTCTTCTTCCGATGAATGAAGGTTCCTTTAAATGACGTCATCCAAGATGGCGTCCCTTGAATTCCGATTGGCTGGTAGAATTCTATCAGCCAATCGGAATTAAAGGTGAAAAAATCTTCAGCCAATTACAATCAGCCAATAGGAGTTTTTCACCTTTAATTCCTATTGGCTGATAGAATTCTACCAGCCAATCGGAATTCAAGGGACGCAATCTTGGATGACGTCATTTAAAGGAACCATCATTCGTCGTTAGTCGTCGGAAGAGGAGGATGCTCCGCGCCGGATGTATTGAAGATGGAGCCGCTCCGCACCGGATGGATGAAGATTTCTGCCCGTCTGGAGGACCACTTCTGCCGGCTTGGATGAAGACTTCTCCCGGCTTCGTTGAGGACTTCTTGCCGCTTGGATGGTAGACTTCTCCCGGCTTCGTTGAGGATTGATGTCCGGTCTTCAAAACTGTAAGTGGATCTTCCGGGGTTAGTGTTAGGTTTTTTTAAGGTTTTTTTGGGTGGGTTTTATTTTTAGATTAGGGCTTTTGGGCTGAAAAAGAGCTAAATGCCCTTTTAAGGGCAATGCCCATCCAAATGCCCTTTTCAGGGCAATGGGGAGCTTAGGTTTTTTTAGTTAGGATTTTATTTGGGGGTTGTTTGTATTTATTTATTTTTACAGGTAAAAGGGCTGATTTCTTTGGGGCAATGCCCTGCAAAAGGACCTTTTAAGGGCTATTGGTAGTTTAGTTTAGGCTAGGGTTTTTTTTATTTCGGGGCTTTTTTTATTTTGATATGGCTATTAGATTAGGTGTAATTAGTTTAAATATCTGATCATTTCTTTTTTTTATTTTGTGTAATTTAGGTAATTGTATTTAATTAATTTAATTTATTTAATTGTAGTGTAATGTTAGGTGTTAGTGTAAAACAGGTTAGGTTTTATTTTACAGGTAAATTTGTATTTATTTTAACTAGGTAGTTATTAAATAGTTAATAACTATTTAGTAACTATTCTACCTAGTTAAAATAAATACAAACTTGCCTGTAAAATAAAAATAAACCCTAAGCTAGCTACAATGTAACTATTAGTTATATTGTAGCTATTTTAGGCTTTATTTTACAGGTATTTCATTTTAAATAGGAATAATTTAGGTAATGATAGTAGGTTTTATTTAGATTTATTTTAATTATATTAAAGTTAGAGGGTGTTAGGGTTAGACTTAGGTTTAGGGGTTAATAAATTTAGTATAGTGGCGGCAATGTTAGGGGCTGCAGATTAGGGGTTAATAATATTTAACTAGTGTTTGCAAGGCGGGAGTGCAGCGGTTTAGGGGTTAATATGTTTATTATAGTGGCAGCGATGTCCGGAGCGGCAGATTAGGGGTTAATAAGTATAATGTAGGTGTCGGCGATGTCGGGAGCGGCAGATTAGGGGTAAATAAGTGTAAGATTAGGGGTATTTAGACTCGGGGTTCATGTTAGGGTGTTAGGTGTAAACATAAAATTTGTTTCCCCATAGGAATCAATGGGGCTGCGTTACTGAGCTTTACGCTGCTTTTTTGCAGGCGTTAGACTTTTTTTCAGCCGGCTCTCCCCATTGATGTCTATGGGGAAATCGTGTACGAGCACGTAAAACCAGTTCACCGCGGCTTTCAGAAGCGCTGGTATTGGAGTGCTGTATGGAGCTCAATTTTGCTCTATGCTCACTTCTTGTGAAAACCTGTAATACCAGCGCTGTAGGTAAGTGAGCGGTGACAATAACGTACTAGTTATTACCGCACCCCTCGTATCACAAAACTTGTAATCTAGCCGAATGTTATTATGAGTGAAACTGTACTTTTCAATATAATTTTGATGTGCTTTTTTAGCCAAGCGTAACAGCTAACCAGAGCTCTGAAGTTGAGCTAACCCTATGTGCATTAAATTCAATGGCACTCAATCGAACGTGTTTACTTTCAACCTGTAACATGTACTACTTCTGCCGTGCGCAAAGAGCCACGATAAACAGCACACCTATGTGTTTAACCCCACAAAGCTGTTAATCAGAACAGTCCAGCTTGAGAGTCATAAGAATTGCAGCTCCTGAACAGAAACATTGCCAGTCAACCAATCAGGAGCGGCAGTCACTTGCCCACACCAATCGCCAGCTGTTTTGTTTTCTAGAACTGCAATGCTCCCAAGCAAATTGTTATTATGTGTGGGAGTTAAGCATATAGTTAGTAATGCCAAACATGCATGTTCTAACAATTTTTGCTATAAAATGAGCACAACTACAAAAGTTGGGTTCCGTGTTCAGAAAGGTCTGCAGCGTCACTTAGTGAGAAATGCACATGCGTGAATCACTGTGCACGAGCATAACTCGTTCTACACAATACATAGCCCCTGTCCACATACACAACCCCATGGGCATAGTGATTTCACATGTAGGAGCGATCAGGAGGCCATTTGACAAAATGTATGCTTATCTGATAAATGTATTTATTTCCGGATATGGTGAGTCCACTGCGTCCTCAATTACTGTTGGGAATATCCCTCCTGGCCAGCAGGAGGATGCAAAGAGCACCTACAGCAAAGCTGTTGAGTATCACCCCCCTTCCCACAAACCCCAGTCATTCGACCAAAGGGAAATGGAGAAAAGGAGTAACACAAGGTGTAGAGGTGCCTGAGGTTCAGTAAAAACAAAACAAAAAAACTGTCTTAAAATAAAGGGCGGGACCTTGGACTCACCATATTCGGAAAGTAAGAAATTTATCAGGTAAGCATACATTTAGTTTTCTTTCCTAAGATATGGTGAGTCCACAGCGTCCTCAATTACTGTTGGGAACCAATACCCAAGCTAGAGGACTAGGGAGGGTCAAGACAGGTAGACCTAAGCAGAAGGCACCACTGCTTGAAGAACCTTTCTCCAAAAAGAAGCCTCAGCCGAGGCAAAAGTATCAAATTTATAAAATTTGGAAAAAGTATGCAGAGAGGACCAAGTTGCAGCCTTGCAAATCTGTTCCACAGAAGCTTCATTTTTGAAAGCCCAAGAAGAGGAGACAGCCCTAGTGAAATAAGTTGTGATTCTCTCAGGAAGCTGCTGTCCAGCAGTTTCATAAGCCAAACAAATTATACTTCTCAACCAGACAGAAAGAGAAGTAGCAGTAGCTTTCTGACCTTTACGCTTCCCAGAGAAACAAACAAGGAAGGAAGACTGGCGAAAATCCTTAGTTGCCTGCAAATAGAATTTAAGAGCATGCACAACAACCAAGATTGTGCAACTAACGTTCCTTATAAGAAGAAGGATTAGGACAGAGAGAAGTAACAACAATTTCCTGATTAATATTTCTATCCGAAACAACCTTAGGAAAGAAACCAAACTTAGTATGAAGAACTGTCTTATCGGCATGAAAAATGAGAATCACACTGCAAAACTAAGATTTCCGAGACTCTCCGAGCAGATGAGATAGCAGTAAGAAACAAAACCTTCCAAGATAACAACTTAATATCTATGGAATGCAGGGGCTCAAACGGAGCCTGCTGCAAAACTTTAAGAACAAGGTTAAGGCTCTGAGTAGGAGCAACAAACTTAAACACAGGCCTGATTCTGACCAAGGCCTGACAAAAAGATTGCACATCTGGCACGTCCGCCAGACGCTTATGCAGCAAAATAGATAGAGCAGAAATCTGACCCTTTAGAGTACTGGCAGACAAACTGTTCTCCAGACCTTCCTGCAGAAAGGACAAAATCCTAGGAATCTTGACCCTACTCCAAGAGTAGCCCTTGGATTCACACCAATAAAGATATTTATGTTATATCTTATGGTGAATATTTCTAGTAACAGGCTTGCAAGCCTGAATCATGGTCTCAACGACCGACTCAGAAAGTCCACGCTTAGACAGAACTAAGCGTTCAATCTCCAAGCAGTCAGCTTCAGAGAAACGAGATTTGGGTGAAAGAAGGGACCCTGAAGTAGTAGGTCCTTCCTCAGAGGAAGTCTCCAAGGAGGGAGAGACGACATCTCCACTAAGTCTGCATACCAGATCCTGCGAGGCCATGCAGGAGCTATTAGAATCACTGACGCTTGCTCCTGCTTGATACGAGCAATGACTCGTGGAAGGAGAGCAAACAGAGGAAACGGGTATGCCAACCTGAAGTTCCAAGGAACCGCCAGAGCATCCATCAGGAAGGCCTGAGGTTCCCTTGACCTTGAACCGTACTTTGGAAGCTTGGCGTTCTGTTGAGACGCCATCAGATCCAACTCCGGTACCCCCCATTTGATGGTTAACCTGGAGAACACCTCTGGATGGCGTTCCCACTCCCCGGGATGAAAAGTCTGTCTGTTCAGGAAATCCGCTTCCCAGTTGTCCACTCCTGGAATGTGGATGGCAGATAGACAGCAATTGTGAGATTCCCTGTGAATGGGAACATGAAGGTACGCTTCCTTCAGGTCTATGGCCGTCATGCACTAAAGGAAGAATGGATCGGTCTCCATCTTGAAGGACGGTACTCTGAAAAACTTGTTTAGACACTTTAGGTCTAGAATCGGTGGGAAAGTTCCCACTTTTTTTTGGGAACCACAGATTGGAATAGAACCCTAGACCCTGGTCCTGTAATGGAACTATCACTCCCAGGTAGGAAACATCCTGTACACATTTCAAGAACGCCTCTCTTTTTATCTGGTCTGCAGATAATCTTGACAGGTAAAACCTGCCCCTGTGAGGAAAGGTCTTGAATTCTAATTTGTAACCCTGGGATACTATGTCCACAGCCCAAGGATCAGGAACATCTGATCTGAGAAAGTCTGCCCCCAACTTGATCCTGGATTGGGAGCAAACCCTTCATGCTGATTTGGATTCAGCCGAGGGTTTCTTAGATTGCTATCCCCTTGTTCCAAGACTGACTGGGTTACCAAGAAGGTTTGGACTGTTCCTGCTTGGAAGAGGAGGGGGAAAACTTACCTCTGAAGTTACGAAAGGAAGGAAAATTACTCTGACGTCTTTTCGGCCTATTCTTATCTTGTGGCAGAAAAGACCCTTTACCACCCGCGATATCGGAAATCATTTCTGCCAAACCAGGTCCAAACAAAGTCTTACCCTTGTAAGGAATCGCCAAAAGCTTGGACTTAGATAAAACATCCGCTGACCAAGATTTCAGCCATAATGCTCTACGCGCCAATACAGCGAAACCAGATATTTTGGCTCCCAACTTAATGACCTGCAATAAAGCGTCAGTAATAAAGGAATTGGCTAACTTAAGGGTCTTAATCCTATCTTGGATCTCCTCCAAGGGAGTCTCTGCCTGAAGAGACTCAGACAATGCGTTGAACCAATAAGCTTCCGCACTTGTCACAGTAGCAATACACACTGCAGGTTGCCATTGGAGACCTTGATGAACATACATCTTTTTCAAGTAAGCCTCCAGCTTCTTGTCCATTGGATCCTTGAAAGAGCAGCTATCCTCAATAGGAATAGTAGTTCTCTTAGCCATAGTAGAAATCGCCCCTTCCACCTTGGGCACCATCTGCCACGACTCCTTAATGGAGTCAGCCACCGGAAACATCTTTTTAAAAACTAGAGACAGGGAAAAAGGGATCCCAGGTCTGTCCTATTCCCGTCCAATAATCTCCGTAGCACAGTCTGGCACAGAAAACACCTCCACAGAGGAGGGAACATCAAAGTATTTATTTAATTTACTAGATTTCTTAGGGTTGACGTCGACCTGGATATCCGAGTCGTCCAGGGTAGCCAAAACCTCCTTTAACAAAACACGAAGGTGTTCAAGCTTAAATCTAAAAGGATACAACTTCAGTATCAGAAGAAGGAATTATACTATCCGAATCTGAGATTTCACCCTCAGAGGCTACCAACGTATCTTCCTCTTCAGACTTATGAGAAAGAGCAACCTGGTTAGTCGGGACTGGATCAGAAACCTTAGTATCTGAATCTCTAAATTTCCTCTTGTGTCTTCCCTGTAGCATGGGAATGGGAGCTAATGCCACAGATACCGCAGAGGATACCTGGCCAGCAATTTCTGCTTGCAAATAGACTCCTCCAGGAGATTGAGAAGAACTGCAGGGCACTGCATGTGACTCCGTTAAAGCTTGGGACGTTTGAGGAGAAAGCTGCGGCATTGCCTGAACAGCATCAACCTGAGAGAATGGTGGTTTAGAATCAAAAAGTCTATACATTAGAGTCCTCTCAATACATGAACAAAAGGGGCAAAGGAGGTTCAACTTGGTTACCTAAACAAAGCTTACATTCAACAGAAGGCACAGACTCTTGGTCCATACTGCAATTAAAATTAACAGAACCAGAACCAAAAAAAAATAAAAAAAATGTAAATGTCTTTAAAGGGACAGTCAAGTCCAAAAAAAAAACTTTCATGATTTAGATAGGGCATGTCATTTTAAACAACTTTCAAATTACTTTTATTACCAATTTTGCTTTGTTCTCTTGGTATTCTTAGTTGTAAGCTAAAATTAGGAGGTTCATATGCTAATTTCTTAGACCTTGAAGGCCGCCTCTAATCTAAATGCATTTTGATAGTTTTCCACACTAGAGGGCATTAGTTCATGTGTTTCATATAGATAACATTAAGCTCATGCTCTTGAATTTACCATGGAGACAGCTCTGATTGGCTAAAATGCAAGTCTGTCAAAAGAACTGAAATAAGGGGGCAGTCTGCTGAGGCTTAGATACAAGGTAATTACAGGGGTAAAACGTGTATAATTATAACTGTGTTGGTTATGCAAAACTGGGGAATTGGTAATTAAGGGATTATGTATCTTTTAAAACAACAAATATTCTGGTATTGACTGTCCCTTTAAGGATATTAGCTTCCAAAAGTAAGTGGAGTCCCTCAACAGGGATATGTCAGAGATTCTGAAAAACAATATAAGTTTTAATTGCAAAATTTAATTTTAATGCTCAGAATTTAAATTCCAAAAACCTCCTTTTTAATGAGAATTAAAACGCCTACCTTCCCCCTCTGCACCACGGAACAGAATTGCGACTCTGTTTTCTGTATTGCAGCAGCTCCGGACTCCGATCGATGCAGAGAAGATTATGTCACATAACCTGCTATAAGCTGCGCCACCAAAGAGAAACTGCACACTTTTAGCAGCAACTACCGCCACAGAAAAGGATCTACCTCCCCTGTTCTATGTCAGGGACAGTTCCGGTGGCCATAAGAGCAAAATTAGCGTACCATGCACATTTACCCCTTGTAGTTACACAAAGCACCCATCCGTTAAACCGGATTCACAGTGAATACATTTTAAATTACTGAGCCACCAATGATTCAACACACTTATGCTGAATACTTTTCAGTAGAGTCACAACCCACAGTGCCTGCTCCCTGCCATTATGAGTCCTGAACTTAGGAATGTAGCCCCAGTTTAAGTGCAGCTTAAATCTGCTTTAGTGCCAGAGTTCTTTCCCAGAAGACAAAAATGGCACTTACCTGCGCCTCTAGCTGTCCGGCAGGAGGACAGCTCACCCGGCATGAGAGGAAGCCACTCCCCACAGAGACCTGTGAAAACAAGAAAGGACAGAGTAAACCTACTCTGGCTTTCTATACAAGGTCAGCAATCTGTTAGGAAAACAGCTTGAAAGCCACTACTGCCCTACTGAAGAGACTAACCTGCAGTACAGCTAGGCCTAATCTGGAGAGGAAAGATCAGAGCAAACCTAGTCTGGCTTTCAAAATAATAAAATCTTGATTGAAGAGAAATCTTCTTCAGACACCAAAACTTTACCTCCTCCTTGCACCAAAGGCAAAGAGAATGACTAGGGGTTGTGGGAAGGAATACTTAACAGCTTAGCTGTGGTGCTCTTTGCCTCCTCCTACTGGCCAGGAGTGATATTCCCAACAGTAATTGAGGACGCCATGGATTCAACATATCTTAGGAAAGAAATCTTTTTACTTAAAATGGGAATAAAAATGTTCCTGGGGATAATATTATACTGTGTGATCACTGGGCGAGCATTACAATAATGTAAATACAGTTGCAGTGTAGACTGTCTCATTAACAACATGCACAGTTTTATTTACAGCAAGCTCTAGGAGCATTACCAGAGATTGCACTACTGACCCCTTGTTGTTCCAGTAATAGGTTAAAACAAGTGACAGTCGGCATACAAAGCAGATGACCAGCTGGGCACCCTTCTTATAGTAATTTCTTACATTAATCATTTTCAGACAGACATACGCTTCTTTGTAAAGCACTATAAACCAAGTGACAGTGGACACACAAAGATAATGGGCAGATAAAGAGACAGTAAACACTGTGTAATTACAAGACATTTATGTTTTATAGAACAGGGGTCTCAAGCTCAATGTATATGGGGGCCACTGGCCAAGTTTTCTTCTCCCATGGGGGCCGCTTGAACTGAGTAAGTGCTCTAGAACTGGATAAACTAAGAACTGGAATTTACATGTACCCAAGTAGTAGTGTATGGTGTGAGTTGTAGCCACAATAGACATACTACACAGTTGGTAATATTTATCTGTGAGTGCCAAGTGAAGTGATCATTCTGGAACTGTATAACATAAAAAGTGACGTGTATCCAAGCAGTGTATGGTGAGAGTCAGCTAGTCAGGGTCAAAAAGTAAGTACATTGTTTTTCAGTTGTTATCTGGTAAAGCCAATAAGGGACTGATATGTAGCAGGGTTGGCACTGATAATTCACCTGGGTGCATTTACAAGTTCTGGGAATTTGAAATTGTTCATTTTCCCCACAGAGTTAAATTACATGAAAAGGGGACAAAATAAATTATGAAAATATATTGCAAAGCTGTTTTATTACGCATAGCTAAACATTTTATATAAAAATCTCAAGGTGTTTACCGTCCCTTTAAAAGAACATTAAACTGTTAATAAATGCTAGACAGAATGATGTATTCAAATCAATGATTGTGTTGAGAAGAATATACAGTTTTTTTAAAAAATGTTATTGAAAACTTTACACTTATTTTTTCAATATTTTGTCTCCATAAAGCAATAGATGCAGCCATGTTATGAGCTAGATCTCCTAATCTGCTGAGGGCAATTACAGACAGTTATAAATGGGTCACTGAAGTGTTCAACCAATGACAGTGTGAATATAGTTGTGTAAGTCTAGAGTCTGTACTACGTTTAACATGAATTTAAAAGCCCCAAATTAAATGAAAGGAAATGGGGACAAAATAAATTATGCAAAGCTCTTTTACCATACGGAATGAAATATTTTATATTACAATCTCAAAGTGTTTAATGTCGCTTTAAATAAGGCAGATAATGTATACAATAATGATGATTGAGAAGATGAAACCTTTAGAATCCAGGCAGTAGTACTATATATCTTGTCCCTGGGCCTGTGAGAATGAGCATAAGGCAAATAGGAAACCATACCTGCCAACCATGTCCCAGTTCCTGTACACAGGAATATTTGGAATGTCCTTATTGTTATATGGTCCAAAATGACAGTTGGGAGAACCAAACCATTCATCAAACCCCTTCTTGAGAGGGTGGAATTGTGGTCTGTGCCCTAAGTGCCTGTAAACAAAAGAAGCATCATCAATGGGGGCAGCAGACAAGAAATTAAACATCTCTCTTCTATTCACAGCAGCCAAAGCTTTCAGAATAATATCAACAACCACTATAGAAATCCATAAAATAATACATCTGCAAGCAGTAATAGGCTATTCCATGTATATCCCACCCTTTCTGCCATAGTACTTGCTAAATAACCATTTGTATAGTATTTATCCTTTAATACATTTGAGTTCTCACATTGCATCTTTCATGCTGAAGAATTCTAAACAACTTACAGCATTTGGAACATGCACATACTCAATATCTGCTCAGTCAATATAGGAACAATAACTGCCCGTCTAGTACATAACATTAACTTGCCACTCAGATAAGACTGCACATAGTGAAAAAATAGAATAGCTTATCACATGCCGATCTAACTAGACGCTTCAGATGTACAGAAAAGGAAATTTATGCTTACCTGATAAATTGATTTCTTCTACGATACAACAAGTCCACGGATTCATCCTTACTTGTGGGATATTATCCTCCTGCTAACAGGAAGTGGCAAAGAGCACCACAGCAGAGCTGTATATATAGCTCCTCCCTTCTCTCCACCCCCAGTCATTTGACCAAAGGTATAGGAAGAGAAAAGAAAAGCTAAAAGGTGCAGAGGTGACGGAAGTTTTGAAAACAAAAATATAATCTGTCTAAAATGACACGGAGGGCCGTGGACTCGCCGTATCGTAGAAGAAATCAATTTATCAGGTAAGCATAAATTTCCTTTTCTTCTACTAGATATGACGAGTCCACGGATTCATCCTTACTTGTGGGATACAATACCAAAGCAACAGGACACGGATGAACGGGAGGGACAAGACAGATACCTAAACGGAAGGCACCACTGCTTGAAGAACTTTTCTCCCAAAAATAGCCTCCAAAGAAGCAAAAGTATCAAAGTTGTAAAATTTGGAAAAAGTATGAAGGGAGGACCAAGTCGCAGCCTTACAAATCTGTTCAACAAAAGCATGGTTTTTAAAAGCCCATGTGGAAGCCACCGCTCTAGTTGAATGAGCCGTAATTTTTTCAGGAGGCTGCTGTCCAGCAGTCTCGTATGCCAGGCGGATGATGCTTTTCAGCCAAAAAGAAAGAGGTAGCCATAGCTTTTTGACCCCTACGCTTTCCAGAATAAACAATGAATAGAGAAGATGTTTGACGGAAATCCTTGGTCGCTTGTAAGTAAAACTTCAAGGCACGAACCACGTCCAAGTTATGTAACAGACGATCCTTATTAGACAAAGGATTAGGACACAAGGAAGGAACAACAATTTCCTGATTAATATTCTTATTTGAAACAACCTTACAAAGGAATCCAGGTTTAGTACGCAAAACCACCTTATCAGAATGGAATATAAGATAAGGCGAATCACATTGTAACGCAGAAAGCTCAGAAACCCTTCGAGCAGAAGAGATAGCAACTAAGAACAAAACTTTCCAAGATAAAAGCTTAATATCCATGGAATGCATGGGTTCAAACGGAACCCCTTGAAGAACATTGAGAACTAAATTCAAACTCCATGGCGGAGCAATAGGTTTAAACACAGGCTTGATTCTGATTAAAGCCTGACAAAAAGACTGAACGTCTGGGACATCCGCCAGACGCTTGTGTAGTAAAATTGACAAAGCAGAAATGTGTCCCTTTAAGGAACTAGCTGATAATCCCTACTCCAATCCTTCTTGGAGAAAGGACAAAATCCTAAGAATCTTAACCCTACTCCATGAGTATCTCTTGGATTCGCACCAATAAAGATATTTACGCCATATCTTATGGTAAATTTTTCTAGTGACAGGCTTTCGAGCCTGAATCAAAGTATCAATGACTGACTCAAAGAATCCCCGCTTAGATAAAATCAAGTGTTCAATCTCCAGGCAGTCAGCTGCAGAGAATTTAGATTTGGATGTTGGAACGGACCTTGGATGAGAAAGTCCTGTCTCAATGGCAGTTTCCACGGTGGCAGAGATGACATGTCCACTAGATCTGCATACCAAGTCCTGCGTGGCCACGCAGGCGCTATCAGGATTACTGAAGCTTTCTCCTGTTTGATTCTTGCAATCAGACGAGACAAGAGAGGAAATGGAGGAAACCCATAAGCCAGGTTGAATGACCAAGGTACTGCTAGAGCATCTATCAGTACAGCTTGGGTATCCCTTGACCTGGACCCATAACGAGGAAGTTTGGCATTCTGACGAGATGCCATCAGATCCAATTCCGGTGTGCCCCATTGATGAATCAATGACGCAAACACCTCCGGATGGAGCTCCCACCCCCCCCCGGATGAAAAGTCTGATGAATTAGAAAATCCGCTTCCCATTTCTCTACTCCTGGGATATAGATTGCCGATAGGTGGCAAGAGTGAGTCTCCGCCCATCGGATTATCTTTGAAACCTCTATCATCGCTAGAGAACTCTTTGTTCCCCCTTGATGATTGATATATGTTACAGTCGTGATATTGTCTGACTGGAATCTTATGAATTTGGCCAAAGCCAACTGAGGCCACGCCTGAAGCGCGTTGAATATTGCTCTCAGTTCCAGAATATTGATTGGTAGAAGAGACTCCTCCTGAGTCCAAACACCCTGAGCCTTCAGGGAATTCCAGATTGTACCCCAGCCCAAGAGGCTGGCGTCCGTCGTCACTATAACCCATGCTGGTCTGCGGAAGCACAGACCCTGGGACAGATGATCCTGTGACAACCACCAAAGAAGACAGTCTCTGGTCTCTTGATCCAGATTTCTCTGAGGAGATAAATTCGCATAATCCCCATTCCCCTGTCTGAGCATGCACAGCTGCAGTGGCCTGAGATGAAAGCGTGCAAACGGAACGATGTCCATTGCTGCTACCATTAATCCAATGACCTCCATACACTGAGCCACTGATGGCTGAGGAAGGGACTGAAGCGCTCGACAAGTATTTAAAATCTTTGACTTTCTGACCTCCGTCAGAAATATTTTCATGTCTACCGAGTCTATCAGAGTTCCCAAGAATGGAACTCTTGTTAGTGGAACTAGTGAACTCATTTTTATATTCACTTTCCAACCGTGAGTTCTTAGAAAAGCCAACACGATGTCCGTGTGAGATTTGGTTAGATGATAAATTGACGCCTGAATCAAAATATCGTCCAGATAGGGCGCCACTGCTATGCCCCGCGGCCTTAGAACCGCCAGAAGGGACCCTAGTACCTTTGTGAAGATTCTGGGAGCTGTGGCCAACCCAAAAGGAAGGGCCACAAACTGATAGTGTTTGTCCAGAAAGGCAAATCTGAGAAACTGATGATGATCCTTGTGGATGGGAATGTGAAGCTACGCATCCTTCAAGTCCACAGTGGTCATATATTGACCCTCCTGGATCATTGGCAAAATTGTTTGTATGGTCGCCATCTTGAATGATGGGACTCTGAGAAATTTGTTTAGACATTTTGAGATCTAAAATCGGTCTGAAGGTTCCCTCTTTTTTGGGAACCACGAACAGATTTGAGTAAAACCCCTCTCCCTGTTCTAGTTTTGGAACTGAACAAATTACACCCATGGTATAGAGGTCTTTTACACAGCGTAAGAACGCCTCTCTTTTTGTCTGGTCTACAGACAAACGTGAGAGATGAAATCTCCCTCTTGGGAGAAAATCCTTGAATTCTAGTCGATACCCCTGGGTCACAATTTCTAATTCCTAGGGATCCTGAACATCCCTTGCCCAAGCCTGAGCGAAGAGAGAAAGTCTGCCCCTACTAGATCTGGTCCCGGATCGGGGGCTGCCCCTTCATGCTGTCTTGGTAGCAGCAGCAGGCTTCTTAACTTGTTTACCTTTATTCCAGGTCTGGTTAGGTCTCCAGACTGATTTGGATTGTGCAAAATTCCCCTCCTGCTTTGTGGCGGAGGAGGAAGTAGAGGGTCCACCCTTAAAGTTTGAAAGGAATGAAAATTATTTTGTTTAGCCCTCATCTTAACAGTCTTGTCCTGAGGAAGGGCATGACCTTTACCTCCAGTAATGTCGGAAATTATTTCCTTTAGTTCAGGCCCGAATAGGGTCTTACCTTTAAAAGGAATAGCTAAAAGCTTAGATTTTGATGACACATCAGCAGACCAAGACTTAAGTCATAACGCTCTATGCGCTAAAATGGCAAAACCTGCATTTGTTGCTGCTAATTTAGCTATTTGAAAAGCGGCATCGGTAATAAAAGAATTAGCTAGCTTGAGAGCCTTAATTCTATCCAAAATATCATCTAATGGGGTCTCAACCTTAAGAGACTCCTCTAGAGCCTCGAACCAAAAAGCTGCTGTAGTAGTAACTGGAACAATGCACGCTATCAGTTGTAGAAGAAAACCCTGATGAATAAACAATTTCTTTAGAAGACCCTCTAATTTTTTATCCATAGGATCTTTGAAAGCACAACTGTCCTCAATAGGTATAGTTGTACGCTTAGCCAGAGTAGAAATAGCTCCCTCCACCTTAGGGACCGTTTGCCAGGAATCCCGAATGGTGTCAGATATGGGAAACATTTTCTTAAAAGTAGGAGGGGGAGAGAACGGAATGCCTGGTCTATCCCATTCCTTAGTAACAATATCCAAAATTCTTTTAGGGACTGGAGAAACATCAGTGTAAGTAGGTACCTCTAGATATTTATCCATCTTACACAATTTATCTGGTGGTATTACAATAGGGTCACAATCATCCAGAGTCACTAAAACCTCCCGGAGTAACAGACAGAGGTGTTCAAGCTTAAATTTAAAGGCCGTCACGTCCGAGTCTGTCTGAGGGAACACATTTCCTGAATCTGAAAGCTCTCCCTCAGACAGCAATTCCCCTACCCCCAATTCAGAATGCTGTGAGGGTACATCGGAAATGGCCGATAAAGCATCAGAGGGCTCAGCATTTACCCCAATACCGGACCTACTGCGCTTACCCTGTAAACCTGGCAGTTTAGATAATACCTCTGTAAGGGTAGTAGACATAACTGCAGCCATATCTTGCAGAGTAAAAGAATTAGACGCACTAGAAGTACTTGGCGTTTCTTGAGTTTGCGCTAAAGGTTGTGACACTTGGGGAGAATTGGATGGCATAACCTGATTCTCTTCAGACTGAGAATCATCCTTAGACATACTTGTATCACCTAAAATATGTTCTTTGCAATGTAAGGCCCTTTCAGTACATTAGGGACACAATGTAAGTGGGGGTTCCACAATGGCTTCTAAACACATAGATGATTGACTTTCCTCAATATCAGACATGTTGAACAGGCTAGTTATAACCACAAAAAGTCTTGAAAACACTGTATTTAATGGAAAAAACAACAATTTGAAAAACGGTACTGCGCCTTTAAGTAGTAAAAAAGCGCACAATTTTTCCAAATCTGCTTTAAAATGTTATAACTCTCACAATTTTAGCATATATGTGTCTTATCTTGTAAACTAAGATTGCACCACAAGTAAGGGACAAATTAACCCTCTATGAGAAAAATGTTACCCAAAAACGTTATAAAAAAATAGATTAGCAACCTCCTGCACCTCGCCACAGCTCTGCTGTGGCGCCTACCTGCCCTCAGGGGTCTGAGAAATCTCACTATAACTTCGTTAGGCTATGTCTTCAGTTTGGGCCCACCAGAGTTGAAGTTTGCTGCCTTCATATGAAAATCAACTGCGCATCTGAGGAGCGAAAATTAGGCCCGCCCATCATATGCGATGTCTCTCTGCCTAACAAAACCACTGTAAAGCGGTATAGGAACTAGCCATGTGGGTTTTTTGTATCCCCAAATAAACATATAAGCCATGTGAAACCGTCCAGTACCATTGAACATAAAAAACGTTTCATCATAAAAACGTTATGTTGCCAGTGTCAACCATGCTGCCATTCCTTTGCTGCATTTTAGCCCATACACAATAATATACAGGTTCCAGTAATATCCCTTCATATATGTAGGATTACTGCTTACCCCTTCCCTCATTGGAACTATGTCAGCCTGTTCTGAAATACCACAGTCTCTCCAGAAATAAATGACTGAACATACCTCAATGCTTGTAGCATGAAAAACGTTTCCCACACTGAAGCTTCTCAAGTACTCCTCAGCCATTCTGTGGGAACTCCTCTGGATCTTAGTGACAACTGCTAAGATCATCAACCTCCAGGCAGAAATCTTCTTCCATCTGCTGCCTGAGGAAAAATTGCACTCACCGGTACCATTTAAAAATAAAAAAGTCTTGCTTGAAGAAAATAAAAACTATAATTTTAACACCTCTTTCACTTGACCTCTTCCTATTACTAGTATAGGCAAAGAGAATGACTGGGGGTGGAGAGAAGGGAGGAGCTATATATACAGCTCTGCTGTGGTGCTCTTTGCCACTTCCTGTTAGCAGGAGGATAATATCCCACAAGTAAGGATGAATCCGTGGACTCGTATCTAGTAGAAGAAAAGAAGTTCTACACATAGTAGCAAAGGCCACGTTATCTATGAATATTGTGCTTTATAATGAATTCATATCCCACAGAGTAGAGTAGCAGTTAGCAAAGCAGAAGTCTTGCAAAGCTCTGCTTATGTGTTACGAGTCTGATAATACTATCATTTGTAGTGTATAGATAGAGTCTGAAGGGTTTGGGGCATGAGATGCAATGCTTTACAACTGGTCTATTTAAAAGCAGAGAGAGGGTTCTTAAGTACAGAATTAGACTTGTGCTCCTAATAGCTCTCTAAGGACCTGATGATCAAAACTTGCCGGGATGGAGAGAAATAACACAAAGTATTTAGGGGCTTATTTTGAGCATTACATGGTAGTGTAGGTTTCTCTCCTTCACACCCAGAACTCTGCATCACTAGATCAACAGTTATCAAGCTAAAATTTGCCTTTTGAAAATTATACAAGAGACCTTAAACCAACGACAAGACTTCTTAAAGGGACATGAAACCCAAAAATGTATTTTCATGAGTCAGATAGAGCATACAACTTTAAACAACTATCTAGTTTAATTATATTATGAGGTTTCTTCATTTTGTTTTTATACTTTATTGAAGGAGCAGCAATGTACTACTCGGAGCTAGATGAAACCATCTGTAAGCCAATGATAACAGGTATATATGTGAAGACACCAACCAGCAACTTCCTCCCAGCTCCTGAACCTATCGTGATATGTTTTTCAACAAAGGATACTAAGAAGACAAAGAAAATTAGATAATAGACGTAAATTGGAAAGTTGTTTAAAACTGTATGTTCTATCTGGATCTTGAAGTAAAAATTTTGGGGTTCATATCCCTTTAACTTCTTAGACAAGTTCACCACTGCAAGAGAGCTCTTCCTAACAGAACAGGGTATATTATTGATCTTTTTATAATAGTAAAAATGCCTGCTTAGCTCTTCTCCCTACTATTGCAGAGGAGGTAGAGAAATGTTGTGTTTCACTTCAATATTCCCTTAACTAGAATAAAAGAAGCTTTGAAGTGGCCTAAAGCAGTAGGGACTTGAGTTTATAGTCTGTTGGTTTTTGGTTTATACATAAAAAAAAAGACTAGTGAAACCTTAGCAGTTCTCCCCAGCAGCAGAGAGGTGTTAGATTTAATGCCGATGTCCCTAGTGGCAGGAAGCTGTAGTGATATTCTGCATGTCTCCCCAGAAGCAAAGACACCTAGTAATGCTGTATCATAGTAAAAGAAGGGCATAGTGAAAACAAAAGCTCTAGCCATCTTCTAAGAGCCCCCTAGTAGCCGAGCGGTATAGCCATTGCCATGAAGATGATAGATGTAAAGGGTATAGCTATATTCTATTAATATCAATATTGCCTTATATGGTCTAGTAACCATGCATCTACTTCTCTAGCATTCAAGGGATATAGTCTTGCTTTTTGAAACTACCTGTGTGGTCTATTAATGGTCAGTGCTTCTCTTGAGTAACTGAAAGGTTCTAAGAGTTTCCTGTGAAAGTCTAATGCTGCTTTAAAGGGATACTTAACCCACATGTTTTTTTCATGATTCACATAGAACATGCTGTTTTAAGCAAATGTCTAATTTATTCCTATTATCAATGTTTCTTAGTTCTCTTGCTATCGTTATTTTAAAAAAGCAGGAATGTAAGCTTAGGAGCAGGCCCATTTTTGGTTCAGCACCTGGGTAGCGCTTGCTGATTGATGTCTAAATGTAGCTACCAATCAGCAAGCGCTACCCAGGGTTCTGAACCTAAGCTTGGATTCCTGCTTTTTTTCCCCCAAATAAAGATAACAAAATAACAAACATTGATAAAAGGATTATATTAGAAAGCTGCTTAAAATTACATGCTCTATATGAATAATGAAAGAAAATATTTGGGTTTAGTATCCCTTTAAATAGGCCATAAACACACATACATTGTAATAACTCAGATTTTACTGTTGCAGTAGAGAACTAGAGATTTGCTTCCCAACGTTAAGGATTCTCCTGTGACAGAATGAAACTGGCACTGTATTATTCTTACACCGATTTACCATTTTCCGATGATCTTATTTGCATATCCAGCTTCCTTCAACTGCTCAGGCAAAAGGATTTCAGAGTCAGGAATTCCACCCACTATCACTTGTGGTGTATAAGCTGTGTGGGGGAATTATAATGGCGTTAACTACAACACAATTTCCAAAGACCCAGGTTGGTTTACAATTTAATTTACCTAAATAAACAGCAGGTTGTTTTCTCTGCTTTACCAAATGAATCGGCTCCAGCTATGACAGACACAATCGGACCCAGTCAAGTTTTAAAAGTCTCACACCAGCTTCTATGTGTATCCTTTTGTCAACAGAAAGTACGCACCAATATCCAGCACTACAGAATTTTACGGTGCTATACAAATAAATTAAAAAGTATGGGGATTCTGAAAGGAAAAGTCCATTAATGTCACTATAAATGAATTATAGTATAAATATAGTATTTAAGAAGATGAGATAAGGGTCCTTTTGGCTAATGCAACCGCAACCACTTCTACCTTGTCATACCCTGCCTCCTTTAGGTCTTTGAGAATCAAGGAGAATTTATTAAATGTGTATGGCAGTGGATAACTTCACATATGTCGCAATCGTTTCTTACTGCTACTTGTAGAGAAGAGTTTCTTGGAGATGATCTTGTAATAGCCAGAGAAAGTTTACAGAATCTCAACATCTCATACGAGAAAAAAATAAATATGTTTTGATGCTCTATGTTGCTGAGATAACCTCTCTTCTAATTTGTTTTCATGGGGACTGAGCTGCTATCAGTTATTGCCAGGAGAAACTATTCTTTGCATCTCATAGTTATGCAGAATTTGTGACTTATTGTATGATATTGCAGAGACACCTATTTCATTATATTCACAATAATATTCAGTTGACTGAAACTATGGATTTATTAATCTAAACTTTAAATAATTTTATAGAAGGAAGGTTTACTCTGGATCCTATTTGGGTTATCATCTAACCAAAAGACAACTTACAGCATGAATTACAAAATGTATTGTTATCACGTGTCAGTTTTGTTTGAAATTAAGCCAGCTCTTTTCATTCACAATGATAGCCCAAAATGCCAACATACCGTCATACTAAAGCAACAAGTGAGCCGGCTGCTCTAATAGCCTATGGTTACAATAGAACTCCTGGCAATTATACTGAACACTTTTTGACAGACTGTAACAATTATGTTTTACTGGAAAATTGCATATTACAAAGTCTGGGATATTACAACATGAATGATCTCTGCCTGGCTAAGAAGATTAAAGGGACACTAAAGTCAAAATTAAAAACTTTCATGATTCAGAAAGAGTATGCAATTTTAAGCAACATTCTAATTTACTCCTATTGTCAATATTCTTCTTCTCTTGGTATCTTTATTTGAAAAACAGGATTGTATGTTTAGAAGTCGGCCCATTTTTGGTTCAGATCCTGGGTAGCGCTTGCTTATTGGTGGCTAAATCTAGCCACCAATCAGCCAGGGTGCTGAATAAAAAATGGGCCACCTCCTAAGCTTATATTCCAACTTGATATAGATACCAGCAGAAAGAAGAAAAATTAATAAAAAGAGTAAATTAGAAAACAAAATGTATGCGTACCTGAATTTTTTTTTTCCTGGCATGGAGAGTCCACAAATCCTACTAGTGGGAATTCAACTCCTGGCCCCCAGGAGGCGGCAAAGAACACCCCAGCAAAGCTTTAAGTATCCCATTTCCCATAATCCCAAATCATTCAGCCGAGGGAATATGAAAAGAGAAGAAAAACACCAAGGGTATAGAGGTGCCTGAAGTTTAGAAAAACAAAAAGCCATCTTTAGAAGAAGAGAAGAACCCAGAAGGAAAAAATCCTTCCTCTGCAGAAATCTCCATGGAGAAGAGGACTCCTCATCAGGTCCACACACCAAAAAATATAATATATGGTCCCCAGATACGGGACGTATCAGATATTAAACTGATAAGAACAGATACTACACTTGATCTTAGCCAAAAGGCCAAGAGGCAATCCTTTGCAATCAATCAAGCTGGAACAATATAAACTCTGAAGCCAGCTTCCATAGAGATCCAGGCTATCCTCCGAGAAGAAGGTCAAACGGAAGAAAAACTGAGCGATCCCAAGAATCTCAAGCAAGCGAGTCCCTAGATCAGGACCTGTATAGAAAGTTCGAAGAACAACCAAGACGCCATCCAGTCTCACTCCGGAACATACTTCCAGAGGAAGTACCCCCTCCCCTTTGCTTCCCATATGCACACACCTGGGATGAGAATAGCAGAAATGTGGCAGTTGTGAGCCTCCGCCCAACGAAGGATGCGAGACACTTCCTTCATAAACTAAGGAGCTCCTTGTTCCTCTCTGATAGAAATAAAAGCCACCAGTGAGATCTATCAGAAAGGAAGCGAGCGCCCGAACAGGGTGCTGAACCCTTCCCTGATTAAAAGGCAGATGCTCCTAAAGATATAGGGACATATAAAAAATGCCTTGGGACGAATTATGCGGACAGAGCCACCAAGACAGAGAATTTCTCTCCAGGGAGTCAAGGACTAACTGAGAGAAAGAGGTCCAAAAGGTCTCCATTCCATTGTCTGAGGATGTAGAAGTCTCAGATGGAAACAAGCCAAATAAATAATGTCCATGGAAGCCACCATGAGACCAAATATTACCCAAGACGAAAAAAAAAATTTTTTTTTAAAAAAAAGGTACCAACTCCTATAAAAGGCTAGTTGAACCAGATAAGCAGACACCAAAGGCTTAAAACAGCTTGAGCACACACATTCGAAGTGAGAAAAAACTATAGCTGGAATCAAACTGCAAATCATCCACTTGCTAGGTCGCTAAGATAAGGAAGCTGGCTTGAACAAAATCCTAGGACCCACTTAGAGTTAGGTAACGGAGAGAACCTGTTAAGGTAGGTAAAAAATCCAGATAAAAACAACCCTCCATAAGAGGTAAACTGGATTACATAGAGTAACAAACCCGCATTGATATGGGTTTGAGACAGAAATCATTAGAAAACTGGCTAAAACATGTCCAAAAACTTGGTCCTTTTGGACATAAAAAAAAATATATAGATAGAACCAAACTGACAAGGAGATAAAAACTTTAATATACAGGTCGTATGCAAAAGTTTAGGCACCCCAGACAATTTCCATGATTTTCATTTATAAATAATTGGGTGTTTGGATCAGCAATTTCATTTTGATCTATCAAATAACTGAAGGACACAGTAATATTTCAGTAGTGAAAGGAGGTTTATTGGATTAACAGAAAATGTGCAATATGCATCAAAACGAAATTAGAAAAAACAAAGGGGAATGTGGGAAAAGCGCTAAAAAAGCAAAGAGATTAACGTGCAAAATGAGATGCGGTTATAAGATGTGTAACGTATAAGTCTAATACTTATCACTTGATTAAAATATATATGTGTAATATGTATAATAAAAAGGATGATACCGTGTCTAAAATAAAATTATATATTTATACAAAAAAGAAATACAAGTTATGTGCAAGATGCCGGCATCAGATTGTTAATATACAATATAAGTAGCAATATATAACAATACCAGAAACATTGTATACAGTGCTAACAACGTAACTGATAATATAAAAATGTTGACACTAATATACAGCAAATATAAAAGAGCTAAAAATGGGAATAGTCACTACACTAAAGATGTTTGGTTAGTGTATACCAATGAAAAGTACTCCTATAACGGATGTGACTCAATGAAAGCTCACACTGTTACTGTTGGTCCGTATGGGATAGATTTTACTGGTTCACTTGTATACAGATAGTAAATATACACACAATTTTTATAAGTGGCTCCAGGTCGACCTTTACATTTGAATAAAACGGAGTTCCCTCGATGTTTTCAAATATGTGTGACATATTCAAAAGTAGATACTGGGACCGAGGCGTTTGTTTGCAACCTTGGAAGTTAATTTAGCGGTACCTCTAGGTCCTACTACCATTTCCGGTTTGCAGGTCAGGATACGGGTCACTGATGTGGAAGCTGTAGATCCAGATAGAATCCAATTTCTTGTGAAACAAAGCAATATGTAGCCTGTATGGCAATGGTAGATCATGGGTCAGGAATTAAGCATACAGAGACCCATGATCTACCATTGCCATACAGGCTACATATTATAAGCCCATTAGAGGCCTTGGCGTAGGACAAGGCAAGAAGATACCAACATTTATAGAGATGTCGTCATAGATCTCGGGAAAACTCATCTTCTCAATACCCTCAATGTCTAAAAACATACAGCAGGGCAAACGCATAAAAAAACCTGTACTAGACATTATCTTATAATAAGGGACTAACAAATAGCATGTGGAATTAGCTCAGACCACTTTACATACCCCGTTTGTGTCGCAAGTCACTCATCCCTCCTAAAAATCTAAGAGGATTGCACTGGAAGGGCAACGGGAGTCAAAGTTGCAAATAACCCTTATGCCAGCATAGTTATATTTGCGTGCGGTAAAGGTATCTGGTCTGTCCCGAATAAACATTGTGCCCCTTAGTTACACAGTCCCCACACCCCATAAAGCTTGGGTCTTACTTTGTATATTGACCCTTCATAAGGCAAAAGAAGTGGCATAATATCCCTGACACTGGCTGTAAACCAATTAGCTGCTCAGACGCAACATATCTCAACTTGTAGATATACATGAAATATAGTGACCCTTCATGAAGGTAGCAGGTCCCACTAGGTTCCTGATTATCTCCTTCCTCCATGATTTTTTATTGTCCTAAGAAATATATATAAAAAGGACTTACCCTCCAGAGTCTTCTGCTGTGGAGCAGTCACACGAGCTCCAGGTCTGTTAGCCTCATCCGACCGCTGACAGGGACCTGAAGATACAAGAAAAGCAGAGTAACCAACCCTGGTTTTCTATATAGGGATTAGCATAACTTCTTGGAGGGAAATTAAGTACTACCTCACCAACCTCCAACAGCTAAAAGCCACCATTACTCTTACTAAAGAGGATTACATGGACACAGCATTGCCCCAATCCTTGCTTGAAGGGAAAATATCCATTAAAAGTATTAATTTACTTCAGACACCATCTTCGCACATCCTCCTAGATGTACAAGGCAAAGAATGACTGGGGATTATGGGAAGTGGGAGGGATACTTAAAGCTTTGCTGGGGTGTTCTTAGCCTCCTCCTGGTGGCCAGGAGTTTAATTCCCACTAGTAATTAGAATGAATTTGTGTACTCTCCATGCCATTGGAAAGAAAGTTGCATTCTCTTTCTGAATCAAGAAAGAAAAAATTTGGGTTTAATATTTTATCTGCATATGACAACCAAAGTACTAAGTTATATGTGCTGCTACTGTTTGCTTTCAAGAGTCAGGGTTAATTCGTCATCTAGCTAAATTAAAATCTGTATCAGGGTGGTGCAGATAGTTTTCTAAATCAATCTTTTGTAATGTAAAACATACATATTTTAGAGAAATGCCGCTCAGTTCTGTCCTGCAATGTTGCTAGCCCAGCCCTACCATAATGAATGAATGAATAATATGTAAATGTAGTTTTAAATTGGACTTTCATTATAGTTAACGGGGCCACTATGATGTATTGAAGTTGTCCTAGGTTGCAAAATAGCTCATCTCTGCTTGTGTCTCTTTGTAGATAAATAAAATGTAAATAAAAAAAAATCCAAAATAACTTTAATTATGTCTGTATTATGTTCTGATGTACAGTAAATTCATAAAAGGCAAAAGTAACATTTTCACACAGGGTGGATTTGATTCTAATCAAATAGATTTTAATCACGATTTAAATCACTAGTCATTAAGCCTTGATTTAAATTAGGGTTTTCTACATAAAGGTTTCATTTTTAGAACAATCACATTTTAAATTATTTTATAGTTATATCAGAAAATGACTGATTTAGTTATACCATTAGAAAAACATAGATAATTATGATATAATTGGGAGGTGAACTATTGCCGGTTTATTAGTTTAATCATTCATATTTTATCAACTTTTCAGCTGTACTTTATTGGATAGAGAAAAATAATCATTACCTTAATAACAATTCAATTGTTTATTTAAACCAAAACAATACCATTCTATGTTTCACTTTCATTTTTACTGCTTGCCCCTCACACTAAGGTCCTTGTGCAGATCTATTTCACTTCAATCTTATATTCATTGAACCTCTTGAAACTTAGTAAGGGGTAGATTCTGTATACATAGAATTCTAGAACAGTTTGATTTAAAGGGACAGTAAAAATGTAACTTTCTTGATTAAAGATAGAACATGCAGTTTTAAAAGGGCAGTCTACTTGAGATTTTTTTTTATTGTTTAAAAAAGATAGATAAAACCTTTATTACCCAGTCTCCAGCTTTTGCACAACCAACATTGTTAAATTATACTGTATAACCTCTAAACCTCTGCCTGTTTCTAAGCCCTTGCAGGTCGCCTCTTATCTTAGTGCATTGTATTAGTTTTTCACAGCCAGACAGTGCTAGTTTGTGTGTGCCAAATAGATAACATTGTGGAGTTATGCAGAAGTCAGCATTAATTGGCTAAAATGCAAGTTTTTAAAAAGCACTGAGATAAGGGGGCAGTCTGCAGAGGCATACATACAGGTAATCATAGAGGTAAAAAGTATATTAATATAACAGTGTTGGTTATGAAAAACTAAGAAATGGGTAATAAAAGGGATTATCTATATTTTTAAACAAACATTTTCAAGTATTCTGCCCCTTTAAACAACTTTCCAATGCACTTCTTTTATCTCATTTGCTTAATTCTCTTATCATGGGATCTAGCTGCTGATTGGTGTATGCACCTATATGACTATTGTCATTGGCTCACCCAATGTGTTCAACTACCTTCCAGTAGTGCATTGCTGCTCCTTCAACAAAGGAGAGAGAATTAACAAATTTGATCATACACTGGAAAGTTATTTTAAAAATGTATGCTCTGAGTGATATATAGTTATTTCTGCAGACACAAATTCACAATTGTGAGAACTACAAAACCAAGAATATGTGATATCTTCAAGATAGAAAAAATGACCAAAATAATCTTACAGAACCTTCTGGGAGAGCATGAAATTGTGATTGAATTAATAGAATTAATTTACCACATGTATATACAGCCTAATGCTACATAATTATTTCAGGATTAATAACTTTTGGATTATAATTTATCTTAAACAGAAATCTATCTTAAAACAGATTTTTCCTAAAAAAAAATAATAATATATTTTATAAAATTCTATTTAAAATTTATAAAAAAAAAAATAAAAAAAAAGAACCTCATGATTTTTATCCACCCACAGTGTTAAAAAAGGGAAGCATATAAAGATCTGGAAAGTTTGCCGGAACGATATGAACTTCACAAGCCGGCATAATAAACATCACACTAGCCAGTGTTACGTGCAGAAGACGATTTGCTATTTAAACTAGATAGATGGATAGCTTCACAGGAATGGTTATATCAGCGAGGCAGGAACATTATATTTTTGAATCCGAGAAGATCTCTTACCATTCCTGGCATGATTATTGGTTGTGTAGAAACCGTTCCGTATTGGAAGACGTCCAGTTAGCAAAGCTGCTCTTGCTGAAAATAGAAACATTATGTAAGAAATGTATTATTATAAAAGAGTTTAAGGTGCTTAATTTATGGAGTTAAGACATTTGGAGAGGGATGTTTAAAGAAAGTAGATTTATATTATTAAAGGGATACTAAACCCAAAATATTTATTTCATGATTCGGATAGAAAAACATAATTTATGTAAGAACTTACCTGATAAATTCATTTCTTTCATATTAACAAGAGTCCATGAGCTAGTGACGTATGGGATATACATTCCTACCAGGAGGGGCAAAGTTTCCCAAACCTTAAAATGCCTATAAATACACCCCTCACCACACCCACAAATCAGTTTAACGAATAGCCAAGAAGTGGGGTGATAAGAAAAAGTGCGAAGCATATAAAATAAGGAATTGGAATAATTGTGCTTTATACAAAAAAATCATAACCACCACAAAAAAGGGTGGGCCTCATGGACTCTTGTTAATATGAAAGAAATGAATTTATCAGGTAAGTTCTTACATAAATTATGTTTTCTTTCATGTAATTAACAAGAGTCCATGAGCTAGTGACGTATGGGATAATGACTACCCAAGATGTGGATCTTTCCACACAAGAGTCACTAGAGAGGGAGGGATAAAATAAAGACAGCCAATTCCTGCTGAAAATAATCCACACCCAAAATAAAGTTTAACAAAAAACATAAGCAGAAGATTCAAACTGAAACCGCTGCCTGAAGAACTTTTCTACCAAAAACTGCTTCAGAAGAAGAAAATACATCAAAATGGTAGAATTTAGTAAAAGTATGCAAAGAAGACCAAGTTGCTGCTTTGTAGATCTGGTCAACCGAAGCTTCATTCCTAAACGCCCAGGAAGTAGATACTGACCTAGTAGAATGAGCTGTAATTCTTTGAGGCGGAGATTTACCCGACTCAACATAGGCAAGATGAATTAAAGATTTCAACCAAGATGCCAAAGAAATGGCAGAAGCTTTCTGGCCTTTCCTAGAACCGGAAAAGATAACAAATAGACTAGAAGTCTTACGGAAAGATTTCGTAGCTTCAACATAATATTTCAAAGCTCTAACAACATCCAAAGAATGCAATGATTTCTCCTTAGAATTCTTAGGATTAGGACATAATGAAGGAACCACAATTTCTCTACTAATGTTGTTGGAATTCACAACTTTAGGTAAAAATTCAAAAGAAGTTCGCAACACCGCCTTATCCTGATGAAAAATCAGAAAAGGAGACTCACACGAAAGAGCAGATAATTCAGAAACTCTTCTAGCAGAAGAGATGGCCAAAAGGAACAAAACTTTCCAAGAAAGTAATTTAATGTCCAATGAATGCATAGGTTCAAACGGAGGAGCTTGAAGAGCTCCCAGAACCAAATTCAAACTCCAAGGAGGAGAAATTGACTTAATGACAGGTTTTATACGAACCAAAGCTTGTACAAAACAATGAATATCAGGAAGAATAGCAATCTTTCTGTGAAAAAGAACAGAAAGAGCAGAGATTTGTCCTTTCAAAGAACTTGCGGACAAACCCTTATCCAAACCATCCTGAAGAAATTGTAAAATTCTCGGTATTCTAAAAGAATGCCAAGAAAAATGATGAGAAAGACACCATGAAATATAAGTCTTCCAGACTCTATAATATATCTCTCGAGATACAGATTTACGAGCCTGTAACATAGTATTAATCACGGAGTCAGAGAAACCTCTATGACCAAGAATCAAGCGTTCAATCTCCATACCTTTAAATTTAAGGATTTCAGATCCGGATGGAAAAAAGGACCTTGTGACAGAAGGTCTGGTCTTAACGGAAGAGTCCATGGCTGGCAAGATGCCATCCGGACAAGATCCGCATACCAAAACCTGTGAGGCCATGCCGGAGCTATTAGCAGAACAAACGAGCATTCCCTCAGAATCTTGGAGATTACTCTTGGAAGAAGAACTAGAGGCGGAAAGATATAGGCAGGATGATACTTCCAAGGAAGTGATAATGCATCCACTGCCTCCGCCTGAGGATCCCGGGATCTGGACAGATACCTGGAAAGTTTCTTGTTTAGATGAGAGGCCATCAGATCTATCTCTGGGAGCCCCCACAATTGAACAATCTGAAGAAATACCTCTGGGTGAAGAGACCATTCGCCCGGATGCAACGTTTGGCGACTGAGATAATCCGCTTCCCAATTGTCTACACCTGGGATATGAACCGCAGAGATTAGACAGGAGCTGGATTCCGCCCAAACCAAAATTCGAGATACTTCTTTCATAGCCAGAGGACTGTGAGTCCCTCCTTGATGATTGATGTATGCCACAGTTGTGACATTGTCTGTCTGAAAACAAATGAACGATTCTCTCTTCAGAAGAGGCCAAAACTGAAGAGCTCTGAAAATTGCACGGAGTTCCAAAATATTGATCGGTAATCTCACCTCCTGAGATTCCCAAACTCCTTGTGCCGTCAGAGATCCCCACACAGCTCCCCAACCTGTGAGACTTGCATCTGTTGAAATTACAGTCCAGGTCGGAAGAACAAAAGAAGCCCCCTGAATTAAACGATGGTGATTTGTCCACCACGTTAGAGAGTGTCGAACAATCGGTTTTAAAGATATTAATTGAGATATCTTCGTGTAATCCCTGCACCATTGGTTCAGCATACAGAGCTGAAGAGGTCGCATGTGAAAACGAGCAAAGGGGATCGCGTCCGATGCAGCAGTCATAAGACCTAGAATTTCCATGCATAAGGCTACCGAAGGGAATGATTGTGACTGAAGGTTTCGACAAGCTGTAATCAATTTTAGACGTCTCTTGTCTGTTAAAGACAGAGTCATGGACACTGAATCTATCTGGAAACCCAGAAAGGTTACCCTTGTTTGAGGAATCAAAGAACTTTTTGGTAAATTGATCCTCCAACCATGATCTTGAAGAAACAACACAAGTCGATTCGTATGAGACTCTGCTAAATGTAAAGACGGAGCAAGTACCAAGATATCGTCCAAATAAGGAAATACCACAATACCCTGTTCTCTGATTACAGACAGAAGGGCACCGAGAATCTTTGTGAAAATTCTTGGAGCTGTAGCAAGGCCAAACGGTAGAGCCACAAATTGGTAATGCTTGTCTAGAAAAGAGAATCTCAGGAACTGATAATGATCTGGATGAATCGGAATATGCAGATATGCATCCTGTAAATCTATTGTGGACATATAATTCCCTTGCTGAACAAAAGGCAATATAGTCCTTACAGTTACCATCTTGAACGTTGGTATCCTTACATAACGATTCAATAATTTTAGATCCAGAACTGGTCTGAAGGAATTCTCCTTCTTTGGTACAATGAAGAGATTTGAATAAAACCCCATCCCCTGTTCCGGAACTGGAACTGGCATAATTACTCCAGCCAACTCTAGATCTGAAACACAATTCAGAAATGCTTGAGCTTTCACTGGATTTACTGGGACATGGGAAAGAAAAAATCTCTTTGCAGGAGGTCTCATCTTGAAACCAATTCTGTACCCTTCTGAAACAATGTTCTGAATCCAAAGATTGTGAACAGATTTGATCCAAATTTCTTTGAAAAAACGTAACCTGCCCCCTACCAGCTGAACTGGAATGAGGGCCGTACCTTCATGTGAACTTAGAAGCAGGCTTTGCCTTTCTAGCAGGCTTGGATTTATTCCAGACTGGAGATGGTTTCCAAACTGAAACTGCTCCTGAGGACGAAGGATCAGGCTTTTGTTCTTTGTTGAAACGAAAGGAACGAAAACGATTGTTAGCCCTGTTTTTACCTTTAGATTTTTTATCCTGTGGTAAAAAAGTTCCTTTCCCACCAGTAACAGTTGAAATAATAGAATCCAACTGAGAACCAAATAATTTGTTTCCCTGGAAAGAAATGGAAAGTAGAGTTGATTTAGAAGCCATATCAGCATTCCAAGTCTTAAGCCATAAAGCTCTTCTGGCTAAGATAGCCAGAGACATAAATCTAACATCAACTCTAATAATATCAAAAATGGCATCACAGATGAAATTATTAGTATGCTGGAGAAGAATAATAATATCATGAGAATCACGATTTGTTACTTGTTGCGCTAGAGTTTCCAACCAAAAAGTTGAAGCTGCAGCAACATCAGCCAATGATATAGCAGGTCTAAGAAGATTACCTGAACATAGATAAGCTTTTCTTAGAAAAGATTCAATTTTTCTATCTAAAGGATCCTTAAACGAGGTACCATCTGACGTAGGAATGGTAGTACGTTTAGCAAGGGTAGAAATAGCCCCATCAACTTTAGGGATTTTGTCCCAAAATTCTAACCTGTCAGGCGGAACAGGATATAATTGCTTAAAACGTTTAGAAGGAGTAAATGAATTACCCAATTTATCCCATTCCTTAGCAATTACTGCAGAAATAGCATTAGGAACAGGAAAGACTTCTGGAATAACCGCAGGAGCTTTAAAAACCTTATCCAAACGTATAGAATTAGTATCAAGAGGACTAGAATCCTCTATTTCTAAAGCAATTAGTACTTCTTTAAGTAAAGAGCGAATAAATTCCATCTTAAATAAATATGAAGATTTATCAGCATCAATCTCTGAGACAGAATCCTCTGAACTAGAAGAGTCCAAAGAATCAGAATGATGGTGTTCATTTAAAAATTCATCTGTAGAGAGAGAAGATTTAAAAGACTTTTTACGTTTACTAGAAGGAGAAATAACAGACAAAGCCTTCTTTATGGATTCAGAAACAAAATCTCTTATGTTATCAGGAACATTCTGCACCTTAGATGTTGAGGGAACTGCAACAGGCAATGGTACATCACTAAAGGAAATATTATCTGCTTTAACAAGTTTGTCATGACAATTAATACAAACAACAGCTGGAGAAATAGCTACCAAAAGTTTACAGCAGATACACTTAGCTTTGGTAGATCCAGCAGGCAGTGGTTTTCCTGTAGTATCTTCTGGCTCAGATGCAACGTGAGACATCTTGCAATATGTAAGAGAAAAAACAACATATAAAGCAAAATAAATCAAATTCCTTATAAGACAGTTTCAGGAATGGGAAAAAAATGCCAAACATCAAGCTTCTAGCAACCAGAAGCAAATGAAAATGAGACTGAAATAATGTGGAGACAAAAGCGACGCCCATATTTTTTGGCGCCAAATAAGACGCCCACATTATTTGGCGCCTAAATGCTTTTGGCGCCAAAAATGACGCCACATCCGGAACGCCGACATTTTTGGCGCAAAATAACGTCAAAAAATGACGCAACTTCCGGCGACACGTATGACGCCGGAAACGGAAATGAATTTTTGCGCCAAAAAAATCCGCGCCAAAAATGACGCAATAAAATGAAGCATTTTCAGCCCCCGCGAGCCTAACAGCCCACAGGGAAAAAAGTCAAATTTTTGAGGTAAGACAAAATATGATAATTTAAAGCATAATCCCAAATATGAAACTGACTGTCTGGAAATAAGGAAAGTTGAACATTCTGAGTCAAGGCAAATAAATGTTTGAATACATATATTTAGAACTTTATAAATAAAGTGCCCAACCATAGCTTAGAGTGTCACAGAAAATAAGACTTACTTACCCCAGGACACTCATCTACATGTTTGTAGAAAGCCAAACCAGTACTGAAACGAGAATCAGTAGAGGAAATGGTAAATATAAGAGTATATCGTCGATCTGAAAAGGGAGGTAAGAGATGAATCTCTACGACCGATAACAGAGAACCTTATGAAATAGACCCCGTAGAAGGAGATCACTGCATTCAATAGGCAATACTCTCCTCACATCCCTCTGACATTCACTGCACGCTGAGAGGAAAACCGGGCTCCAACTTGCTGCGGAGCGCATATCAACGTAGAATCTAGCACAAACTTACTTCACCACCTCCCTTGGAGGCAAAGTTTGTAAAACTGATTTGTGGGTGTGGTGAGGGGTGTATTTATAGGCATTTTAAGGTTTGGGAAACTTTGCCCCTCCTGGTAGGAATGTATATCCCATACGTCACTAGCTCATGGACTCTTGTTAATTACATGAAAGAAATACAATTTTAAACAACATTCCAATTTACTTCTATTATCTAATTTGCTTCAGTCTTTAGATATCCTGTGTTGAAGAAATAGCAATGAACATGGGTGAGCCAATCACAAGAGGCACCTATGTGCAGCTACTAATCAGCAGCTACTGAGCCTATCTAGATATGCTTTTCAGCAAAGGTTATCAAGAAAATTAAGCAAATTAGATAATAGAAGTAAATTAGAAAGTTGTTTAAAATGACATGCTCTTTCTAAATCATGAAAGAAAAAATTTGGGTTTCATGTCCCTTTAAGCTAGTGGGTAGCTAGTGAAAGAGACAATATTTGTTTACATAAACTGCAGAATTACTGAATCACAGAGATTGTGACAGAAATTAAAAAGGCAGTGAAACCAAAAACAAACACAAGCATAGAGGTTTTTTTTCTAAAATAGCACAATTTAGCTAATTGTAAACTGGATTCTAATGTAGGTGAAAGCTTTTAATCAATAATCTCACTAGAATATGTATTGTTTGTAGTTGTACACATAAACCTAATGGGTAGTAAAAGTGAAAGATAGAACATTGTCATCCTCAGCATTCCCTGCAGACTGCAAAAGGTCAAAATATGCAGTTGCTAACATCCCTCGGTTTCAGTTACAGGGGGGGTGATACTCCTCTTTTAAAAGAGGGGAATTCCCTATTGAAAAACTGTCAATATACAATGAGATAAGTGGCAGCCTTCAAGGGCTTAGATATTAGAATATGAGCCTACCTAGGTTTAGCTTTCAAAGCAAAGCTAATTTGATAAAAGTAAATTGGAAGTTGTTTAAAATTGTATGCCCTATCTTAATTATGTAAGTTTAATTTTAACTTGGCTGTCCCTTTAATAACAAATTGTCACCTGGAGTTCATATATTCTTCCCACAGAAAAATAGTCAGAAAAAATTGCACCTCTCTAAATTAATAAAGGCCACGTCATTCAGCTATTGTAGGTATATAAGGCCGTTTTAAGTAAATTGGTAAAAGAGCTTTAGCACTATTGATCAAGATTTGTAGCAAGGTGTAAGGCAGTTTACAAGGCATGTGCAGATATTTATTAAGTAGAAAAATGAGTGGGTCTTGAGGCAGGGTTATTGAAAGGCCATTTTCCATTTTAGATAGGACTTCTTTCCAATAACTATTTATCATGGGGCATGACCACAAAATGCCAGTCATATTACCTATTTTGCTACAGCCCCTCCAGAATACATTATCTGTCTGGGAAAATATTTGTACTAGTCTGTGTGGTGTAAGATACCATCACATTAATATTTTCACATTTAATTCCAACCAAAGAGGAGAACGTAGCTGAATTAGAAAAAATATTATTCCAATCTTAAAAAGGGATAGGAAAGGCAAAATTAAACTTTCCTGATTCATATAGAGCATGCTATTTTAAGACACTTTTAAATTCACTTCTATTTTCAAATGTGCTTCGTTCTCTTAGTACCCCTTGTTGAATAAGAATATGCACATATCATACATCAGTGGGAGCTGCTGCCGATTGGTGCCTGCACACATTTGTCTCTTTTGATTGGCTAACTAGATGTGTTCAGCTAGCTTCCAGTAGTGCAATGCTGTTCCTTCGACAATGGATAACAAGATAATGAAGCAAATTTGATAATAGAAGTACATTGGAAAGTTGATTAAAATTGTATGTTCTAGCTGAATCATAAAAAAAAATTGGGGTTTACTATCCTTTTAACTCTCTAGACCAGGTTATTGTATATTATTTAGGGAGTGTTTGAGAACTATGGGCTATCAGTATTCTATAGGTTTGTGATAACACTCATTTAGAGGGATAGCAGTATAGCAGAGCGGTTCAAGGTCACTTTAGAGATGATCTGTTAGGAAATAAATGGAAGAAATTGAAAAATTGGAAATAGATTAACCAATTTTCCAAGGAAGCGGTCTCCCATAGTGCCAAGTTGTGATTGCAATTTAAGTTTGCAACTTATCAATACTAAATAACATGGTGCTAATCTGTGTAAAATACATATATCTTGAAAATTATAGCCAAGCTCACTGGGAAAACACTGGTTCCTAAACAATGGCGTGAAGGTGGAAGAGGATAGTGAACTTGCTGAATTATTTTATCCTATTGCTTAAAGCAGGGGTGCCCACACTTTTTTTTGTGTTGGAATATACTTTTCAAATGACCAGCTCAACGAGATCTACCCACTAAAAATTGTCCGGCTCCTAAGCTTACATTCCTGCTTTTCCAAAAAAAGATGCCAAGAGAATGAATAAAAATTGATAATAGGAGTAAATTAGAAAGTTGTTTAAAATTGCATGCTCTTTCTGAATCATGAAAATAAAATGTTTGTTTTATATCCATTTAAGGTTGCATGATTTAGCAACACATGGATGTGCAAAAGCATAAAAATACAACAGATTAATCCTGACGACAAAAGTAGCACTGACTTTAATTAGGGTTAACAGGAGCAATTCCTTGTACCATGTTACAAAACACTGCATTCAAATTATTGCCACTGACCCCCTTTACTTTGTGTCGTGGGCTTGGCCTGATATGACCCAATAAGGCTTACATTGACCCAATAAGGCTTACATAAATAAAATTTCAATAGCACGCCATGCAGACCATTTCTTACCGGATCAACACCTTCATTTGCCAGACGTCAATCAGATTTCTTCCTTTAGCATAGCACAGCAGCCTCCACCTTTACTTTTTCTATCTATTGACGCTTACCCTCCTAACTATACTGCCATATCCATTGGGAGAGTACTCACTTAACCATGCTTTTGATAGGTCAATTGTGTTGTCGTTCAAAAATCATCTACATTGATTGGTTGAAATCGATGTCCCTCAGGATCCAATCCTGTAGCACTTTTTGTGTCCGACCATTAGACTGTTTAATGACCCGCCCTTCACACAATACAGTAGATAAATTGGTATCCCTAGCAACCATACTCTACTCACGCCCCAGTGTTGAGATTGCGTAACTTGACCACACCATTTTAATCACATCGGCCACAATCTACCAGCAGCGCCTTCACAATCTACTGGTAGATCGTGATCAACCTATTGGGCACCCCTGGCTTAAAGGTTTCTAATATAATGGGTGGGGTACAGTCGTGTATATGCCTATTAGAGCATGTAATACATCCATAATAATTTGCAATGGGACAATAAGTGTTCAAGTGTCACCCACTCTTTACAATCTACATGCTTACAGCAATCTATAATTCTTTCCAGGGTGATTGCTTAATGATAAAATGATAAATTAGGGACTCCAAGACCTCCTTGATCGCTGGGTCTATATAGAATATGCTTTGCTATTCTAGGGTGGCGTCCTATCCAAATACAATTATTAAGAGTGTTTTGCATAGCGGTTAAATATATGTCAGATATAGGGGAAACAAGGTATTATTGTCATTTTGACTGCTGCTACTCTGCCAACCCATGACAAATGTTTTTGATGCCATTAGTTCAATTCACTTTGGCAGGACCTCAAGAAAACGTCATTGTTCAAGAAATGTAATAATGTGGGATCAGCTAAAATGTGCATCCCTAAATATTTTAGAAAACTTTTTAGAAATTTAAGATTATAGATTTGTTCGATCAATCAGATTTTCTAACAAAGCTATCCCCAAAACTTCCATCTTAGTGACATTAATTTTAAAATTAAAGTAAAAGCCATAAGTGTTTAGCTCTGGAAAAAGAGCTTCTAGCAATTAATGTGGTGATGCATGGGAGAGGAGGATGTCATCCACATATAATAAAAATGTATACATCAACTATTATACCTTAAAAGGGATAGTAAAGTCAAAATTAAAACTTGCATGATTCTGATACAGCATGCCATTTTAAGACACTTTTAAATTCACTTCTATCTTCAAATGTGCTTCGTTCTCTTTGTAACCATTGAAAAAGAATACACACATATCCTACACTAGGTGGGAACTGCTGCTAATTGATGCCTGCACACATTTGTCTCTTGTGATTGGCTAACTAGATGTGTTTATCTAGCTGTCAGTGGTGCAATGCAGTTCCTTCAGCAAAGGATAACAAAAGAATGAAGCAAATTTTGAAAGTTGCTTAAAATTGCATGTTTCATCCAAATCATGAAATACATTTTTGGGGTTTCCTGTCCCTTTAACACCTTGGATCTTCTTGTCTGCCCTCATTTCAGTGGCTAGGACTTCCATAGCCAAAACAAAGAAGTAAAGACATTTTTATTACTTGTACTTTTTGAGAAAAAATAGGGAACTTAAAAAGGGACAGTCAACACTAGAATTTCTGTTGTGTTAAAAGATAGATAATCCCTTACCCATTCCTTAGTTTTACATAACCAACATAGTTATAATAATACATGTTTTACCTCTGTGATTATCTTGTTACTAAGCCTCTGCAGACTGCCCCCTTATTTCAGTTCTTTTAACAGACTTGCATTTTAGCCAATCAGTGCTCACTCCTTGGTAAATTTACGTGCATGAGCTCAATGTTATCTATATGAAACAAATGAACTAACGCCCTCTAGTGGTTAAAAACTGTCAAATGCAGAGGCGGCCTTCAAGGTCTAAGAAATTAGCATATGAACCGCCTAGGTTTAGCTTTTAACTAAGAATACCAAGAGAATATGCAAAATTGGTGATAAAAGTAAATTGGAAAGTTGTTTAGAATTATATGCCCTATTTGACTTATGAAAGTTTCTTTTTGGACTTGACTGCCCCTTTAAATGCAGAAACAATATTCTGCTTAACATGTTACAGTCAATATCCAGTAAAGCATTTTTAAATAAATATCTGTCTGAACCACAATCATATATTCTGTTATGCTAATGAAACAAAAACCAATATGCTCAAGTATTATAATTCTGATTCTTCGCAATCTACAAATCTCACATACCAAAAAATATTTTTAATTTCATGTTTATTTAAAAGTTTCTATTTCACATTCTGATGAAAATATTACATTTTTTTATTTTCAAAAGCTTTATTAAAAACTCAGAAATAACATACAGGTTTTGATCTCAGTATTACATTAAATATAATACACATACATATTTTATCAGAGGCATAAGTCATATCTCTATCATAAGTCTATCTATAAGTCTTCAATTAACCATAGATAGTTAAATATTAATAAATATTGCATCAATTCAAGACATCAAGCTAATTTGACATCTCTCTCTCATATATATATATATATATATATATATATATATATATATATATATATATATATATATATATATATATATATATATATATATATATATATATATATATATATATATATATATATATAAAAAACACGGAAGGGAACTGCACTCTCATACCGGACCGGGTACACATCCCATGACCCTGCAACATGCTCAGCCCTGGGTGCCACTGGCACTCACAGGAAGCTGTGCTGTCCCCAGAGCTACAAGCAGTTAAAACCAGACAGGTCTGGGTGCAAGAACCATAGGGAAAATTACAAAACAAATTAATACAACACACAGAGAAAACCCAGCACTCACTTACAAGCTCTCAGCTAAGATTTAAAAGCAAAAATGGAAAGGTTAGTCACCGCATCTGGCCAAATGGGACAAGCTCAGGTACCACGTCAAGGTCCTCTCCAATACCTGAGACCCTAAAACAGCCACACAATGCAAGCTTTCAAATCCAAACAAACTGAAAACAAGGGAAGGGTGCACAGGAATATGTAACCACCCTAGAAATATACAAAACACGGAAGGGAACTGCACTCTCATACCGGACCGGGTACACATCCCATGACCCTGCAACATGCTCAGCCCTGGGTGCCACTGGCACTCACAGGAAGCTGTGCTGTCCCCAGAGCTACAAGCAGTTAACCCCAGACAGGTCTGGGTGCAAGAACCATAGGGAAAATTACAAAACAAATTAATACAACACACAGAGAAAACCCAGCACTCACTTACAAGCTCTCAGCTAAGATTTAAAAGCAAAAATGGAAAGGTTAGTCACCGCATCTGGCCAAATGGGACAAGCTCAGGTACCACGTCAAGGTCCTCTCCAATACCTGAGACCCTAAAACAGCCACACAATGCAAGCTTTCAAATCCAAACAAACTGAAAACAAGGGAAGGGTGCACAGGAATATGTAACCACCCTAGAAATATACAAAACACGGAAGGGAACTGCACTCTCATACCGGACCGGGTACACACCCTTCCCTTGTTTTCAGTTTGTTTGGATTTGAAAGCTTGCATTGTGTGGCTGTTTTAGGGTCTCAGGTATTGGAGAGGACCTTGACGTGGTACCTGAGCTTGTCCCATTTGGCCAGATGCGGTGACTAACCTTTCCATTTTTGCTTTTAAATCTTAGCTGAGAGCTTGTAAGTGAGTGCTGGGTTTTCTCTGTGTGTTATATATATATATATATATATATATATAAAACCAAAGAGTTGTAAGTTTGGCGCAGTATAGAACCCAAAAGACTACAGTTAACTGGTGTGCTGCCCTAATCTATCTATCAGAGCCGGAGTAACCCAATATACTCCAGCAATGATATAAAGTAAATAAAAAAGAAACAGCGGGGGTACAACCCTAAAGGGATCCGTAAATAGATGCCCTATAATTTTTAATTGTAGACAGTTTAATGCGCCCTTGAGATTCTATTACCCTCTCTTTCTTTTTATATATATTTATATATATATTCCTCGTTTGAAAGAAGGTCCTCACTGGTCTTTGACAAAACAATTTTTTAATTCATCCAATAAATATCAAAAGCAAGTTCATCCATAACGTTTCGGTGTCATTATGACACCTTTGTCAAATGATCTTCCAATATCAATATCACAGAATCATCATGTCCCCAAAGTAGAAAAAAATCGATTTTTTTCTACTTTGGGGACATGATGATTCTGTGATATTGATATTGGAAGATCATTTGACAAAGGTGTCATAATGACACCGAAACGTTATGGATGAACTTGCTTTTGATATTTATTGGATGAATTAAAAAATTGTTTTGTCAAAGACCAGTGAGTGCCTTCTTTCAAACGAGGAACATATATGTTTTATTTGGAGTGCACCCTGGCTGATGTGGTATTGTAAGACTGTGCTTATCTCTTTTTGGAGGATATATATATATATATATAAAAATATTATCCAATGCTCGTCCACGGTAAGAGATAGAGTCACTCAGAATCCAGAGGTAAAAATGATAAAAAATAATCTTTATTGTGAATACTCCAAGGGTTAAAACATGTACAAAAACGATCTCAGCTAAGAGAACAGTTAGTGAAGTCTGACCGGTTTCGGCTCAACATGGCCGTAGTCATAGACACATAACAGGTGTTCAGAGAGAGCACCTGATATACCTGTTAACCACTCCCCAAATGGGAGTGGTATAAAAAAAAACATGATTAAAAACAAACTGATTACTCAAAGCTGTTGAGAAGAGGGATACAGAATGTATATATATACAAAAACTTACAATGGGTATTAGAAATATAGAACTAAGAACTTTAACAATAATGTAACTATAGCAGATAAGCTAAATAGTCATAAGGTGATAATGCAAAAACACCATTTACACTTTTGTGCATATATGTTTAAATATACATATAAGTTAGATTACATTGAATAGGCAAGAGACCAAACAAGGTGGAAAAAGGACCTACTGCAAACACTGGGAAAATAATGATAATCTTACTATTAATATAGGGGAATAAAGTGAAATGTTGATATTGACATGAATATAAGCTAAACCAGATGTGTTTGAAAGTGATACACCTAACACAATACTTGGAGATTTCTTTTTTGATTTGGAGAATTTGAAGAAAAAAGAACAAAAGCTTAAATTGGATAAGTGGATTTTATCTAAATATATTAACATGAAAATGATTCCCAGAGGTTTAAGGATTAATAAATTTCCTACCTACGATGTAAAGGACCCTGGATTCATTGAACGATGGAATCAGGCTTTAACGGATTGTTCACTTAAGCTTATAGCTTTATTGATAGAATATAAAGGACACACTATTGGCAGAAGTTAAGAACAGGATAATCACCTTGCAGGGTGAAATGAACAAGTATAAGTTGTGTAATGTTTACCCTGAATATGATGCTATACTTAGGAATGTTATGGAAGAATCTAAGAAATTAATTATCCAAATTAAACATTCTAAATATATACGAGACCAAAAAGATTACAGCAATGGTACAGTTTATATTTGGCGTAAAAGACAGAGAGGTAGGGCATGGTCACAAACACCTAGCAAAAGATCTATGGCTCAAAATTCAGGTCAGGATATAACATCAAACAAACTTAGTAAGGTAAATAAAAAATCTAGCAAAGTGGCCGAATCCAAACAGGTTGCTTTCTCTGACTCAGAGCCTGAGCAGACCGATGAGGACAGATTTGCATCCAGCTTTGAGGAGGAGGGCTGCTCGGGCTCTGAGGGAGAGATATCTGAACTCTTGGAGAATACAGAGCTTAATTCTATGCCTAAAAGTATTTTAAAGGATCCTAAGGGAGCTGGAATGGGAGCTATCCCTAAGAGGGGTGGGAGAGGTCGCCAGAGAAGGGGACGGTCCCACTATTCCCAATCTAGTACTACTAGGGAGTCCATGACTAGTGACATAGGACCTAACACACAGGTTTTTCAGTGGGCCCCGAAACAACCCAGAGGGGGAGGGAGGGGTCATCCTCGAAGGATAGAGGAAGTAGATGCCCAGTTTCAGAGGTACCCAGTGAGAGAAAACAGGAGCACCAGGGGGCACAGATATCAATGAATGATTTTTCTGTAATAAATTTATCCACCTATCAGATAACAGATGTTGAGAGAAAAGTCTTGGGTATGGTCTGAATTTTGTTCCATCTAGGGACTTTGATTTATTCCAGACTATACTGGATGTTAACAAAATGGTGAGGGATCTTACCCTGAGGAAGTTTTTCTCCACATCTGCAAATAGTACCTCTGAAGAAGTAAATACACAATACCAGGAGATGAGCAATATTGACTTATCGTTTGGTAATGCCTGCGCGTTAATAGATCTGGAAGACTTGGGTGGTACACAGGAGGATGGACCATCTATCACACAAACAGGCAAGAAACAACATAAACTAAAATCCAGGTCCAATTTTTATCCCTTACATACTAGGGGCAAAGGCCTGGAAGTTTTTCACAAGAGGGTCATTGAAGATCTTACTTTGTTAGATAAATCTAGGAAACATGACCATCAATCTAACTTATCTAGACTGGAAAGGGAAGCAGTAGCTACATTACAGAATAACAAGGATGTGGTTATTCGCCAGTCAGATAAGGGAGGTAGTGTCGTTTTGCTAGACAAAGATATCTACATTAAAGAGGCATTAAGACAACTAGAGGATCCTGAAGCCTACATGGGACTATCTAGGGATCCTACAACACAGTATAAGGCTATTCTGAGGGACCTGTTGGATGATGGGGTGGAGATGGGCATTATTGATGAACAGACATATGATTGTCTATTGGTAGACAGTCCTGTAATGCCCATCTTCCACCACCTGCCAAAAGTCCATAAAAGCCTGGTGGATGTACAGGGTAGGCCCATAGTGGCAGGAATTGGCTCCCTATTGGAGCCGTTGTCCAAGTGGGTGGACCAATTCCTTCAACCGTTGGTCCAGAAATTGCCAAGCTTTGTAAAGGATACGACCCATGTGCTCTCTAGGCTAGAGGATGTCTCTTGGGAGGAGGGATATAGTTGGATCACCATAGATGTGGTGTCCCTGTACTCCTCCATACCCCATGAGTATGGTCTACAAGCAGTATCATATTTCCTGAGAAAGGAGACTGATCTATCCCTTAAACATAGGGATTTTGTACTGAGAGCGGTTAACTTTCTACTCCAGCATAACTTTTTTATGTTTGAGAGTAAGTATTACCTCCAGAGGCGTGGAACCGCTATGGGGGCTAAGTTTGCCCCCTCCTACGCTAACCTGTTTATGGGTTGGTGGGAGCGGTTCCATGTCTTTGGGGGTAATAGAGATAACACATAGTATATTGTCAAATACCTAAGTTTTGTTGATGACCTGCTGGTCATCTGGTCAGGCAATCAAGATCAAGCAAACAAACTAGTTGATATGTTTAATGCCAACAGTGTAGGTCTGAGATTCACCTTTGAGTGGGATCAGACTAGTATCAATTATTTGGATGTAACACGCTGCTGCATGCGAAAAGCAGTCATCCCAGGCATGTTTTTAAAGGCATTGCTAAAGGCCAGTTCATGCGGTTAAAAAGAAATTGTTCCCGGAGAGAGGATTTTCTTGAGGAGAGTGAGGATTTGAAATCCAGGCTGATGGCCAGGGGTTACCCCAAAAGATTGGTTAACAAGACTTTTTCGGAAGTCTCAGTGATGGACAGGAAAAGTGTCCATGGACGGCAAAGAGATAATAAACTGATGAATCACCTTTCTACTAAGATTAAACCCACTCTAGTGACTGCCTTTTCTAACCAGTTTGACAAGGTCTGTAAGGTGATAGAGAAAAATTTGCCTATCCTTCGTGGAGACACAGTACTACGTGAAATTATGGATGATGGCTGTAATTTCATTTATAAACGTAATTTGACCCTGGGAAACATTCTGTCTCCTAGTATGTTGCCCCAACAAGATAGTGGTAGTTCATGGTTGAAGGTCAAAGGAACATATAAGTGTGGCAAAAAGACATGCAAGTCATGTGACCACATGTTTGTTTCCAAAACCTTCACCTCAGCACGAACATCAGAAGTTTTTGACACTAGGGGTTGCATTAAATGTGGCAGTAAATATGTCATATATTTAATTGAGTGCACCCAGTGTAACAAACAATATGTGGGCAGAACCACTAGGCCTGTGGGCAAACGAATCAGGGAACACCTTTCCTATGTTTCTCAGGAGAGGGCTGTTTCAGCTTTGTCCAGACACTTCTTGGATGTTCATTTGGGAGATGTTGGAAACCTCAGGTGGCAGGCTATTGAGTTAGTGTCTACACCACCAAGGGGTGGTGATAAATTCCATATCCTCTCCAGACAGGAGATTTATTGGATACACAGGCTCGGTAGCCTGGTACCTGGGGGTTTTAACTCCGAATTTGACATCATAAACTATTGGCATAGATAGTGCTTTACTCTATGTCTTTACTTATTTAAAATGTGAGTTCATGGAGTCTTACATGCCTCTATTAGAATGAGAACATAAATATAGATAACTGGCAGCTCACCTGTGGTAATCTGGGTTTGAGGTACAGGTCCCTGAATTATTGGTTAATACAGGGATATGGTTTAGCTTATATTCATGTCAATATCAACATTTCACTTTATTCCCCTATATTAATAGTAAAATTATCATTATTTTCCCAGTGTTTGCAGTAGGTCCATTTTCCACCTTGTTTGGTCTCTTGCCTATTCAATGTAATCTAACTTATATGTATATTTAAACATATATGCACAAAAGTGTAAATGGTGTTTTTGCATTATCACCTTATGACTATTTAGCTTATCTGCTATATTTACATTATTGTTAAAGTTCTTAGTTCTATATTTCTAATACCCATTGTAAGTTTTTGTATATATATACATTCTGTATCCCTCTTCTCAACAGCTTTGAGTAATCAGTTTGTTTTTAATCATGTTTTTTTATACCACTCCCATTTGGGGAGTGGTTAACAGGTATATCAGGTGCTCTCTCTGAACACCTGTTATGTGTCTATGACTACGGCCATGTGGAGCCGAAACCGGTCTCTAAGCTGAGATCGTTTTTGTACATGTTTTATCCCTTGGAGTATTCACAATAAAGATTATTTTTTATCATTTTTACCTCTGGATTCTGAGTGACTCTATCTCTTACCGTGGACGAGCATTGGATAATATTTTTTTACACATTTTACTGTGGAATACTGGGATTCCACTTCCGTAAGCACGTCCTGGCCGACATGGGCTCCAGCTGACCCTGATGACTACGCTGCGTTGGAGGAGGCGTGTGCAGTAGTGAGAGGCTGAGCAGTGTTTCCCGGAATCAAACTACAGGGATTGTACCCGGCTTTTCTGAATACAGCATTTCCTAGCAAACTGTGGATTCTTGGCACTGTGAGTACATATACATGCATGGCAACGTGTCTACATAACTGTTTGTTTGGCCTGACTTTATATATTTTTCTCCGGAAATAAGGTACTTTTTACTTGGCTCTGAGCTATATTGCTGTTGCTGATACAGTAGCTGTCAGGTTGGGACTGGGAGAATATTTCTAAACAGTTGGGCCATTTCAATGTGTATGCGGTTAACACTTTCTGGTTCTGAGTATCCAGTTGGATTTAAAGCCTTACCATTGTCGCAACTGTCTTTCTTGGATACGCTACGATGCCTGCATGTTAAGACCAGTGCTGCAACTAAGGAGAAATACGCTGTTTTGTTTCTTGGGGACTGTATTTAAAATATATATATATATATATATATATATATATATATCTTCTTTCTACAACACTGCATGTCGCGAAGGTGACAGCCTCCCTTAGCACACTGAATAATCCTGAACTTTGCTACGTTTGTCAACGCATGTTGCTCACTTTTTGATATATATATATATATATATATATATATAGCTGCAGCACTCCAAATTTCTTTTTATAATTTTATTACAAGCAGTGAAATACAGGCGACGTTTCGGGCCTCTGCCCTTTCTCAAGCCAAGTGATTAATACATAATTCAAACCCACCTTTTATAGGCTGTGCATGTGACAAAAAACAGGTGTAGTGTGTTTCAAAAAATTTTGAATGTTTAAATTTTAAAGGAACAGTATCTGTTGCAACATTTACCATGTTTTCTTCATTTTTTTCAATAACATAAATAGAATTGTGTAACTTTTGTGTTCATTTCTAGATTGAAAAAAATACACTATATAAATAAACAATATAAACCATTAATAGTGAATTACGTGTAATTATTTGTTAGTGCATATATTGAATTACTAAAATAATAATTATTTTTGTTGTGACATTAATAAAAAAAAATAAACTAACAAATAAATTCTAATCTTGCAAGACATGTTAGTTTCATGATGGATGTTAAGGAGGACAATAATGCAAACAACTATAGCTACCCTTGGATAAATATGGATATAATATCATAATACATTCACAAGAGATCAGAAATAAATTCCATATGAACTACATTACTATTTTGTTCCAATCTTGATTTCATAATCTGATCATATTTTGTTGATTAAATACTCATTTCCTGTAATCCTTATTTCTTATGTAAATCTTGATTATAAGGAAAAGAGTATACAATTATTAGTTACAATTTACAAGTTAAAGGAACAAGAACAAATTATAATCTTTATTTAGTCCCTTAGGATACATACTTTCTAATCTATTGATCCATATTACTTCTCTCTGTTGTAATTTTCTTATCCTATCCTGACCTCTTCTCTGTATTGGGACTTGTTTCAATACTTGAAATCTTAATTGATTCACATTATGATTTTTTTCTTTAAAATGTGCTGAGACTGGAATATCTACAATTCCCTTACGTATGGTATATTTATGTTGAGTAAGTCTGTCCTTAATTTTTTGGCTGGTCTCCCCTATATAAATAAGACCACAAGGGCATTTTAATAAAATATACCACATAGTCTGTTTGGCAAGTATATAAGCCATTGATATTATACCGTTTTCCTGTATAGGGGTATACAACTCTGTCTCCTCTTATGACACTACTGCAGTGTGAACAGTTATAACATGGGAAAGTACCTTTCTTACTTGAAGTTAACATTTTAATTTTACTGCTTCCTATGTCTGTTTTAACTAAACAATCTTGGAAATTTCTAGGTCTTTTATACGATAGTGTAAATTTTGGAACTCTTTTACATCTTTATAACTATTTCTTAAGATGTGCCAATGTTTTTTGACTACTCCAGTTATTTGTTTACTGTTACTATTATATGTACTAATAAAAGAAATTCTATCCATCTGTGTAGTTTTTGTTTTCTTAATTAATAATTCATTTCATGTAATTAAGTAAACCTTATTTAATTCATTCTCTAATACTTTTTTTGGTACAAATCTTTTACTCATTTCCTGTAACCTATTTTTACAAGATTTTTCGTCACTGACAATACTCTTGTGTATTGAGACTTGGGTAAAGATTTTATGGTATTCTCTGGGTGACAACTGTCATAAGACAGAAACGTGTTTCTATCTGTTTTTTTGACAAAAATGTCTGTTTTAAAGATATCATTTTCTATATATATTGTCACATCAAGAAAACTAATACATTTCTCATCATATTGTATAGTAAATTCAATGTCGGCAGAGTTGGCATTAATTTGTGTAAGAAATAAATTCAGGGTATTTGTGTCCACCAGCCATATCATGAAGACATCGTCTATAAAGCGCCACCATACGCTAGCAAATTTTCTGAACAATTCATTTGAATATACATATTCTTGTTCATATGTTCCCATATATAAGCCTGCGTATGGTGGCGCCATATTAGCACCCATAGCGGTGCCCTTCTTTTGTCTATAATAGACATCACCAAATAGAAAGTAATTGTTATTTAGCACCAATGTAAGCAATTCAATTATAAAATCAATCTGTAAGTCAGTATATATTTTCTCCGCTATGAGATTTTGTCTAGCCGATTTTATGCCTCCCAAATGGGGGATACTAGTGTAAAGATTTTTTACATCTAGTGTAACTAATATAGGACGTTGATGAGCATGGTATGTAATCTTGTTTAACTTGTTCAAGAATTCAGTAGAATCATCTATGTATGACACTAATTTGTATACTATAGGTTTAAAAATTCTATCCAGGAAGGTGGCTACATTAGATAGGACGGAGTCAATGCTGGCGACTATGGGGCGGCCTGGAGGGTTAACAATGCTTTTGTGAATTTTAGGGAGTATATATATTAAAGGAGTAATGCATTCTTTCTTAATCAAATACTCTTAACTTGTGATCAATAATTTGGTTTTCAAAAGCTTTCTTAACAATCGTCATAAGTTCCTTTTGTATAGATTTTAAAGGATTGTTTTCTAATTTTTCATATACCTCTATATCCCTTAATTGATTGTTGATCTCTTCTACATATTTAACTTTATCCATTATTACGATTGCTCCGCCCTTATCGGCTTGTTTGATGATAATATCTGGATCATTTAAAATATCCCTTAACGATTTCTTATCCTCTACCGACAAATTATATTTGATTGATACACCTTTATGTGTTCTAATATCATGTTTAAGATTCTCCATGTCCCGATTAACAAGTGTAATGTATGTTTCCACTGGATGATAATTTGTTGGTGGTATAAAGTCAGATTTAGCAGTCAAGTTATAATTACATAATTTCAAACAATCAACATTAGTAACATTACCAAGAGGAATATTTTCAGACACTCTTGAAAAATGTGCTTTAAGACGTAAATTTCTAAAGAATCTATACAATTCAATGTCCAAGTCCAAAAAGGTTAATAGTATTACTTGGGCAAAAGCCCAGACCTCTGTTTAGCAAGTTCATCTCCCTTTCAGTAAACGGTACTTGTGATATATTTATCACTAAATCGTTTACCGTTTCATCCGACGTCCTCTCGGCGGCCAACTTGCGACTCCGCTGGTACTTTTGACCGCCCCTCCTCCTCCGTCTTGTCTCGCCACCTGTTGGGAAAAAGAAGATTGGGACTGTGGTGTTGTCCCCTGCTGAATTACTCCGAGATGTATCACTGGCATCTGATCGTGTGGAGCGTTCTCTTCCTCGACGGCTTTGGCGTCTGACGCCACCTCTGTACCCTCTCGTCTCGCAAGACTCCCATCTGTACACGTGACCGTTCAGGTAATCGTCCGTATCTCTGGAGAATTTATTTTGTTTTTTCTCTTCATTACTTTTCCGAAAAATTCCTTCAATTTTGTATCAATGTCTGTTTTCAAATTGGTAAAGTCAGAGAGAGAGATAATTTCTCTTGTAAACTTGTTTCCAATGTTTGTATCCTCTGCATCTCCTTTTGTATGCGTTGTATCGTTAATATCATCAGATCAAAAGGAACATTTATTTAGGATTTTTTCAAAGGTTGAACAATATTCTTTATCCTCCATAAATAGTGTCGGTCTTAATGACACTCTCAGTCCCCTTGGGATTCGGCGTAATTTATAATACTCTGTGTCGAGGAGTGTAACTCCTAATTTACTTCTTTTTTCTTTTCTCTTTCCCACTGTTTGGAACTTATTTCCATATCAGGAACAGCCAAAAAATCCCTGGGGCCTCTCACCAAGGTGGCTATAGCGGCAGCCTCCACATCAGAGAAAGTAAACACATCTTGTTGGATTACCATAGCTTGTTGTTTTGTTGAATAGATAGGAATTGTGCTTCAGACTGGTGAAAAAATATATAACAAGTCCCAATACAGAGAAGAGGTCAGGATAGGATAAGAAAATTACAACAGAGAGAAGTAATATGGATCAATAGATTAGAAAGTATGTATCCTAAGAGACTAAATAAAGATTATAATGTGTTCTTGTTCCTTTAACTTGTAAATTGTGACTAATAATTGTATACTCTTTTCCTTATAATCTAGATCAAGATTTACATAAGAAATAAGGATTACAGGAAATGAATATTTAATCAACAAAATATGATCAGATTATGAAATCAAGATTGGAACAAAATAGTAATGTAGTTCATATGGAATTTATTTCTGATCTCTTGTGAATGTATTATGATATTATATCCATATTTATCCAAGGGTAGCTATAGTTGTTTGCATTATTGTCCTCCTTAACATCCATCATGAAACTAACATGTCTTGCAAGATTAGAATTTATTTGTTAGTTTAATTTTTTTTTTATTAATGTCACAACAAAAATAATTATTATTTTAGTAATTCAATATATGCACTAACAAATAATTACACGTAATTCACTATTAATGGTTTATATTGTTTATTTATACAGGGAGTGCAGAATTATTAGGCAAGTTGTATTTTTGAGGATTAATTTTATTATTGAACAACAACCATGTTCTCAATGAACCCAAAAAACTCATTAATATCAAAGTTGAATAGTTTTGGAAGTAGTTTTTAGTTTGTTTTTAGTTATAGCTATTTTAGGGGGATATCTGTGTGTGCAGGTGACTATTACTGTGCATAATTATTAGGCAACTTAACAAAAAACAAATATATACCCATTTCAATTATTTATTTTTACCAGTGAAACCAATATAACATCTCAACATTCACAAATATACATTTCTGACATTCAAAAACAAATCAGTGACCAATATAGCCACCTTTCTTTGCAAGGACACTCAAAAGCCTGCCATCCATGGATTCTGTCAGTGTTTTGATCTGTTCACCATCAACATTGCGTGCAGCAGCAACCACAGCCTCCCAGACACTGTTCAGAGAGGTGTACTGTTTTCCCTCCTTGTAAATCTCACATTTGATGATGGACCGCAGGTTCTCAATGGGGTTCAGATCAGGTGAACAAGGAGGCCATGTCATTAGATTTTCTTCTTTTATACACTTTTGTTACAAACTGCTGTTTGTAACTGGCCCTTTAAATGAAAAATTGCCCTGCTTCCCTGGATTTTGGAGAAGCCTATTTGCCAGCCTCCTTCCACATGACTATGGCCCCTGGAAGATTGTGCCCCTGAGGACATATTGACTTTTGTTGGGTGTGTGTGGCCCTTTAAGAACCATCTGGGGACATATTGTGACTTTGATGAACAATGCCCCTTTAAGACTATGTCCCCAGACCTGTGAAATGACTTGTCCCTGGCTTTCTCCCACTTGGTTCAGTTTCATTGTGTGCCATTAAGAGTTAAATTTTGTTCAGCTTCAAGAAACCTATTCTAAATACAAGTCTGCTGGGATCAGCTCTAATTAGGTTTAGTGACTTTCCCATTGTCTAATCAGACTAGTATTGATAAGGTGGACTGCATTGTTTTCTTGTGTGTAATGTTATCTGCTGTTGTGGCCTGTCAAAGGGAGTGTCTCTATCTAATATCAAATGTGTGATGGGGGATTTTATGCCTCCCCCTGAGAGTGTCCTGTTTGCATGTAACCTCAATAAAAAGCAGGCTGTGTGCTCCAGCACATCAGACCTATGTTGACCCTCTAACTTGAAGCTTTGACTCATGTTTGTAGGATTCAGCTAATATCACTACAGGGATTGCTGACTATGGTGCTGATGATTCTTTGGTGAGCGCTAGGAGCATCCTTTTCTACGGTCCAACTTCCAGCCAGCCTGGAGGCAACCGTAACATTTGGCGGCAGCGGTGGGATTGGCGTCCTAGCGCAAGGAGCAGCACCACAACAGCACTGGTATCGTAGGAGAGTAATTGAGGGCAACGCTAGCCACTGCGCAGCGTCCCTACCTACAGCAGCATGGAGCTGACAAGACACTATTCAGAACCCTGTGAAGAGCACCTCAACCTGATCCGTCGCTATGAGGGCGCGGATTTCGTTCCAGAGGTAAAGAGGCGGCTAGTCCGATATGGTCCAGACCCTGCGCAGGAGGTAGTCAGTCGCATCATCCGGGAATTGGATACGGAGAACAAAGCGGCACGAGCCTTTGAGCGCCAACTGTGGAGTTTGAGGGTATGGACACCTGGTCTCTCTCCCCAGCCGCAGCATGTTCCACAGGGAGAGGAGAGCAGCGACCTCCCTCCCCAGTGGCAGTATACTGTGCAGAGGGAAGAGACAACCGGTCTCCTTCCCCAACCCCAACCAGAGATACCAGAGGCAGCAGGCCTCATAGACTGGTCCTGGGAGGACCCCCAGCAGGCAGGTGGAGATGGGACCGCAGTCTCTCTACCGGCCCTACAGGGATGCTGGGCAGGCGGCCCAGATCCCCAGCGACAGACCCAGCTACAGGGAGGGGAGAGCATCGACCTCCCTCCCCAGCCGGAGTGTGCCTTCCAGGGAGAGGAGACAACCGGTCTCTCTCCCCAGCCGCAGCATGTTCCACAGGAAGAGGAGAGCATCGACCTCCCTTCCCAACGGCCGCCGGAGTATCAGGAGGAGGAGGTAAGCCAATCTCCCCCTCCCCAGCTAACTCCTAACTTGGGCCCAGGGTTAACAGTGGAGATGTTAACCCCCACTGACCCCCACGTTCCCTTTGCCACCGGGCAGGACTATGCCCCAATTCCCCCAGCAGAAGTGCTGGCACCAGGGCAGAGTGCCGCTGGCCTCTGCCCCCCAAGTACCTTCAGCTATTTGCCCAGCTGCGCCAGGAAGGCCGAGGATGCTACACTTTCATCCTACAACCTGGAACTTACAGGCCAGTACTACGTATTGTGGGGGGGCTACTTTGCTGCTAGCGATTATTTGTGGGTGGGTTGCGAGACTAACTTGGGCACTGACCGGCAGAAGGTCAGGTGCCTGGTTAGTCTCCCTCCAAAAGGGGAGATATGTTACAAACTGCTGTTTGTAACTGGCCCTTTAAATGAAAAATTGCCCTGCTTCCCTGGATTTTGGAGAAGCCTATTTGCCAGCCTCCTTCCACATGACTATGGCCCCTGGAAGATTGTGCCCCTGAGGACATATTGACTTTTGTTGGGTGTGTGTGGCCCTTTAAGAACCATCTGGGGACATATTGTGACTTTGATGAACAATGCCCCTTTAAGACTATGTCCCCAGACCTGTGAAATGACTTGTCCCTGGCTTTCTCCCACTTGGTTCAGTTTCATTGTGTGCCATTAAGAGTTAAATTTTGTTCAGCTTCAAGAAACCTATTCTAAATACAAGTCTGCTGGGATCAGCTCTAATTAGGTTTAGTGACTTTCCCATTGTCTAATCAGACTAGTATTGATAAGGTGGACTGCATTGTTTTCTTGTGTGTAATGTTATCTGCTGTTGTGGCCTGTCAAAGGGAGTGTCTCTATCTAATATCAAATGTGTGATGGGGGATTTTATGCCTCCCCCTGAGAGTGTCCTGTTTGCATGTAACCTCAATAAAAAGCAGGCTGTGTGCTCCAGCACATCAGACCTATGTTGACCCTCTAACTTGAAGCTTTGACTCATGTTTGTAGGATTCAGCTAATATCACTACAGGGATTGCTGACTATGGTGCTGATGATTCTTTGGTGAGCGCTAGGAGCATCCTTTTCTACGGTCCAACTTCCAGCCAGCCTGGAGGCAACCGTAACAACTTTCTTGCCAGCCACGCTGTGGTGAACTTGGACGCGTGTGATGGAGCATTGTCCTGCATGAAAATCATGTTTTTCTTGAAGGATGCAGACTTCTTCCTGTACCACTGCTTGAAGGTGTCTTCCAGAAACTGGCAGTAGGACTGGGAGTTGAGCTTGACTCCATCCTCAACCCGAAAAGGCCCCACAAGCTCATCTTTGATGATACCAGCCCAAACCAGTACTCCACCTCCACCTTGCTGGCGTCTGAGTCGGACTGGAGCTCTCTGCCCTTTACCAAACCAGCCACGGGCCCATCCATCTGGCCCATCAAGACTCACTCTCATTTCATCAGTCCATAAAACCTTAGAAAAATCAGTCTTGAGATATTTCTTGGCCCAGTCTTGACGTTTCAGCTTGTGTGTCTTGTTCAGTGGTGGTCGTCTTTCAGCCTTTCTTACCTTGGCCATGTCTCTGAGTATTGCACACCTTGTGCTTTTGGGCACTCCAGTGATGTTGCAGCTCTGAAATATTGCCAAACTGGTGGCAAGTGGCATCTTGGCAGCTGCACGCTTGACTTTTCTCAGTTCATGGGCAGTTATTTTGCGCCTTGGTTTTTCCACACGCTTCTTGTGACCCTGTTGACTATTTTGAATGAAACGCTTGATTGTTCGATGATCACGCTTCAGAAGCTTTGCAATTTTAAGAGTGCTGCATCCCTCTGCAAGATATCTCACTATTTTTGACTTTTCTGAGCCTGTCAAGTCCTTCTTTTGACCCATTTTGCCAAAGGAAAGGAAGTTGCCTAATAATTATGCACACCTGATATAGGGTGTTGATGTCATTAGACCACACCCCTTCTCATTACAGAGATGCACATCACCTAATATGCTTAATTGGTAGTAGGCTTTCGAGCCTATACAGCTTGGAGTAAGACAACATGCATAAAGAGGATGATGTGGTCAAAATACTCATTTGCCTAATAATTCTGCACTCCCTGTATAGTGTATTTTTTCAATCTAGAACTGAACACAAAAGTTACACAATTCTATCTATGTTATTGAAAAAAATGAAGAAAACATGGTAAATGTTGCAACAGATACCGTTCCTTTAAAATTTAAACATTCAAAAAATTTTGAAACACACTACACCTGTTTTTTGTCACATGCACAGCCTATAAAAGGTGGGTTTGAATTATGTATTAATCACTTGGCTTGAGAAAGGGCAGAGGCCCGAAACGTCGCCTGTATTTCACTGCTTGTAATAAAAATTATAAAAAGAAATTTGGAGTGCTGCAGCCATTTCTATATTATTATCTGTCAGGGTGAGACAGAGGCAGCTTGCACCCATTAACAGAAAAGGAAAATTGGTGCTGGACTTTACTATTGTTATATATATATATATATATATATATATATAGGGGTACAAGAGAGAGGATATACAAAACACAAGAGAGACAATAAAATAAGGGGATGGGAGGGCTTTTCTCTCCTCCCATGACTCTTTTGGCAACCTAGTACACATCATATTTTTCACCTCCTATATTATCACAGGGTTCCCAAATATAATAATATAAGTCTGATTGGAGACAAGATTTATATACATATTGTTTCATTGTCTTTAGAAGCTTGAGGAGGTCTAGTATACTCTGCCAAGATGGGGGGCGTCTGTTTCCAGCATCTAGCCATAGTGAGCTTAGTGGCAAAATATATATATATATATATATATATATATATATATATATATATATATATATATATATATATATATATATATATATATATATATATATATATATATATATTTATTTATTTATTAATGAATGCAACTGCACCTCACTGATGAGGTCCACAGAAGGCCGAAACATACGCCCGGGGTTTGTAGTTTCTCTTGTTCAGAGAAGAATTTCCTTGTATTTCGGTTCTGGACTGTCATTGGGCAGGGCCAGACTGATATGCTATAGGATATTTTTTTTCTGTGAAAAGGCAAAATGTGCTAACAGAGTATGTACCCCGAGTGGCACTGAAAATGAACGGGCATGGAAGTTCAAGTTATTCTAGCTTTTGTTCTGTCTCAGCTGAGTGCAGCTCTAAATATATATATATATAAATATGATCACCAAAATGTTGTTGCATCCCCTCCACAACAAATCATGTCGGGAACATTTTATGCAATTTCAAAGGTATTCGGTGCCATATAGTCAATAACTTGTAAAAACACATAAGAAAGAAGAGTGTCTTCCTAATAGTATTAAATATTTGGGAGATCAATTGCCCTTGTCTCAATGGTAGAATGTAAAATCCCTGATCCAATTCTAGGTTTTGTTACCACCCCTACTAATTCTAGGTTTTGTTACCACCCCCCTAAATACTTATTAATTAGAGCTTGGAACTTGAGAGGGATAGATAGAGGAATCTTAATTGGAAGGCATCTAAAAAGATAAGCAATTTTAGTAAGAACCATAATTTCTACCTAAACATAGGGGGAACACATTTTTTCCTTCCTCCTTGACTCCTCCCATTTTTACTATTATTATCTTTTTCTATCTAGTACTCCTCAAGCTTTACAATATTAAACAGAATAGCTTTTTGTAAATATACTTATCTTCAATACATATTGGTATTAATCATAGAAAATCCAGGAATTCCAACCCAAGTATAACTTGGTCAAAGCAATATCAGTAAACAGCAGATTAACAGTTTAATGTAAAGTAATAAATAACTTAAAAAGGATATAGAACACCACATTACAGTAGAAAGTGTATCTCAGTAAAGTCCAAATTAAACTTTCATGATTCAGATAGGGCATGCCATTTTAAACAATTTTCTAAATTTACTTTTATCATCATCAAATTTGCTTTGTTCTTGTAATTCTTAGTTGAAAGCTAAACCTAGGTAGGCTCATATGCTAATTTTTAAGTCCTTGAAGGCCACCTCTAATCTGAATACAGTTGACAGCTTTTCACTGCTAGAGGGCGTTAGTTCATGTGTTTCATATAGATAACACTGTGCTCAGGAACGTGAAGTTATTGAGGAGTAAGCACTAATTGCCTGAAATGCAAGTCTGTCAAAAGATCTGAGATAAGGAGGCAGTCAGCAGAAGCTTAGATACAAGGTAATTACAGAGGTAAAAAGTTTTGGTTATGCAAAACTGGGGAATAGTAAATAAAGGGATTATCTATCTTTTTAAACAATACCATTTTTGGTGTTTACTATCCCTTTAACTTTAAGGAACTGTGTTTTGTCACCTCAGGAACAATAGTTCTTCATTGCCTAAAGTAACGATTACAAAGATAGAAGAAATTATATCCAGAGTTACATTAATGTAATGTGCGTCTAATTCAAGGGATCATCAACCCTCACCCTCTGTTACAAACTGCTTAACCACAGCAGTATTCCAATAATATGCAAGAACAGCTTATTTCTACCGTTTAACCAGGAGCTTCACACGGGCTCGTTACCTCGGCATTGGCGCAGGATGTGTCCCAGTAACCACTGATGCTTCGTTATTCACCAAGCACAGGATACGCCAAACTACTTCTTTCACCTACTAGCCGATTACTGACCTTTGCTCGTTGCCCGTCTATGACGTGGTTTCCAACTGTGTTTTCCGGACTCGTAATCCTTGATGCTGACATGGATACGTAACAGGGGATTTTTAGGGGTGATTCCAGCACTGTCCACCAATATACAGAGCTAGAAAGCTGGTGATTAATATACAAAAAACAATTATCATTTAGTGGAATGTACAGCTCCCCTGTTTTCACAGCTCTCAAGGATGTTTCTCTCACTATGATGTCTCTTGGACTGTCTACTGTGGGCTCTATTGTAAGGCACTCTGTATCTGGTACTTGGCCTAAAGCTTCAATAAACAGTCCTTTTAAATAGTTGTGGAGGTCTTGTGGTTAAACCTGTCTCAGGTTTTCTCCTTAATCTGACATTCTGTCTGGGTCTGTCCTCCAGGCCAGTTTTGTTTCCAGTAGGGATATTTGTTCAGCCCAGGTTTGTGAATAAGATAGTGTGGTCCACAATCAGATACTCCTGTTTTCATTCTAAAGCATCGTGCATTTCCCCTATGGAGGCTATGTTGCTCTTCAACTCTGTAGTAGACCTGTCATATCTCTTAGTCAGAGAATCATGAGCAGTTAACATAGATTTAATGGCCTCCAATGTTATTGGATAAGCCTTCTAGGGACTCCACATTAAGAGTGGGAGGTAGTGAGTTGGCTTGCATATTCATATCATAATATCTTATTAAAGGGACATCAAACTGCTGTGCACAACTACAAAAGAATAGTAACTACACACTATGTTATTGCATTTTTCAGCTCTTTTCAAATCCGTTCTATTTTAATATCTTAAACGTGCCAGATACTGAGGCTCAGCCCCTTTGTGCTGAGGGCTGCCATCTTGGAGCTCAGGTTCTCACAGTCTGTGACAGAAGCAGTGCACACTCACGGATCAGTAATATTGCCTATTGTTTGACAACTGTATCGTGTTTCAGGTTAGCATACATGATACAAAGCAGGAAAAACTGGATTGTGTTACCTTTGAATTTAACTGGCTGTTTTCTGGCAAGATTCATTATTTCCTATTTATCTGAAAGGTTAACAAACTTGATGATGAGGTCTCTTGGAGAATCAGACGTAGCAGGTTTAGGGTGAAGAGATGTATGCGCCCTGTCCCATAATATTTGTGGATATTCCTGGTGGCCTTTTAAATTAGCAAACAAAGATTGTAGATAAGAAGGAAGGATTTTGTTGAAAAATACTCAGGAATTCACCTCTTAAAGTCTTAGATTCTTCCTTCGGCTTCTATTTTTAATATCTTCTAATTTGTCTTGGAAGATCTGAGATAATTTCTTGGTATTGCAAGCGTTGGGTCATCTGTTCAATGTCCTCTCTCAGAAGTATTTCCATCTTCTAAAGCCTCTATTCGGAATGCTGGGGTCTGCATGTCATGTCTGAAGTCAGAAAGTTCCTCTCTCAAGCATACTCGTACTATGTCTGATACATTTTGTTTGGAAGCTAAAGATGCCAATAAATCTTGAGGTATTTGAATAGCAGTAGATGGTTGAAAGGGTTTGTGTTTAAGGGGTGATTCTGGATGAGAAGGAAAGGTTTGTAGTTCTGTAGGTTGGAAGAACGAACTGACTGTTTTTTTAAAGTCTTGTCGATAAAGTTTCCTTAATAATCTTTTTAGGTGGTTAGGCAAGAGTTAAACAGGCTCAGTATAATCAATTAATGAGGGTACGATATATGATTGTATTTGAAACCACTTACCAACAGTGTTCTTTCACCTGCAGGTCATAGTGGATCGAGTGTGACTGCGTGGTGAGGCGCTGTGCCAGTCCAACTTACATACTTGGAATCCTTTGTTGAAGGAGCAGCAATGCACTACTGGGAGCTAGCTAAACACACTGGCCAGCCAATGACAACAGGCATATATGTGCACCCACCAAACAGTATGTAGCTCCCAGCACTGCAATGCTGCTACTGAGCCAACCTTGGAATGCTTTTCAATAAAGGATACAGAGAGAGAATGAAGCAAATTGGATAATACAAATAAAATGGAAAGTTGCAAAATTGCACGTTCTATCTGAGTCATGAATTTTTAATTTTGACTTTACTGTCCCTTTAACACACTATGGAAGCAGTGTTTGCGTCAACGTTTGTAGCAATGTTATACATTAATGCAAACACTGCTGTCACAGAGAGTTTAAAACACTTGAGCAAATTAGGAGTATATATATATATATATATATATATATATATATATATATATATATATATATATATATATATATATATATATATATATATATACACACACACACACACATACATACATACATACATACACACACACACATACATACATATACACACACACACCCCACCATTAATAAAATATAGTAGCCATAAGGTATCCTTAGTTGAAAAGCTTATCTAGGTAGGCTCAAGCGCAGCAATGCATTACTGGGAGCTAGCTGCTGATTGGTGGCTGCACAAAAATGCCTCTTTTCATTAGTTCACCAGATGTCTTCAGTTAGCTCCCAGTTAGTGCATAGCTGCTCCTTCAAAAAAAGAATACAAAGAAAATGAAGCAAATTGGATAAAAGAAGTAAATTGGAAAGTTGTTTAAAATCACATGCTCTATTTGAATCATGAAAAATAAGAAAAAGAAAAAATGTTGGGTTTCATGTCCCTTTAAACGCTTCTTGTTTTTGTGTAAAAAATTGTGCTTTGTCTCAAGCACACCAAAGAAGCCAAAAAGCAAAACCTCTAAGCTAGGTTTCACAATGCTACAATTTACCTAAACCAGCTATTTGATTTTCAGATTACAGATTTTGCTTTTTGGCCTCTCTAGGGAGTGTGGAACAAATACTATTTTTTCCCAAAAAGTAAGAGGTGCTTAATATCCTTTAAAATTAAATTCAGAATTACTAAGAGCATTGGCTCTGTAGGAAACTATAATTTATTTTTAGAACAGTCACTCACATGGGGAGCACAGAGGGTTAGCTGTGTAGAAATCTGGAAAAATCATCCCTTCTGCTGCCATCTGATCCAAATTAGGAGTCTCCTTAGAGGGTTCACCAAATATTCCTAGATCTCCCCATCCCATCTTGGAAGGGTAGGGTGGGAAAAAGTAAAGAAAAAAATAGTTTGAAACTCACTGAAAAATAAAATCTATACAAAAAGGTGAACACAATGATATAATTCATACAAGGCAGTTTGTGCCAAGCAGAATGCTTAGCAAACTAAAAGTAATAATTGATAGATAAAACTAATAAAGCTTAAAGGGACACTGAACCCAAATTTCTTCTTTCGTGATTCAGATAGAGCATGCAATTTTAAGCAACTTTCTAGTTGACTCCTATTATCAATTTTTATTCGTTCTCTTGCTATCTTTATTTGAAAAAGAATGCATCTAAGCTTTTTTGGGTTCAGAACTTTGGACAGCACTTTTTTTATTGGTGGATGAATTTATCCACCAATCAGCAAGAACGACCCAGGTTGTTCACCAAAAATGGGCCGGCATCTAAACTTACATTCTTGCATTTCAAATAAAGTTACTAAGAGAATTAAGAAAATTTGATAATAGGAGTAAATTAGAAAGTTGCTTAAAATTGCATGCTCTATCTGAATCACAAAAAAAAAAATTGGGTTCCTTGTCCCTTTAAGAAGAAGAAGAAGAAAAAAGTCTGGGTTCCATGGATTTTTCTATACATGGAAAGTATTTTTGTCTTAATTGTTAGGAGATAGAGAGAAATTATGTTCATAAAGGCACAATACAGGGACATGGAAAACATGCGTTATAAGGTACATTGTACTGTAAAAGTTGTTTCCTCATAATGTGTTTGCAATGACTTGTTATACCAGCAGCAGAGTGTATGTGTGTATGTTGTATAAGTGTGTGTCTGTGTTGTATGAGACAGAGAGAGTGTTGTATAAGTGTGTGTGTTTGTTGTAAGAGAGAGAGTGTGTATTGTATGAGAGTGTGTGTGTGTGTGTTATGAGAGTGTGAGTGCTATATAAGAGTGTGTACAGTGTGTTATATGAGAGCGTGTAGGGTGTGTATTATTACCTTTTACAAAACTTTTAAGTTTGACTACAATCAGGAATAAAGTATGCACACATTTTAATCACTTTGCCAAAAATTGCAGCTCTTGTTGTAGGTTACTTCAGAAATTTTCAGACCAAGCATAAAAATAGGGTCGCGAAGGTATGTGGTATCATGGCACTGGGTCATGGGAAAAAAGTTGGAAGAACCCTGATTTAGAATATTAGCAGCCAATTAGCATCCATACCAATTGCACTTTTTATTTATTATTACATCAGTTTAAATGACAACCTGAAGGAGTAACGTTTTAGGAGTCTGGGCTAACAGTGCTAATTATTTTTCCCTAAATCTTAGCTACTATAATGTGGTTGCAATTATTTAGTCAACATGGGTATTAAACCTCTTTTAACTAATAAAGTAACAAGGTGTGAATAAGGTAAAAGGTTTTATTAAGCTTTTTTTTCCATACTGAAAGTCAATGTATCTAGTGCAGATACCTTATTACTGTTACTGTTTAAAGATCTGTATCTTTATACTGCTTGTGTAATCCTTCCTTCCCAACTGTTTAACACTCAGTTATATAGGCATGTATATACAATTTTAATAATTTTTACCATAACATTGATTTCTACTGGGTAAACCCATTCCCCAAGCTTTACCAAAGTACACTTGCATGTGTTAATATAAGAGGGCTAGAAAAATATGTTGGCTAAAGCACACAACTTGCAAAATGAGCTTTTGAAATTATAATAAGTTTATACTATAGCAATATTATATTTTAATTTAACCAAAAGCAATCAAATTATGACATTTAGCCACATATCTGCCATTCAATTGTCAATAAAATAAAACATACTAACATACTAACAAAGAAAACAGCATCAGCTATATGAAACTGAACTGTAAATTTAGTAATCCCAGGAGACTAAAAATGTGATTCCCTTTATTACTGCCTTAAATAAAAATTGCACCAGGCTAACGGATTAATATGGTACTTGTAACATGATCTCTAGAATCAGATTAAATAATGCAGATGTTTGTCAATCTATATGTACTGTAGGTAACAAATAATATAGATGACAAATAAGATATGTAGTTCTACAGATACAAACAGCTAAAAGAAGAATGTATGTAACATAATCTTTAGCTTACCAAACTAATACTTATAAACAATGTTTAAACCTTAAAATAATCTATAATAATATGTTATTAATTATATTAGTACTTCAATATAGTGATATATATCCCTAAATTCTGAACCTCAAAATATGCACAAAGCACAACAAAATGCACTAATCTCATGACATATGTATTAGAGTGCAAGCCCTGTAGACAAGTCACCACCAGCATAATGAATCAGTGTAATAAGCAGCACATTACAGTAAAACACTGCACTAGCCATATAGCTTTGTCCCCGCAGGTTCTCTCACATCGTCCATCAGCAGCAGAAGGATGTTGGGCCGTGTGTCATTGCTCCCCAGCACCGGGTTCAGGAACCACAGAACAGCTAAGACCAAACCTGCCGCCATGACATTCAATGAATATCACATGACAAGGGAGATCGCAAGCCTCAAAACAACTGTCACCAGCTGACCAATAAAAAAATATACAGAACCTAAAACGAGGCTTGGCACGCATCGCGTCATCATTCACGTGACAGGAGATGTAGGGATTTCAGGAAGAGGACCAAGATGGCTGTGTGTGTGGCTGTAATAGCGAAAGAGGTAAGCTATAAGGTTTTACCTTTCAGCGGTGTGTTTACATGATTATCGTACCATGTGAGGTGAACGGAAATGTGTTAAACTAAAAGATGTGAGATAAGAATGGCAATATATTTCTCTTTTGCTTTTCAGTTATGAATGACACCTCATCTAATACTCGCTGGGCATATAGATTTTTTCTTATGCAAAAATAATTGCCTAACAATTCTAACTCCTAATTGCTATTCAAGTGCAGTGTTGTTACTCAAAATTCAATTTACAAAACAATTCGGCATTGGTATGTTTTGGGGGTTTAACAAGTTTTAGAAAGATTAAAATAACCCCTAAACATCTACTACTACTAATAAAGCCATAACGCCGTATTTTACTCTCATGATCTCAAAAACTTAAAACTTGTGAGCAGAGTAATGCCAATACAGAGACTACCTTGCTCCCACTAAACTAATATCCAAAGAGAAAAAGATTTTTCAAGAACTTTGATCAAGCAAAACAGATTGAAGTTTGAGAGTGATGTGACATAAAATAAGTTAACATATTTTGTGGGGACCTTCAAAAATATTTTTAAAGGGACATGAAACCCATTTTTTTTTTTCTTTCATGATATAGAAAGAGCATGCAATTTTAAACGACTTTCTAATTTACTTCTATTATCTAATTTGTTTTATTCTCTTGATATTCTTTGCTGAAAAGCATATCTAGATAGGCTTAGAAGCTGCTGATTGGTTGCTGCACTTAGAAGCCTCATGTGATTGGCTCACCCATGTGCATTGCTTTTTCTTCAACTAAGAAAATCTAATAAAATGAAGCAAAATAAATAATAGAAGTAAATTGAATTGTTGTTTAAATTGGTATTCTTTCTGAATCATGAAATACATTTTTTGGGTTTAGTGTCCCTTTAAGGAAAAATTGCATAATTCTAGAAGGAATAACCATGCTATGATATTCAAAGCTACTGTCTCTAGTCTGCTTTGTTTATGTTAATGGGACATGCACTCTACACTTCACATTTACATTAAAGTGCACAAGTCACCTTGGTAAAGCACAACAATTGCATAGAGGACCAATACTAAGGGCCAGAGACAGTCTGGTTAAACCAAGGGTCAGCATAATTTTTCTGTAAAGGGTCAGGTAATATTTATTTTGACTTTGTGGGCCAATAAGCAAAATCAGTTATGTAGTGTAGGTACTTTTATAAAAAGAGAGAAAACGCTTTTCCACAAATTTGACGTAACTCCAAATATAGGACAAGCAAATGAGCCACTCAGAAACCTACCTTGGTCGTGGACTCATTTTTATATATGTGTCAAAAAAATATTTTTCTTTTGGATTTTTTCCAATCATATAAAAGTGTAAAAAAACATTCTTAGCTTGTGAGCTTAAAAAAATAAATAAGAAGTGGCAGGCCTGATTTATTATCCCACAAGAAAAAAGGCACTCTCTGGTCTTTCATATGTAAAACGTAGCGTTTATTGCACATTATTAAAAGAGCATAACGTTTCAATGCTATTATAGCAACTTTGTCAAATGGTTCAATAGTCGATCCGAAAAAAAAATTACTCACATTAGCGGTGTCTCAAATACTCTGCTTATGGCGGTAACACAGCATCTATGCTACCTCATCTGGTCGTTTACATATGAAAGACCAGAGAGTGCATTTTTTTGTCGTTTTTTGTGCTATAACTACTACATGAATGTGTAATTTCCCCCTTTGGATTGGAACGTGTGGATATAGAGATACATAAATCAGTGTTTCTCACACTTACTTATCCAAGCACAGGTGAAACAATCATAATTTAGCTACTGAACAGCCTAAGAAGGAAACTACTTAAATTCTGGCCTGTTAGAAATGTTGGGGGCTGGAATTAAGAAACACAGTTTTACCTATATATTTATTTCATTTTCTTCTTTGTAGAATTATCCCCTATACATCCGTAGTATCCCAGCTGAAAACCAGCTAAAGTTTCATTACACAGTCCACACCTCCCTGGATGTAGTGGATGAAAAGATTTCAGCTATGGGAAAAGCATTGGTGGATCAGAGAGAGCTGTACCTGGGTTTGCTATATCCTACTGAAGACTACAAAGTGTATCCTTATTTCTTTATACTGAAAGTGAAACATCTCATGAGTGTGCCGTTTGAGATACAAATTAATACAGCATAACACCTGTTGCACACATATGGATATGTTTGTAAGCAAGTACTGGAGTAATAGTGTTTTAAATGAATTGCACGATGGACTGTCTATATTGGGGTTTCTTCATTTGTGGTGCTTGTATACATTAACGAACAAAGCTTAATGATCTTTATTTGTGTTTAAATACAGCATGTACAGCTTCAATCTATGAGAAGCTTATTTGTCTATTGAATATATATATATATATATATATATATATATATATATATTAGTATAGTATAGTAGAAAAGGGCCTGCACTCCAAATCTCAAGTGTTGAGAAATATCCACCAGGGTGCTGAATCAGAAGTAAACACAGTCTTTTAGTAAGATAGCACTCACTGGGTTTATAATAAGACTTAGCTTTTACTGTAGAATTTCAGTGGTTACAAAGTTCCCATGACATTTCGGTGCCCGACTGGCACCTTTATCAAATGGATCAACAGTTCATCAGGCAGATGGCATGGCCTGACATCCAGAAGACAAGTTAAAAACCTGAGGAGGCTGCAGCCTTATATACCCTCCACAAAGCTTAATTGACTGTTAGGAGCAATGCTTGTCTGCACGTCACTTAGGCCCCGCCCCTTCCGATGTGTAGCAACTTATGATTGGTTCAACCAGCACCGTCTTCAGTGTAGGCATCACAGTCCGGACTCAAGCTTAGCACATGGCTAATTAGCATATCTGATGCTATGTGTGACGTAGGAGGTCTGGAATGCGTCTCTGTGTGAGGCTGCAGCAATCCTAAACAATGTTTAAAAATGTACTGTGTGCAAAGGACAAACTAGATGTGGATCAAAAGGTTACTGATGTGCGTTTCAAAAATGTTAATACAGTTTAGGTTTAGAGGGTAGAATAATAGTTGTACAAATCCGGTGTGGACCTGCAGTAGTTGAATTTTATAGCAGATAGGTTGAATCAAAGCAGGTTGATCAGGTAGAACAATCAGGTTAAGTGGGGGGCACAACAGGGTATAATTGCCAGAGGGGCAGCATATTAGAGCCAGACATGTGAACAACGAGAGTAGGACTATAAAAATCTGATATCAGTGTTCATCCTATGAAAGGGCCATAGTTGAGTTGTATATTGAGACTCTTAGGTTCCACTGTATCCAAAGTATAAATCCATTTTGTCTCACGTTGGAGTAAAGCTCTGCCACGGTCCCCTCCCCTAGCCAACAGTGGTACGTGATCAATGATCATAGTTCCTAGGCTGGAGACACTGTGTTTCTGCTGGGCGAAGTGACGTGCCACTGGCTGATCGGAGCCTCCCTTCTTAATGGCCTCCCTGATCTCGTGATTCGTTTGAATTTAAAATAATTCTTCTTCAAATAAAGTTCCATGAGTTCTATTATAAACTCTAGTGGAGGACCACTGTAATTGGTGGACCTGCAATGGTATGCAGATGGACCCTACATTCCTGCTTTGATTCGACCTCTCTGCTATAAAATTCAACTACTGCAGGTCCACACCGGATTTGTACAACTATTATTCTACCCTCTAAACGTAAACTGTATTAACATTTTTGAAACACACATCAGTAACCTTTTGATCCACTTCTAGTTTGTCCTTTGCACACAGTGCATTTTTAAACATTGTTTAGGATCGCTGCAGCCTCACACAGAGACGCTTTCCAGACCTCCTATGTCACACATAGCATCAGATATGCTAATTAGTCATGTGCCTACACTGAAGAACGGTGCTGGTTGCACCAATCATAATTCGCTACACACCGGAAGAGGCGGGGCCTAAGTGACGTGTGCACGGACGTGCAGACAAGCATTGCTCCTAACAGTCAATTAAGCTTTGTGGAAGGTATATAAGGCTGCAGCCTCCTCAGGTTTTTAACTTGTCTTCCGGATGTCAGGCCATGCCATGTGCTTGATGAACTGTTGATCCATTTGATAAAGGTGCCAGTCGGGCACCGAAACGTCATGGGAACTTTTTAACCACTGATATTCTACAATAAAGCTAAGTTTCATTATAAACCCAGCAAGTACTTTCTTACTAAAAGAGATATATATATATATATATAATTGCGATTTTTTTTTTTTTTTTTTGTCTTACGATTTTCAAATCGCTAGAGTGTGCGATTTAAGAAAAAAAAAATCCTGCATTGTTAAACGTTGCAGTTAGGGCTGTGCGATTTAATTGCATGGTGAGATTAATCGTGATTTTTTTTTTGTCTTGCTGCCACAATAAACATTGACAAAACCTTAACTAATTATTGTAATTTTAAAAATTGACTGCTCTGTGACTGCTAGTTTTGTTGTTTGTACTTTACAGTTTAATTCATTTTATATTGAGAAATGTATGTTTAACAGTTATTTTAAAAAAAAAATTGTGATTAAAATCGCAATCGTGATATTTCATGTCCAAAATCGCGATAAATTTTTTTCCCCCATATCGCACAGCCCATATATATATATATATATATATATATATATATATATATATATATATATATATATATATATATATATATATATATATATATATATATATATATATATATATATATATATATATATATATATATATATATATGTGTCTTGTTTGAATGTAGAAGATAAACTAATTTTGTTTAGCCAAGATCTCTTTAAGTGAGCTTCTTATTCCTTCACTTACCCCCAGATATGGCTACGTTACAAACTCAAAAGTGAAATTTGTTATGGTGGTAGATTCTTCAAACACTGCTCTCCGAGATAACGAGATCCGCAGTGTGAGTCACAGAGTCTTACCTTAAGAGGTTATAGTGGTCTGGAAAGGGATGTGTTGGTGGGGAGGGACATAGAGAAGATTATGGGGTCATTTTTTAGTGAATGGGCTCAAGTATTGCAAGGATATGTTTTTTTTTTTAAATGTATACTAATAAAATAATTGTACTTCTTTTAAAAGATATATCGTAGCATTCAGATTCCTTATAAGTCTATTTATACTCCTAACCATGAATAGAAAATCACATGAGCTTGGAAGACAAAGTTTCTAAAGATTTACTTCTGCCCTTTATAAAAGTTTTTTTTTATGTGCATTAAGTATTTATTTACCTGTACACAATGCCTTTTTATCAGCTAAATTAAATTTGAACTTAGATCTATTATTAGATTTTTTTCTTCTACCTTCAGTCATAACCTTGTTAAACTTCTGCAAATTTGAAGAGGGTGTGACTGTTTCCATCAATATTTATTTTTGTATTTTTCCATCAGATGTTCCGTAAACTTCATAATTCCTACACAGATGTGATGTGCAATCCCTTTTACAACCCTGGAGACCCTATTCAGTCACGGTGAGAAATCAATAAAAGAAAAAAAAAAAATCTAACAATTTTGCTAACACACTATTATTAGCAAAGAAAGCAAATGCATTCCATACATTTACTATGGTTAAAAGTGTTAATGTATTTGCCACAATTGCATTTCACCTTCTCTCCAAATACCTGAAGAACTTTGTTAAATTTTGAAGAAGCTGGAACAGCTGGATATCTCTTTGTGAACTTTAAAGTGATGGTTAATGTTAGGGTTTAAAAAACGCTAGGATTTACCATCACTAAAAATAAAGGTGACCTTCATTTATCGGCTACGTTTTTCAATGAGGTGACGTTTCAACTTCTTAGCCAATAGCCGTGCTAGCCTACGGCATAATACTGATCGGCTAGATTGGCTAGCCGATCGGCCATGGCATGGGAGGCCAGAGGCACTTAGGTTATCAATGAAGCTGCTGCAAAATAAAGGTACCTATTCATCAGGTTTTTTTAAACTGATGAAAGTCGTCTTTATTTTTAGTGATGTCCAGTCACAAATTAGTGCTTATACATCCCCCTCCATAAATACACATTCCAACAATCTATTGGGCTCAATTCCAGTCTTTCAGAAGAGCCATGCAAAGCACTTTGTATCGGTTTTTGTAGTGTTTTCAAATTCAAGATTATCCCAATTTTTTTTGCAAGTTTGTTGCCTGGTAAATTCCATTAATACTTTGCTTTGACCCTAGTAACATTATTTCCTTCTTTCAGAAGATGGGTTTTGAGTTTATGATTTTGTTCTTTTCTATTTTAACAATCTCGTCCCCTTTGAATCAGGTCATGATGGGTTTTTTCAACATACCCTGGCTGTTCTGATTGCCTTTTACAATGTTTAATCATGAGTTCATATGTTTAACCCCTTAATGACCACAGCACTTTTCCATTTTCTGTCCGTTTGGGACCAAGGCTATTTTTACATTTTTGCGGTGTTTGTGTTTAGCTGTAATTTTCCTCTTACTCATTTACTGTACCCACACATATTATATACCGTTTTTCTCGCCACTAAATGGACTTTCTAAGGATACCATTATTTTCATCATATCTTATAATTTACTATAAAAAAATTTATAAAATATGAGGAAAAATTGAAAAAACCCCCACCTTTTCTAACTTTGACCCCCAAAATCTGTTACATATCTACAACCACCAAAAAACACCTATGCTAAATAGTTTCTAAATTTTGTCCTGAGTTTAGAAATACCCAATGTTTACATGTTCTTTGCTTTTTTTGCAAGTTATAGGGCAATAAATACAAGTAGCACTTTGCTATTTCCAAACCATTTTTTTTTTTCAAAATTAGCGCTAGTTACATTAGAACACTGATATCTTTTAGGAATCTCTGAATATCCATTGACATGTATATATTTTTTTTTTAGTAGACAACCCAAAGTATTGATCTAGGCCCATTTTGGTATATTTCATGCCACCATTTCACCGCCAAAAGCGATCAAATAAAAAAAATCGTTCACTTTTTCACAAACTTTAGGTTTCTCACTGAAATTATTTACAAACAGCTTGTGCAATTATGGCACAAATGGTTGTAAATTCTTCTCTGGGATCCCCTTTGTTCAGAAATAGCAGACATATATGGCTTTGGTGTTGCTTTTTGGTAATTAGAATGCCACTAAATGCCACTGCGCACCACACGTGTATTATGCCCAGCAGTGAAGGGGTTAATTAGGGAGCATGTAGGGAGCTTTTTGGGGTAATTTTAGCTGTAGTGTAGTAGACAACCCCAAGTATTGATCTAGGCCCATTTTGGTATATTTCATGCCACCATTTCACCGCCAAATACAATCAAATTAAAAAAACGTTAAATTTTTCAGAATTTTAGGTTTCTCACTGAAATCATTTACAAACAGCTTGTGCAGTTATGGCACAAATGGTTGTAAATGCTTCTCTGGGATCCCCTTTGTTCAGAAATAGCAGACATATATGGCTTTGGCGTTGCTTTTTGGTATTTTGAAGGCCGCTAAATGCCGCTGCGCATCACACGTGTATTATGGCTAGCAATGAAGGGGTTAATTAGGTAGCTTGTAGGGAGCTTGCAGGGTTAATATTAGATTTAGTGTAGAGCTCAGCCTCCCACCTGAAACATCAGACCCCCTGATCCCTCCCAAACAGCTCTCTTCCCTCCCCCACCCCACAAGTGTCCCCGCCATCTTAAGTACTGGCAGAAAGTCTGCCAGTACTAAAATAAAAGCTATATTTGTTTTTTTTGTTTTTTTTTAAAGCATATTTACATATGCTGCTGTGTACTATCCCCCCTTAGCCCCCAACCTCACTGATCCCCCCCCCAAACAGCTCTATAACCCTCCCACTCTAACTTAATGGGCGCCATCTTGGGTACTGGCAGCTGTCTGCCAGTACCCAGTTTAGAAGAAAAAATGTTTTTCTTTTACATTTTTTAATCTTTTCTGTAGTGTAGCTTCCCCCCACCCCTCACCAACCCCCCACCCCTCCACAATCTCTTTTTGTGTGTTTTTTTGTGTGTTTAAGCCACTTTTAACTTTTTAATCATTTTCCATAGTGTAGCGGTTCCCACCCACCACCCTCCGTGCAAGCGTGCGCGCCCCTGACGGTGCCGCCCCCCTTGAAGTCACACGGCACACCGATGGCCGCCCGCCTCCCAAATCGGCTCCCACCCACCAACGATACCGGCCATCGATGTCCGGTGCAGAGAGGGCCATAGAGTGGCTCTCTCTGCATCGGATGGCCATGTAAGGTTATTCCAGGATGCCTCCATATCGAGGCATCACTGCAATAACCGGAAAGCAGCTGGAAGCGAGCAGGATCGCTTCCAGCTGCTTTCCACACAGAGGACGTGCAGGGTACGTCCTCAGGCGTTAACTGCCTTTTTTTTTTTTTTGAGGACGTACCCTGCACGTCCTCGGTCATTAAGGGGTTAAAAACAATTGTTCCATGGTTTTTTTTGTTTTTTTTTTATTAATTTTTTTTTTAAACTATAGCTCAAAACTCAGTTTTAAATGTAAGCAGTGAAATTTGTACACAACTAAAGTATGAACATCAGAATGTTCATATATTATTAAGTTCTTGGACATATACAAATAGTTATAATATGAAAATTGTATGAATAGTTAATTGCACACACCATAAACTCATATGGATTTAAAGGACCAGTCAACACGGTAGATTTGCATAATCAACAAATGCAAGATAACAAGACAATGCAATAGCACTTAGTCTGAACTTCAAATGAGTAGAAGATTTTTTTTCTGACAATTTTAAAAGTTATATCTTTTTCCACTCCCCCTGTACCATGTGACAGCCATCAGCCAATCACAAATGCATACACACTTATTCTTGCACATGCTCAGTAGGAGCTGGTGACTTAAAAAGTTTAAATATAAAAAGACTGCACATTTTGTTAATGGAAGTAAATTAGAAAGTTGTTCAAAATTGCATGCGCTATCTGAATCATGAAAGTTTTAGTTTGATTGAGTGTCCCTTTAAGTGATATTAAAGGGGCATGAAACCCCAAAATTTTCTTTAATGATTCAGGTAGAAAATAAGATTAAAAAAAAACTTTCCAATTTGCTTCATTCTCTTGGAACCCTTTATTGAACAAGCAGCAATACACTACTGGGAGCTAGCTGAATGGCAATCACAAGAGGCATAAATGTGCAGCCACTAATCGGCAGCTGCTGAGCCTAGCTAGGTATGTTTTTTAACAAAGGATACCAAGCGAACCAAACAAATTATATAATAGAAGTGGATTGGAAAAATGTTTAATATCACATGCTCTATCTGAATCGTGAAACATTTTTGGGTTTCATGTCCTTTTTAAGCTGCAATAAGAACATGCTTTAATGATTGTGTTTCCTTATTGCACTATTGCTTGTCAATACCTTTGTGTCTAGCCCATTACATAGTTTGTCAGCTCTGGAGTGGCAATATTCTGCTGATCCTGATCTGAGCACAGCCGGTGATTGGTGACTATGCACATATGCTTCCCTGATTGGCTCAGAGGCTGTGTTTAGCTGTGGACCAGTGCGTTTCCAATCAGTTCACTTTATCTACATATTTAATGCCTTTGCAACAAGTTAAATACAAGACAAGGAATAGTGTAATAAGAAAATCCTCTGGTGTATTCAAACATTTTGTTATTGAAGCTTTGTTTTTAAGTGGTAAAAACTGCATACAAGCATCATGAGTAATGTGTAGTTTAGACAGCATTTTAATTTAGTATTGTCCGCATATTGTGATTCGGGAACATTTGTGGAAGACCTTGCAAAAAAAAAGCCTGCTTCTGATAGATTCTCTCTTGTAAATCAGGCTGCTTAACTAGTAAATCGGCAGCTTTTCTACTGGACTGTAATGCCATAAAAAATTAATGGGGAAGTCGCTTGAGTTGAAATTGAAAATTATCTATGGCAGATTCAAATGCCCCCCCCCCCCCGTGATATCACCATCGTTTGAAACACAAAATGAGCAGGATCAAAATTCCAGATGGAATTCCTGTGTCATTTGAAGCTTATAATGCTGGTCTATAGCACACAATTATGCATATCCTGATTACTTTATTTTGCTCAGGACTCTCCTTCCACCCAACTATACAGCAGGACTTAACTATATTAAATTTTTACCTTTGGTTATTGTAGAACATGTTGTGTACCCACTACATTAAAAATCATATTGTCAAGCAATTTCTATAAGGTGCTTGTTTTTTTAACAAGCAGAGCCTTATCTTATCTAATCAAGTGCAATATAGTTAAGCAAAATTGTTATTGCATTTCTGTTTTCATAATTTTTCCTGCACAAAATTGTGACTTCAAATATAGATTGTATCTTAAAGAGCAGAAGAAAATGTTTAAAGGTGCATTGTAATAACTTTTTTAAAGTAATCCCAGTAATTATTTATATTATAATGCAAAATGGAATATTTTATTTTGATATTTGCATGAAGGACTGAAGAAGTTATGGGTAAAAATTGTCAATATTGCAGGCAAATAAATTCTCAAGTAGATAACCTGTCCACAAGCAATCGCCATTTGCAATGTAATATCACTTGGCAACATTTAATATTGCACAAGAGCTCTCTTGTGCAATGCAAGCAATTTTCCCCTGTGTGTGTGTGTCTGCTTTGTTTGTGGCAAATCAAACATCCTTTGCATTCCATTACCCAAAAGTAAATTTATAAAGAATCTACATAAAGGGACACATACCTCAAAATTTAATGTCCAATAAATTTGATTTGTGAAAATTAAACAACATTGGAATATACATAAATTATAGATTTTTGCTTAGTTTTGCAATAAAATAATTCTACAAATTGTGCTTGTCCTTAGAGGATTAAAGTCAAGTTCTGACCTGTCTACATACTATGCAGTGATTGCTTGGATCTGTGCACATTAATTTACAGCTAGCACTAACTGGCCATTATCAAGGAACATAACATACTGCAAGTTTATTTACTTTATTTTCCCTTTAAATATAATATGTCTGTTGTGATAATCATGCATCATTAACAGTATTTTACTTCTGTAACCTGGTTTGGGCAAGCAACTCTTACATCATTAAAGTGATTGTAAACTTTAATGATTTTAAAGCCCAGGATCAAAAAAATACTCTTAAAAACAGGGGCACTTTAATTCATTAAAGTTTACAAAGACACTTATTTTTTAAAATACTTACCTTTGCCTTATGGTAAACATAACGCCAATCTTCCACCTGCATCTCCTGCTTTTTTTAGCATATGAATGACGAATGCTACTTCCTCCAATTGTACCCAATGAGCTGTATGCCAAAGGGGACACGCAACGATTAGAGGAAGCCGGATTAGTATTCGATCTGCTAAAGAAAGCAGGAGATGCGGGCAGAGGATCGGCGTTATGTTTATCATAGCGTAATAGTAAGTATTTTTAAAAATAAGCGTCTTTGTAAACTTTAATGAATTAAAGTGCCCCTGTTTTTAAGATTTTTTGATACTGGGATTTAATTCATTAACGTTTACAATCACTTTAAGAGCTTATGCTACTGAGGGATGCAGCAAAACACAGAGCTACACTCACTCATGTGAGTTCCCATTTGCTAAGTGCTAGAGATGAGCTGTAGCACTCTGCCCATGCTCTGCCTCTGTCAATAAGCAGGCAGGGAGTGAGCATTTGTATATTAATGATATATTTCAGCAGGGAGGCTGGCCTGGAGCCAGATTCAGAGGTTTTAATTAAGAAATGCAAACAAATAGAGATTGCAATTCACATTTAGAGGGCATCTAATAACCGGAGATCATGCAGGGAAATGGACACTTCACTTCTATCACAATATAACTGTTTAACATTAAAGGGACACTAAAAAACGTGTGATTGTTTTCTCTTGTCTTGCTATAGACTACAAACCAGCCAATTTAAACATTTTATAAACAAAATAACAGCTTATTTGCAGCAATTGTTTTTTCACAAGCCAAACTACATCATTTGGAGGTGCCAATCCAGACTTGCTTGTACACTTGACTCATTATGTTAGACATTGTTTTGTAGTCTCTCAGCTGAAGCCAATTAAAGGGACAGTCTTCCTGATATTTTTTGTATTGTTTAAAAAGATAGATAAGGCCTTTACTACCCATTCCCCAGCTTTGCATTAAAAACATTGTTTTAGTAATATACTTTATAATCTCTAAGATTGCCTGTTTCTAAACCCCAGCAGGCCGTCCCTTATCTCAGTGCTTTTTAAATCTTGCACAATAGCTAGACAGTGCTAGTTCATGTTTGCCCTATAGCATTGTGGTCTTTACCATGGCGAATGATGATGGTTAAGCACCAGCACTGATTGGCTAAAATGCAAGATTGTAATGAGCACTGGGGGCCATCTTCAGAGACTTGGCTACAGGTAATCGTAGAGGTAAAACATATATTTATATAACATTGTTGGTTATACAGAACTGGGGAATATGTAATAAAGTATTATCCATCTTTTTAAATACATAACAATTTATGTTATGTGTCCTGATTAGTCCGGATTGTGCATTTCCAGTTTTAACATTAGAAAAGTCACACACAAGAGTTAGCATACAGGAAAAGGGGGCACAATAATTAAGGTAGGTAAATTGCAAAATTGTTTTATTATACCTAAATAACATTGTTACAGTCTCAAGGTGTTTACTGTCCCTTTAAATGCAAGTTACTTTGCAGACTTTTTATAATTACACAATTATTGTCTGCCAGTCATTTCATCCCAGACACAAATGGCTGAATCTGTGTGCACTGATATATATTGCCATTTCCTGTCTAATTGATTGTCACAATTTGTCTTCCCACAGGGCATTTGATAGCACAGTTGGCTCGATGATGATGTCTGCATGCTAAGCTGGTCTGTGCTACCCTGTGTATATATATATATTTATATTTGTGCAAGCCTTGTCAGGGAATGTACATAAGCTGTATGAAATAAAGTGTGTGAAGTTGTTTCATTCTTTTTATTCAAGCTTAAATGTTTTGTTTCATTTTTCCTGTAATCATGTTACTGTCATATGTCCTTGTTAGTGTTTCAGACACTGTTGTAACCTCTAGGGATTACAATAATCAAGGAACACAAATTAAAATATGACACTGGCCTTGGGTAGCAAAAATTTAATCTTCTTTTACAACTCGTTTATGTTTATGACCAGACAAAATCTCATCCACCTTTTCCACCTAAAGGGACATGAAACCCCAAATTTGTCTTTCATGATCCAGAAAAAGCATTCAATATAACCAACATACAAGGGCGCGATTACATATGCTTTTGCGGCCGATATCGGTTTTTAGTCCGGTATTGCTATCACATATACGGCGCCGCATATATTTCACCCGTCACCCACTAATTTTACTCCCATAAACTAATATAGAACCGCGTCGCAAATCAGTATCACATATTCAGCGTAAGGTTTTACGCGGCGAAAATTGAGAAATCTTACTCCATTTTTACCTCACCACACTTAGGCAAGCGCAGCAAGCCTTACGCTGAATATGTTAACAGTATGCGCAGTATCTATCTACCTGTCAACTGTCATCGCCCACCGCAATAACTAATAAAACTATTAACCCCTAATCCGCCATCCCCCCCCATCGCAAACTACCTAATAAAACTATTGACCCCTAATCCGCCATTTACCCACATCGCAAAGTAACTATTTAACCTATTAACTCCTAAACCGCCATTCCCCCACAACGCATTAAACCTAAATAACATTAACCCCTAAACCGCCAACCCCTCACATCGCAATAAACCAAATGAATCTATAAACTCCTAAACCGCCAACGCAAATAACTAATTTTAATTACTAAGCCCCCTAACCTAACACCCCCTAAATTAACTCCAATTACTTAAAATCAAAAAATACTAAGTTAAAATAAAATACCTAACATTACTTAAAAAAAAAAAGCTTAAATTGATCTAAAATTACAAAAAATAAAGTCTAACATTACAGAAAATAATAAACCAAATTATCAAAAATAAAAAAAATTAAACCTAATCCCTATGAAAATAAAAAAGTCCCCCCAAAATAAAAACACCCCCTAATCTAAACTAAACTACCAATAGCCATTAAAGGGTCCTTTTGTAGGGCATTGCACTAAGTTAAAGGGACATGAAACCCAAAAATTTTCTTTCATGATTGAGATAGAGAATACAATTTTAAACAGCTTTCCAATTTACTTCTATTATTTAATTTGCTTCCTTCTCTTGTTATCATTTGCTGAAAGGTTTATCTTTTATCTAGGCAAGTTCATGAGCAGCAGAGAACCTGGGGTCAAGCTGTTGATTGATGGCTGTATATATATATATATATATATATATATATATATATATATATATATATATATATATATATATATATAATTGAATGTGATTGGCTCACCCATGTGTATATTTAGAAACTAGTAGTGCATTGCTGCTCCTTCAACAAATGATACCAAGAGAATGAAACAGATTAGATAATAGAAGTAAATTAGAAAGTTGTTTAAAATTGTATTCTCTATATAAATCATGGAAGAAAAATTTTGTGTTTCATGGTCATTTAACCCTTTGAGTGCTAAGCACTTTCCCACCTGGGTGCTAAGGTTTTCTTAAAGGGTTTTTTATTTAATATTTTTTTTTTAAAAAAATTTAGTTTTTTTTTTTTTTTTTTTTTATTTATTTATTTCAGATCCCCAAGACTTACAGCCTTGAAAAGGTTAGGTGATTACCTTTCCAACGGTGGGTCTTGGGGATCTGTAGCTGCTTAGATGCCTGAGATACAGGTTTCTAAGCAGCATGCCCCCTGCTCCTATATTTAACATTGTTAATGTTAAATAAAGTTGCGCTGTGACGTCATCATGTTTATTGTGCGTGACGTCACCACGCAGAACGGAAGCCCCGGCGATGCCTTTCAATATGCCTAGGTAGGAGCGGGTGGGAGCCCCGAGATCTCCCTGAAGTTGGGAGAGTGCTAGTGACGGCTCTGAGCCGTCATTAGCACCTGAGTGGGAAACTCTGTGACTGCTCAGAGCCGTCATTAGCACTCAAGGGGTTAAACAACTCTTTTACATTTAAAAAATACTAAGTCCCCCCCCCCCCCCCAAAAGAAAAACTAACACTAAAAAACCTGAACTACCCTAACCTGAAATTTCAGTAGCTCTCATCCTATTGGCTAATTCAAATCAGCCAATAGGATTTCAGTAGCTCTCATTCTATTGTCTGATTTTATTTTTTCAGCCAACAGGAATGCAAGGTACCCCATATTTAAACGGGCACCTTACATTCAATCCTCAGTGTGCGGCGACGATCGTACGAAGAGGATCTCCACGCAGGATGGCTCCACGGTCGCCGGTCCTGTTCCGTGGTGACCTACGCTCTGCGCCGGCTTGGACCTGGATGAAGATAGAAGAGGTCGCCGTGCTGAAAGAAGAGGTCGCCGATTCCATGAAGACTTCACCGCCGCCTGGAATAAGACCTTCACCGCCGAACTTCAGGAACGGTGAGTACCTATTTGAGGTTTTGGAATTCAATTTTGGGGCCTGAAAGACCACCTTCGCCAGACTTCAGGAACGGTGAGTACCTATTTGGGGGTAAGACTTAGGTTTTGTATTTTTTGTTTGTTTTTAAGATTAGGGCTTTTAATGGGCCGAAAAAATAGTTGAATGCCCCTTTAGGGGCAATGGGTAGTTTATGTTTTTTAAGTGTTAGTTTGTGGGTTTTTTTGGTGGGGGGGGTTTACTGTTAGGAGGGGACTTAGTATTTTTTAAAAGTAATACAGCTATTTAACTTAGGGACGGGCAATGCGCTACAGAAGGCCCTTTTAAGGGCTATTGGTAGTTTAGATTATGGGGTGTTTTTATTTTGGGGGGGGCTTTTTTATTTTCATAGGGATTAGGTTTATTTTTTTATTTTTGATAATTTGGTTTATTTTCTGTAATGTTATACTTTTTATTTTTTGTAATTTTATATTAATTTAATTTAATCTTAGTTGTTTTTTTTAAGTAATGTTAGTTTTTTATTTTATTGTAACTGTATTTTTTTATTTAATGTAATTGGGGTTAATGTAGAGAGTGTTAGGTTAGGGGGCTTAGTAATTAAATTAGTTTTTTGCGTTGTGGGGGGTTTGCAGTTTAGGAGTTAATAGATTAATTTTGGTTTATTGCGATGTGGGGGGTTGGCGGTTTAGGGGTTAATAGGTTACTTTGCAATGTGGGTGAATGGCGGATTAGGGGTTAATACTTTTATTAGGTAGATTGCGTTGTGGGTGAATGGGGGATTAATAGTTTAATTAGACATATTGCGTTGTGCGGGGTTGGCGGTTTAGGGGTAAATACTTTTATTATTAGTTGCGATGTGGGGGGATTGCGGATATAGGGGTTTGGACGTGTCGGGTTTATTTTTGGGAGGCGGGTTAGACTTTTACGGGTGATTTTTAGCTTTTTTTTTTTTTTAATTTTCTTAGGCGCTGGCAGTTTCTAAAATGCCGTAAGTCACTGGCGACTCCAGAAATGTTTATTTCCGCAGATTTCTAGACATCGCTAATTTCTCAGACTTACGGCAGTTTATGAACTGCAGGCGGGGTTTATTGGATTCCCCAATGTGCAAGGAGAATTTACGGGTGACGCGGGGTTCAGCAGCTACAGCGAATCATGTCTCCTCGACTATTAATAAATCTACTCTTTGGACCCTTCAAACCGCAGGAAAACTAAACATCTAAATAGGCTATATGATATAAAGGGGACCACTCTTGGATCCAAATTTGTGGTAAAACCTCTTTTTTTTTTTTTTTTTTTTTTTTTTATAAATTATAAGAGAAAGCTCATCTAGCTCTAAAACAAAAAAAAGCTTACATTCTAGAAAAGGGGAATGGTAGGAGAGCTACTATTTAGATTAAGTGAAAAGAAGGTATGAACAGTAGTTTGTAACCTAAAATGTAAGTGAAAGACACCTGCCTTATAAACTATGGGAGAACTACAGCATAATACCTCATGCTAAACGTATAACAACAAAGAAATCTGTCTCTTAAGTAAGCAAAATATATAGGAGCATAAAGAGAGCTGGGGAAGTAAATGGTGGTAATAAATGAACCTGTAGTAATCAATGCGCAATCTACAAAATGAGATAACAGCTCTGCTATCTTGTAAAGTACAAATATCAAAGATAAGCCCAGCTATGTCAAAAAGATAAGGTCTCCTATGATTAGCACATAGAACACTGTAGGAAAAGAATTATATTCCATAAATACACTACATTAAACATGTAATATGTATCATATCACAGACCTATAAAAAGCGAAGATAACTAAAAATGGTAAAATATAAGCTTTAAAAAACCTGTTATAAGGATCAAGGGAGCAGGGCCAAGCTAATTGCAACTCTAAATCATCAAAACTTAAAGGGACATTGTACACTAGTTTTTTCTTTGCATAAATGTTTTGTAGCTGATCTATTTATATAACTCATCTTGTAGTGTTTGTGTAACAATGTATAGTTCTGCTTATTTTTAAGAACATTGTGCTGATTTTCAGGCCTCCTAACCAAGCCCCACAGATGTATACGTGTGTTTACAGACTCCTGGCTCCTGTTTATGTTGTCTTTTCATATGCTGGGAAGTGTCTGCAGCCCCTTTTACTGGGTCTCCCAGACTACCTCATCAACAGTGCTAAATTGGGAGCTTCTAAGTAAGTTTTTAAAAAGTTTTATACTTGAGTTTTAGATCAGTATCTGTGAATATTCTTCTTTATATTAGTGTCTATTACATGCCATTATATAAAAATTGGTATATACTGTTCCTTTAAGCTATAAGCTAGAGAGTATGGTGTTTTACAGTAGCTCCTTAGTGACCTAAAAGTGCTGTAAGTGACATAAAATAAGCAAACACAATAATAAAAAAATATAAAAGAACAAAGATTAAATAAAATATTTCTATAATAAGGTAAATATAGATAGCTTATCTATTTCTTCTCACATTGTGTGTAAAATAACTGATGTAGTTAAGCTATATGTTAAAGTACAAACACAAACAAACTGTTTAAAACAGTGATATTATTCACTACCTGCTGCTGATCTCTCGAGCTAAGGAATTGGGAATACCGCCTAAATATTCGGATCATACTCCCTTTGAAAAACTTAGCCTTGCAGCAACTAGAACTAAAGGAACTATCACAATCTTGTATAATTATTTAAATGTACTTAGTTCAAATACTAAACTACACTTTATTGAGAAATGGGAAGAAGAGGTTCAATTCTCTAGAGACCTCTCGGATTGGTCCTGTATTCTGAAGAAAGGACAGGCATGTACTATTAGTGCAAACTTAAAAGAAAATTATATTATGGTAGAATATAGATGGTATCTACACCCTAGTAGAGTGAAATTGGGGATATAATATGTAAGAATTGCTATAGAGGCTGTGAGGAAACTGGATCCTATACACCTATGTGGTGGACCTGTCCAAAAGCTGAAAACATTTGGTCACAAACCAACAAATTGTTGGGTGAAATTTTAAATAGGCAATTTACGTTGAGTAAGGAACAAGCCTTATTACACTTTCAACAGCCAGGTTGAAATTTGTGGGAATTATTTGCACAGCTGTTAAAACCACTATTGCAAGATACTGGAAAACAATAGTTCCACATTACAATCTGATTCTAAATAAAGTTAAATACTACTATCAAATGGCGGATATTTCTTCTACCTTGCTTAATACCAAAACAGAATTTATGCAGGTTTGGGAGGACTGGATAATATGGCTAGACAAACAAAGGATGCAAAATAGAAAGAGTCTACGAACAGAGGCTGACAATAATATGACACATTCGGAGAGCAAAGCTCTTGACCACAAGTGAACCACAAACTAGCTCATTAGTTAAAAGCTGATTAAGACCAATAACTCTGTCCTATTCTGATCTTTGTCTTCTCTTTTTTTTCCCCTGTAACTCTCTATTTAAAATGTATCTAAAATTTTGGACGTTAACTGGAGTTTTCCCCAGACATGACTAGTTTTGCTGTTATACTACTGAAGGACAAGGTACCTGGTGAGGAGGAGAGGAACCTCTACAAGAGATATATCTATACTCATCTAAATGTGACTGTATGCAAAATATGTATAACTGTACTCTCAAGAAACACAATGTTTTATTGCTTTTCACATTCTGTAAACTAAGTAATGGAAAACTTCAATAAATAAAAATATTTCAACATAAAACAGTGATATTAATGAAAAAAATATAGTACTTAGATCTTTTAACCCACTCTAGTGCAATCGTATAGGGTAACCCTCAAGCACATAAAAATAAAACAGAGTTGTAAGCAGCACACAGCCCTAAGAAGTTCTCTATCCATAGCCAGGAGGACAATTGATGGCCTAATATATAAATCATTGCCTAACTACATTAGGGGTTGGCATAAGGAGCTATCAGTGGAGTTACACCCAAACAAGTGGGCCAAATTTTTTGAACAAACATAAAAATCTACATCTACACAAATACTAGAAATGAAACTACAAATTTTGTCAAGGTGGTACCTCACTCCTGTAAGGTTACAATGAATGTATAGTTCTGCATCCTGCCTTTGCTGGAGGGGGTGTGGGGAGGCTGGAACACTTTTGCACATTTGGTGGTCTTGCCCCCTTTTTGTAGGCTTTAGGACATCAGTTGAGGGAATACTAGCTAAATTAATGGAACTTTCCCCCTCATTTGTGTTGTTCAATGATAGACCTAAATGTGGGTGTAAAATTAGACTGCTTCTTTTTCAAATTTGCTTGAATGGAGCAAAATCCCTCATTGCAAGAAGGTGGAAATCCATAGTAATCCCTACAGTAGCTGAGTGGGAAAACTCGGACTCAAGAACTGATTCTGCTAGAAGAATACTCATCTCAAAACAAATAGAATAGACATGATACAGAACATTGTTATATTGGGACACTATTACTACACAAGATGTAGTGACAACTGGTTGAGAGGTTAAGCTCTCGGGAAAGACGTTTCGCATGCAGACACTCCCCCCCCTCCCCTTTTCTTTTTATATCATTCAAGCCTTCCTAATGCTTTTAGCTGGGTGCTAAATACCAGGAATGATACTGCTTTTGCTACTATTCTTTTTCTAACTCACCTCTTAATTCTCAAATTATCATATATTATGCCTAAGGCCACTTACAAAAGATGCATAGGTTCTATGTAACTTAATTATTGTAACTGCAGTGTCCAGCAGTTTAGAGACTCCAGAAGACTGGGGGTTGAGAAGGTCGTTACTTGTATGTCTTTTTTTTCTTTTGATTCTTTGTTTTTCTGAATGAGCTGTTATTATTGTTTCTTCAAAACTGAATACAAATTTATAAATATAAAAATAAACAACAGAGTTTAGCAAGTTAAATCAGACAGAGCCTCACAATTTATATATAAAGGATAACAATTTTACAGTTGTTAATGCACAAAAACGGCTTACTAATACATAGTGACAGTTTAGAAAAGCAGCCCTATATTAAAGAGTTATACAGCTATGCAAAACAAGACGACTGGGCTCCCCATACATAAGGTTTCTCAACAGTCTCACCAAGCCCATGCCGAGTTAGACAAACACATGTGGGAGCATAAACAACACATGCAATATTGTACCGCATAATAATCATCAAGGGACACTCGGGGCCATAGCTCTCATCTTGATTGCCACGGATATACAATTACCCTACTCCTGCTCCCTGCCATGTCCAGCAAAAATAAACCACCAGGGTCCCAGTTCTGTTGTAACATAACAGTGTAGAGCATAATAATAGTTTGCAGTAGGACTGGTAATTAAATTATAACAAAATGATACCCAAGCTGCGCAGATTTGGGTCTTAGTGGGATTAAGGCCTGCAGCAGTACACTTTCAATGTTCTCAGTAAGGACTCCGGCAGAGGTCTCTGTAGGTGTGAGATGAATGGCTCACAGTAATAATACCTTCTATAGCCATCGGTTATACAAGGTTCCCTGTGGTATTTTCCTGTTCCCGGCCGCAGCCCCATCACACCACACTGCAGGTTTCACGGGACCAGACTCTAGATCTTTCAAATGTTCAATAGAGTTAAGTGGCAAGCACTGAGGCCCCAAAGCGCCACCACTCCCTTTCTTTATTGGAGCAGGTTTTCGGTAGAATAAGTTGCTCTGAGGTACGACCACCTCTGTAAGAAAGTTCCCTAGACAGTGTCTTCTCAAATGCAGTTAGGTAGCCATCAAGTAGGCAGCACAGCTCTTCTAGAATAAATGTAGCAGTCTCCATAATAAGCTTCTGCAGTAGGTGTTAGGCAAGCATAAGAACAGAAAAGGGTTAAGGCACATTAAGTGTTGCGTAACAACAGGGCCAAAGATGCCCTACTGGGTGGTTTAGCGAAGGCTCCAAGTGCTGATGCCAACAGTGATTAATATAATACCGGGCACATATTAGTTTCAACTTTATACATATGTGTAGCAGATGATTCTTTTAGCGGACAATATCTTGAAAGTATTATTGAAAAGCTGGAGTTGCCCGGAAGTTCCCCCATTTTTTTTATGTATTTTTTGTAGTGTAGGGATTCCCTCCCTGATCCCTCAGAAATAGCTCTCCCCCACCCCTCACAGCACCTCCATATTTGTTTTTTACTTTTATTGCCAGTGTGCCGTTTGGGGGGGAGGTTTTTTTTTCTGTAGTGTAGTGAAACCCCCTCCCCTACCCACCTTCCCCTCCAGTTGATCTCAATGAAGGGTCCCACCCCTTCCAAAAATATTTCCGTAGTGTAGGGAATCCTCCCTCCCCCTCCAGTGATGGACAGCCCACCGCCTCCTTCCCACACCTCCCATGGCATCCCTGATCCGATACAGACAATGACGCTGTCTGTATCAGCAATCTGGCTTCATATAGTAAGGGCATGAAGGCAGGTGCCTTCTGCCCCCAACTGCAGTCTCCACTTTCTAAGCTGACAGCGGGATCGCAGCATGTGCCAAAGTGTTGGACAAAAGTACGACAATGAACAAAGTATGCTGGGCAAAGTATTGTGTGACATAGTACCTACGTCCATATGGACAAGGGGTTAAAAATGCATGATCTATGTGAATTCTAAATGTTTCATTTTGACTTTCCTTTTAAAATTTGCATCATACTTTACACTTGTACATTTTTCCTTTAACCTTTTTTATTTCATTTGAGTGAAATTGCAGACTGGCCTTATGTTTAACCCCTTCGCGAACGAGGACGTGCTAGGAACGTCCTACAAAAAATACCCTAAACTACCACGGACGTTCCTGGCACGTCCTCAGGGGTTTCAAGCGGCTGGAAGCGTTCCTGATCACTTCCAGCCGCTTTCAAGGTATTGCCGTGATGCCTCGATATTTAGGCATCACTGCAATACCTTTTATGGCACACCGATGAAGAGAGGGCCACTCTGTGGGGGAGGAAAGAGAGCTGTTTGTGAGGGATTGGGGGTGGGGTGTCTACACTAAAGCTAAAATTAACCCTTCAAGCTACCTAATTAACCCTGTCACTGCTGGGCATAATACAAGTGTGGTGCGCAGCGGCATTTAGCGGCCTTCTAATTACCAAAATACAATGCTAAAGCCATATATGTCTGCGATTTCTGAACAAAGGGGATCCCAGAGAAGCATTTACAACCATTTGTACCATGATTGCACAAGCTGTTTGTAAACAATTTCAGTGTGAATCCTAAAGTTTGTGAAAAAGTGAACATTTTTTTTATTTGATGGCATTTGGCAGTGAAATGGTGGCATGAACTATACCAAAATGGGCCTAGATCAATACTTTGGGTTGTCTACTACACTAAAGCTAAAATTAACCCTACAAGCTCCCTACTAGCTAGCTAATTAACCCCGTCACTGCTGGGCATAATACAAGTGTGGTGCGCAGTGGCATTTAGCGGCCTTCTAATTACCAAAAAACAACGCCAAAGCCATATATGTCTGCTATTTCTGAACAAAGGGGATCCCAGAGAAGTATTTACAACCATTTGTGCCATAATTGGACAAGCTGTTTGTAAATAATTTCAGTGAGAAACCTAAAGTTTGTGAAAAAGTGAACAATTTTTTTTATTTGATCATATTTGGCAGTGGAATGGTGGCATGAACTATACCAAAATGGGCCTAAATCAATACTTTGGGATGTCTTCTAAAAACAAATATATACATGTCAAGGGATATTCAGGGATTCCTGACAGATATCAGGGTTCCAATGTAACTTGCTAATTTTGAAAATAAAAACGGTTTGGAAATAGCAAAGAACTACTTGTATTTATTGCCCTATAACTTGCAAAAAAAAAAGCAAAGAACATGTAAACATTGGGTATTTATAAACTCAGGACAAAATTTAGAAACTATTTGGCATGTGTGTTTTTTGGTAGTTGTAGATATGTAACAGATTTTGGGGGTCAAAGTGTTTTTTTCCATTTTTTCATCATGTTTCATAATTTTTTTTATAGTAAATGATAAGATTTAATGAAAATAATGGTATCTTTAGAATGTCCATTTAATGGCGAGAAAAACTATATAATATGTGACCTAATGGAGATTGAAAATAATGAAATTATAGGCTTGCATTATCTGAATTAATGAGACACCCCTCCATTTTAGCTAATGCTTCTATATAATTATAGTGCTTTCTTAAATATAAAGTTATTAGATTAGCATATTTGAAAAGCTACTTACAAAATAGTGGCTTACATAAACAAAACTCGATATGCCATGTCTAATGTTATGTTATGTTAGAAGCATTTAGAATACAAAGGGAATGCCGGTTTCTTGACCAAGCAATGGAATACAAGGTGCCTAATACAAGCTGCAAGCAGCAGCAAAGATAGTGTTGAAGACATGACAACAAATAGGCACAGCAGATAGTAAAGTACGAAGCTGGAAAACTGCAGCCGGGAAAGTCCAACCAATAGAACTAACTCATATGCAGAGACAAGGTCAGGATAGTCCAAGGTTCAAAGACAGGCAGCAAGAATCCAAACATAGGCAATGTCCCTAGCAGGAAGTCCAGCAACAAACAGGAAAAAAAATATTCCAATGCCAAAGAAAGGAGTAAATGCATAGGTTGCTCAATATGTAGTCAGAGAGCACTTCCCTAAATGGCTAGCATCCATGGAGCTCAGAGACACACATACTGATGATAAAATTATTCTAAAAACCCCTGTAAGTAAACATCCTCTAGTGACGCAGACGGAGCAAGCTGGAGTCCCTGGTTCAATCCCAGGCAGGTTCCAGCAAGGAAGTCACCAGCATCATCCCCGCCGCATCCTGACAGCCTGCAGCCTATCTTTAAAGGAGACAAATCTACCTCCAATGCAACAGTAAGTCTTTCACGTGTTGATCTGCTGCTGGTACACTAGATGAAGATTGCGGTAAGGAAAAAAGAACGTCGGTGGTAGCCAAGAGCTGCATAGAATGGTGTAGTATTAAGGGCACTGTGCCAAAGGAGTTGATGTCAAATTCTGCTAAAGGTAAAAGATCTGATCAATTAAAATATGAGTTGGACAGTTCCGATGGGATGGAGGATGGGTATAGGAGCTACAGGTACAATAGCATGACTACAAAAGTCCTTTCCCTCCTATTCTTTACCTCTTTTTCTTTATTATCTTTTTTCTTTTTTTCTCTCACTATGTCTACTCATATTTGGCAAAATGTTGCTTTGAAATGTTCATAGGTGGATAATTGAGACAAAGTATATTTAACTCTTCAATAATTCCACCAATATAAAATCTAATGTAAGCCTGTTCTTTTTGATGAAGAGTTTTATAATTATTGGTTTATATTGACCTCAGACATTGTACTCTTCTTTTTTTTTTTCCTTTTTTCATGTCCTTTTGTTATTACGTCTCATGTTAACACAGAATGTCTTGTTTTCTTTTTTCTGTTTCTATGCTTTCAAAACAAAATAATAAAAATTTATTTATCATAAAATATGAGTTGGCATAATGGTGAATATAGGTCTCAATAGTCTGGTTCATATGTTTTTTTGCCCATCGGTCTGTGGGTGATGTGAAGTAGAGAGAGACACAGTGATCCCCATCTTCTTGCAAAAAGCTCTCCAAAATCAAGATATGAACTGGGAACCATGGTCTGACACAATACTGGTAGGTTTCCCATGATGTCTTACAATATGGGAAAGGAAGAAAGAAGACTGTGCTTTAACTGTAGGTAGCCCTGGAAATGGTATGAAGTGAGACAACTTTAGAAAAACTATCCACTATGACGATCATACCATCAGATTTAGGAAGGTCAGATGGATCCAAGGAAAACAGGGCGTACTTAGTGGTTGGAGCAATCTGGTAGGTAATCTGCGTGGTACTTTATTAGCAGCACAAATTGGGCAAAAGTGTAGTTTTGGAACATACCTGCAGCTCTGGAATCCACAAAAGCCTCACAGTATACAGAGTGCAACTCAAGATGGATAAGCGCAGGTACCATAACCTTAGTCTTGGAGGAATGTATTGCAAAGTCTAACCCGACTCCTCAAACACAGGTTAGACCCTCCCTTTTACTGGATGGGAAAAGCAAGAGGATAACATATGTCCTTTCTGTCCGCAGTATAGACATAGGCTTAGGGAGCGACTTCTCTTTCTCTGCTTCTGTCAGATGGAGATGGGTTCAACAAAAATGTCAGGATTAGGCTCAGGTGGGGGGGTTGTGTCCACACAGCAACTCTGAGAAGTCGCACTTTCAGGAGCTCCTGAAGATATTAGTTTAATCCACTTATTAACACAGCCTTTCTACAGCATCCACTTAAATAAATATCTATAGCAGGATCGCAAAATATTGTTGGCCCCTAAATATCTATATTTAGCTTTATTTATGACTTTGGAGCAGCTGAACAGACTCAAGAGGTCAAAAGAGGCGGCTTATCACTAGGCCAAGAACCTCATCAGCCACAACTGGATTACAGAATATACCAGTATTATTCTTCATATTTATCATCTATATTACAGCACAGTTTTGACAGTATATAGAGCAGACAACCACAACACTATCATGTGGGGGAAAAACAAAATGTATGCTTACCTGATAAAATTTCTTTCTTTCCGGATATGGTGAGTCCACGGCTTGAGTAATTACTGTTGGGAATATCACTCCTGTCCAGCAGGAGGAGGCAAAAAGCACCACAGTTAAACTGCCAAGTATCACTCCCCTACCCACAACCCCCAGTCATTCGACCGAAGGGAAATGGAGAAAAAGGAGTACCACAAGGTGTAGAGTTGCCTGAGGTTATAGTCAAAAGAACAACTGTCTTAAAATAAAGGGTGGGGCCATGGTCTCACCATATCCGGAAATAAATAAATTTATCAGGTAAGCATAAATTTTGTTTTTCTTTCCTAAGATATAGTGAGTCCACCGCTTGAGTAATTACTGTTGGGAATATCATTTCTGGCCAGCAAGAGGAGGCAAAGAGCACCACAGTTAAACTGCCATGTATCACTCCCCTACCCACAACCCCCAGTCATTCGACCGAAGGGAAATGGAGAAAAAGGAGTAACACAAGGTGTAGAGTTGCCTGAGGTTATAGTTAAAAGAACAATTGTGTTAAAATGGGTGGGGCTGTGGACTCACTATATCTGGAAATAAATAAATGTATCAGGTAAGCATACATTTTGTTTTTCTTTCCTAAGATATGGTGAGTCCACGGCTTGAGTAATTATTGTTGGGAACCAATACCCAAGCTAGAGGACACGGATAAATAGGGAGGGACAAGACAGGCAGTCCTAAAGAGAAGACACCACCGCTTGAAGAACCTTTCTCCCAAAAGAAGCCTCAGCCGAGGCAAAAGTATGGAAAATTTGGAAAAAGTATGTAGAGAAGACCAAGTTGCAGCCTTGCAAATTTGTTCCACAGAAGCTTCATTTTTGAAAGCCCAAGAAGAGGAAACTGCTCTTGTGGAATGAGCCGTAATTCTCTCAGGAGGCTGCTGTCCAGCAGTCTCATAAGCCAAACAAATTATAATTTGTAACCAAAAAGAAAGAGTAGTAACAGTAGCTTTCTGACCTTTACGTTTGCCAGAGAAAGAGACAAGGGCAGAGGACAGGCGAAAATCCTTAGTCACCTGTAAGTAGAATTTAAGAGCACTTACAACATCCATTTTGTAACAAACGTTCTTTGGAAGGAGGAGGATTAGGACACAGAGAGGGAACAACAATTTCCTAAATGATAGTTCTTGTAGAAACAACCTTAAGAAGGAAACCTAACTTAGTACGAAGAACCGCCTTTTCGGCATGAAAAATAAGATAAGGGGAATCACACTGCAGAGCTGAGAGTTCCGAGACTCTTCGAGCAGAAAACTGGGTTGAGGACAACTGAGGCCAAGCCAATAGAGCATTGTAAATTGCCCTCAACTCCAAGATGTTGATGGGAAGAGCAGACTATTCCTGAGTCCAAAGGCCCTGAGAGCTTTTAATGAGTTTCAGACTGCTCCCTAGCAGGCTGGCGTCCGAGGTCACGATCACCCAGGAAGGTCTCCAAAAACATGTGCCCTAAGACAGATGTTCCTGAGAAATCCATCACAGGAGAGAGTCCCTTGACGACTGATCTAACTCTGTTCTCTGTGATAGATCTGCATGGTCGCCATTCCATTGTCTGAGCATGCACAACTGTAGAGCTCTCAAATGGAATTTGAGCAAAAGGAATGATGTCAATAGAAACCACCATCAGACCGATTACCTCCATACATTGAGCCACTGAAGGATAAGCAGTAGCCTGAAGAGAGAGGCAAGAGGAAATGATTTTGTTTTTCCTGACCTCTGTCAGAAAAATCTTCATCAATAGAGAATCTATTATGGTCCCTAAGAGCACTACTCTTGTAGCAGGGGAAAAGGGAGCTTTTTCCAGATTCACATTCCATCCGTTGGAACGAAGAAAAGACAACACTATCTCTGTGTGAGATTTTGCTTGTTGAAAAGATGGCGCCTGAACCAATATGTCGTCCAGGTAGGGTGCCATAGAAATTCCACTAGAATGGATCACTGCCAAAAAAGAGCCCCCAGAAAAAAATTCTGGGAGCTGTGACTAGACTAAATTGAAGGGCCACAAACTGGAAATGTTTGTCCAGAAAGGCAAATCTCAGGAATCTGTGAGGGTCCCTTTGAATAGGAACATGAAGATATGCATCCTTTAGGTCTATGGTTGTCATGAACTGATCCTCTTGTACTAAAGGAAGAATGGAGCGTATAGTCTCCATCTTGAGGGATGGAACTTTGAGAAACTTGTTTAGAAACTTCAAGTCTAGAATGGGACGGAAAGTTCCCTCTTTTTTTGGGAACCACAAATAGGTTGGAGTAGAACCTGAGACCCTGTTCCTGCACTGGAATTGGAACTATCACTCCCAGGTAGGAAAGATGTATACATTTCAAGAACGCCTCTCTCTTCATCTGGTCTGCAGATAATCTTGAGAGTTGAGAGATGGAATCTGCCTCTGGGAGGAAAAGTCTTGAATTCCAATTTGTAACCCTGGGATACTATGTCCACAGTCCAGGGATCTGGGACATATCATATCCAGGCTTGAGAGAACTGAGAAAGTCTGCCCTCCACCTGATCAGATACCGGATCAGGGGCAAACCCTTCATGCTGATTTGGAATCAGCTGCGGGTTTCTTTGGGTTGTTTCCCCTTGTTCCAAGACTGATTAGGTTTCCAAGAAGACTTGGATTGTTCCTGCTTGGAAGAAAGGGAAGGCTTTCCTCTGAAGTTACGAAAGGAACGAAAATTATTCTGACGTCCTTTAGACCTATTCTTCCATCTTGAGGTAGAAAAGACTCTTTCCACCCGTAATATCAGAGATAATTTCTGCCAAACCGGGTCCAAACAAGGTTTTGCCCTTGTAAGAAATCGCCCTTGACTTTAGAGGAAACGTCCGCAGACCAGGATTTCAATTAAAATGCCCTGTGGGCTAGGACAGCGAAACTAGAAGATTTAGCTCCTGGTTTAACAACCTGTAAAATTACATCTGCAATAAAGGAATTGGCCAACTTAAGAACTTTAATCCTATCTTGAATTTCATCCAAGGAATTCTCTACTTGAAGAAAATCAGACAAGGTGTTGAGCCAATAAGATGCCTGCACTAGTCACGGTGGCAATACACACCGCAGGTTGTCATTGGAGACATTGATGAACATAAATCTTTTTCAAATAAGCCTCCAGCTTCTTGACCATCGGATCCTTTAAAGAGCAGCTATCCTCCATAGGAATTTTGGTTCTCTTACCCAGAGTGAAAATGGCCCCTTCAACTTTGGGTACAGTATACCAAGGGTCTTTAATGGAGTCCTCGACAGGAAAACATTTCTTAAAAATGGGAGACGGGGAAAAAAAACACCCTTGGTTTCTCCCATTCCTGTGAGATAATCTCCCTAGCACGGTCCGGCACAGGAAGGTTCATCAAAGAAACTACTAAGTTTACTAGATTTCTTAGGAGTGACAGTGACAGGGGTATCGGAGTCATCTAAAGTTGCTAAAACCTCCTTTAACAATACACAAAGGTGTTCAAGCTTAAATCTGAAGGATACCACCTCAGTCTCAGAAGAAGGAATTATTTTGTCTGAATCTGAGATTTCACCCTCAGAAAGTCCTGATGTATCTTCCTCATCAGACTTATGAGAAAGGGCAACTTGGGAAGCAGAACTGAGGACAGGCACCTTACTTTCTGAATTTCTAGATTTCCTCTTGCATTTTCCCTGTAATCTGGGAATGGCAGCTAATGCTGCAGATACCCCTGAAGATACCTGGGCAGCAATTTCTGCTTTTAAATAAACTCCACTAGGAGTTATAGAGAAACCGCAGGGCACTGCATGTGACGCCATTGAGGCTTAGGACGTAGCAGGAGAAAGCGGAGGTATTATTTTAACAGCATCATCCTGAGAGACATTAGACTCAAAAATGTTACCTTTATTTTGCAAGGTTTTCTTGACACATGACGAACAAAATTGCATAGGAGCTGCAATTTGTGCATCTAAACATAATAAGCATGAATTCATGAGAGAAACAGTAAATAAACGTGTACAGATACGTTTCAAAGATTTTAATATGCAATTAAAATAAGACAAGGAAAAAAATACACTTTAAATTTTATCCGAAATTAGGATCGATCCCAGGCTAAAATTATGTGAGAAAAGTTGAGAAAAAACATTTAATAAACATCAAATAAACTTTTAAAATAAACTTCTAAAATACCCCTCAGGCAACCATACACCTCAATTACTGAGGTGCGTTACTGCTACCAATAAGGACCGGAATGGAGAAAAACAACTTTTTCTCAGAAACGTTATGAAGTAAAGCCGGTCATGTGACCACAACTGCCGAGCTCAAATTACTGCTGTGACACAGAGAGGCACTACTTCCTGGTACACAAAGTACCAGAAATAACCATTTTTTCAAACCTGACAGTTTAAAATGTTGCATTGTTTTATTTTAAAGCAATGGGGAAATGAATAAGCTGCTGAAATAGAAAATTCAGCCTTACTTTCAGTTTAAACTTGTATTGTTTTATCAAGTAAATATGTGTCAGAAAATAAAGCCTAATAAAAACATTTTACCCTTTCTTTTTAAAAGAGTTTAAATGTTAGTCTCACACATGCTACAGTGCCTGCTTCATGCCCCAGTGTAACCCATACAACATGATTATCTATAGTTAAATAAAAAAGCAGTGTCTTTTAATTTAAGTGCATAGTCTCCCCAACTGGAAGAAAAAGCACTTACTTGCTCCGTTCTCCGGCATGTAGACAGTTACAAGGTATGAGAGGACACAGTTCCTCATAGAGACCTTTGAAAAAGAAAGAACAGAGTAGCCAACTTTGGCTTTCTAAACTAGGGCAGCAATTGTTAGGAAAACACAAAAAGTACCTCTTTACAAGTTCCTAACTGCTTTAAAGCCACCACTACCCGACTGCAAGGAATGACGTGGAATATGGCTATACCCCAAAACTTTGTTTGTAGATGAAACCAAAATTTTTCTTCAGACACCTAAACTTCACCTCCTCCATGCACCGAAGGCAAAGAGAATGACTTGGGGTTGTGGGTAGGGGAGTGATACTTGGCAGTTTAACTGTGGTGCTCATTGCCTCCTCCTGCTGGCCAGGGGTGATATTCCCAACAGTAATTAATCAAGCCGTGGACTCTTAGGAAAGAAATATCTGATACGTTGTTTAGACTAAATATATTTAAATGTTTGAGCTAAAGATGGAATCCATACTAGAAAGAGGCTTTAAAGAGAATCTGCCACAAGAACAGATCCAAGAACACGCTGTGAACACTACTCACAAAGATAACTTAGCTTCAGTTTCTTACCCAGATGACAACATACCAATGCTTGTGGGTAAACCAGACATTGCATATAATACCAACAACCGAGCCCCAGATAATATTGCAATGGGGATAACAGTATTTTCACTCGCTTAGCTACTAAAGACCCAGCAAAAACATGGCTACGACATGAGCATATATCTCCCTACAAGATGTATAACTTTTTTAAGTTGCCTCCCCTCCAAAACCATTCAACAGACTCTCTTCACTTCAATCTATTCTGAGTGCTTGTTGCCAGGCTTATCCACCTCATCCACTTTGGCTGCTCCTTTTTGCCAGTACCTACACTGGCTTTAACTTTGTTTTAGGATCAAATTCTAAATTGTTACTATTGCCTACATATCCTAGATCACTCATCTGATCTCCATATATAAACCAACTCCATCACTCTGCTTCATATGTCTCGCAGTCTCTGTTTTCACCAGTATGCATTCCCATTTCAGAACTTCTCTTCAGAGAAACATACCACTTATCCTTGTAAAGTTTATCACCTATCTGAACTGCAAACCTCATGTGACTATGACCTACATTCAGGAAGTGCCAAAGCTACTTACCTGCAAGTCACTATATATATATATATACTCTTTTCAATTGAAAGGGATAGGGAACTGATTAGTTGAACCAGTTAGGAGCAGAAAGACAATCTACCCATTTGGTTTACATAAATATATTTATTTATAAATTTAGACAAACTTAAACAGGATCATATGGCCCACGTTTTAAAAACAGTCTTGCTCACTGATTGGATGTCCATTAGGACACTCTTTGTAATTGTAGGACTTGCCAGATTATTCTTTTCACTTGGAATCAAGTCCTTATTAGGAGTATCGTGTACAACAAACAGCTCTTGTTCTTTTTTTTTCTGGTGAGTTGCCATTGCAAGTTTAGATGTATCAAAAGGGTGGTCAATATCACAAATCTTCCTGACACCTTATCAGCTCCATGTATCCAAGTTAGCTTTTGTAATCTTTCCAAAATACAGTCAGGCCATTAGAAATAACGATGTTTTCAATGGCAAAGGTAATTGTTCCATGCTAAACTGGTCTATTTTTGGCCCTCATCTTATTATTTTTCCACCAAGGAATGTATTCAAGAAAAATATTACGTACATAATCTAAACTACTAATTATAAATGTTATATTCTCTATCCCACACAATACAAGCTCCAGGTACCAGCTTCTTTTGGACTAGGTTCATCAATATGAAAGACACACTTGTCTAAAAATATTTTTGGCAGTGTTTGACAATACCTTTGCACATAAAAACTTATTTTCACAACATAAGTAATCCTCCATGTGATCATCCTTAGAGGTGTCTCATATTATGTGAAGTACAATCATGTAGTTCTCCTAGTCCAACACAACTTTTTCTTATTCTGTGCATTTACTTACAAGGACCAACCTTGCTAAAATAGGGTCCACACTTTAAAAGGGACAGTCAAGTCAAAACTAAACTTTCATGATTCAGATAGGGCATGCAATTTTAAACAACTTTCCAATTCACTTTTAATCACCACATTTGCTTCGTTCTCTTGGTATTTTTAGTTTAAAGCTAAACCTAGGTAGGCTTATATGCTAATTTCTAAGCCCCTGAAGACCACCTCTTTTCTCAGTGAATTTGGACAGTTTTTTTACAGCTAGAGGGTATTAGTTCATGTATGCCATATAGATAATATTGTGCTTACACCCGTGGAGTTACTTATGAGAGTGCACTGATTGACTAAAATGCAAGTGTCAAAACAACTGAAATAAGGGTGCGGTTTGCAGAGGCTTAGATACAAGATAATCACAGAGGTAAAAAGTATGGGTAATAAAGGGATTAGCTATCTTTTTAAACAATGTAAAATTCTGGAGTAGACTGTCCCTTTAATGTGGCTGAGAATATCCTGTTTGAGTTGCTTAGATAAAAGTTTAGATGTGCCTTATTTGAGTGTTCAGCTGTAAAAAAAAACAGCTGAGGGGGAAAAAAAAAGAAAAGAAAAAGAATCAAGACCTGCCCAACAGCAATTCGGCCACAGGGGTTTGTGGTAGAGTTAGAGGGCATCTCAAAACAGATTCTTCTCTTTAGGAGGTAAATTAACATTTTGAGGGGGAGGGGGGGGATAATAAAATTATATCTCAATCCATGGTTTTCACAACACTATCTGTTGAAAGTTCTCCCCTCACTGCCTATTTTCTGTGTGCTTTGAGTTTGCCTACTCATCCTGATCTGCAGAGAAAGGAAAGTAAAATATAGTATAGTTTTATTGAACACAAATAGCTTCACCCTATAATAGCATAAATCACTGGATGGAAACAAAAAAAAAATAGAGGTATTAATAAAAGCATTTTCAGAAATTGACTTTGTAAAAAGGTCATCAACCTCCTGTATTGTGCAGTCTCTCAAATCAATGAAAGTTAGTTTTAATAAAAACAATATTTGTAAAGCAAGTGTGTATATCAGGTTTGAAAAGTTTCAATCTGCTAATGAGTTTCAAAGGGAATATAAAAGGTAAGATTCCTAGATAACAGTTTTAAAAAAAGGAGTGTTCCTCGCTGAATTTATTTTAGTAAAATACTAAAAAAACATAATTTATGTAAGAACTTGCCTGATAAATTCATTTCTTTCATATTAGCAAGAGTCCATGAGCTAGTGACGTATGGGATATACATTCCTACCAGGAGGGGCAAAGTTTCCCAAACCTCAAAATGCCTATAAATACACCCCTCACCACACCCACAATTCAGTTTAACGAATAGCCAAGAAGTGGGGTGATAAGAAAAAAGTGCGAAAGCATAAAATAAGGAATTGGAATAATTGTGCTTTATACAAAAAAATCATAACCACCACAAAAAGGGTGGGCCTCATGGACTCTTGCTAATATGAAAGAAATGAATTTATCAGACAAGTTCTTACATAAATTATGTTTTCTTTCATGTAATTAGCAAGAGTCCGTGAGCTAGTGACGTATGGGATAATGACTACCCAAGATGTGGATCTTTCCACGCAAGAGTCACTAGAGAGGGAGGGATAAAATAAAGACAGCCAATTCCTGCTGAAAATAATCCACACCCAAAATAAAGTTTAATGAAAAACATAAGCAGAAGATTCAAACTGAAACCGCTGCCTGAAGTACTTTTCTACCAAAAACTGCTTCAGAAGAAGAAAACACATCAAAATGGTAGAATTTAGTAAAAGTATGCAAAGAGGACCAAGTTGCTGCTTTGCAAATCTGATCAACCGAAGCTTCATTCCTAAACGCCCAGGAAGTAGAAACTGACCTAGTAGAATGAGCTGTAATCCTTTGAGGCGGAGTTTTACCCGACTCAACATAGGCATGATGAATTAAAGATTTCAACCAAGATGCCAAAGAAATGGCAGAAGCTTTCTGGCCTTTTCTAGAACCGGAAAAGATAACAAATAGACTAGAAGTCTTTCGAAAAGACTTCGTAGCTTCAACATAATATTTCAAAGCTCTAACAACATCCAAAGAATGCAACGATTTCTCCTTAGAATTCTTAGGATTAGGACATAATGAAGGAACCACAATTTCTCTACTAATGTTGTTGGAATTCACAACCTTAGGTAAAAATTGAAAAGAAGTTCGCAACACCGCCTTATCCTGATGAAAAATCAGAAAAGGAGACTCACAAGAAAGAGCAGATAATTCAGAGACTCTTCTGGCAGAAGAGATCGCCAAAAGGAACAAAACTTTCCAAGAAAGTAATTTAATGTCCAATGAATGCATGGGTTCAAAAGGAGGAGCTTGAAGAGCCCCCAGAACCAAATTCAAACTCCAAGGAGGAGAAATTGACTTAATGACAGGTTTTATACGAACCAAAGCTTGTACAAAACAATGAATATCAGGAAGATTAGCAATCTTTCTGTGAAAAAGAACAGAAAGAGCAGAGATTTGTCCTTTCAAGGAACTTGCAGACAAACCTTTATCTAAACCATCCTGAAGAAACTGTAAAATTCTCGGTATTCTAAAAGAATGCCAAGAAAAATGATGAGAAAGACACCAAGAAATATAAGTCTTCCAGACTCTATAATATATCTCTCTAGATACAGATTTACGAGCCTGTAACATAGTATTAATCACAGAGTCAGAGAAACCTCTTTGACCAAGAATCAAGCGTTCAATCTCCATACCTTTAAATTTAAGGATTTGAGATCCTGATGGAAAAAAGGACCTTGCGACAGAAGGTCTGGTCTTAACGGAAGAGTCCACGGTTGGCAAGAGGCCATCCGGACAAGATCCGCATACCAAAACCTGTGAGGCCATGCCGGAGCTACCAGCAGAACAAACGAGCATTCCTTCAGAATCTTGGAGATTACTCTTGGAAGAAGAACTAGAGGCGGAAAGATATAGGCAGGATGATACTTCCAAGGAAGTGATAATGCATCCACTGCCTCCGCCTGAGGATCCCGGGATCTGGACAGATACCTGGGAAGTTTCTTGTTTAGATGAGATGCCATCAGATCTATTTCTGGAAGTTCCCACATTTGAACAATCTGAAGAAATACCTCTGGGTGAAGAGACCATTCGCCCGGATGCAACGTTTGGCGACTGAGATAATCCGCTTCCCAATTGTCTATACCTGGGATATGAACCGCAGAGATTAGACAGGAGCTGGATTCCGCCCAAACCAGAATTCGAGATACTTCTTTCATAGCCAGAGGACTGTGAGTCCCTCCTTGATGATTGATGTATGCCACAGTTGTGACATTGTCTGTCTGAAAACAAATGAACGATTCTCTCTTCAGAAGAGGCCAAGACTGAAGAGCTCTGAAAATTGCACGGAGTTCCAAAATATTGATCGGTAATCTCACCTCCTGAGATTCCCAAACTCCTTGTGCCGTCAGAGATCCCCACACAGCTCCCCAACCTGTAAGACTTGCATCTGTTGAAATTACAGTCCAGGTCGGAAGAACAAAAGAAGCCCCCTGAATTAAACAATGGTGATCTGTCCACCACGTCAGAGAGTGTCGTATAATCGGTTTTAAAGATATTAATTGAGATATCTTTGTGTAATCCCTGCACCATTGATTCAGCATACAGAGCTGAAGAGGTCGCATGTGAAAACGAGCAAAGGGGATCGCGTCCGATGCAGCAGTCATAAGACCTAGAATTTCCATGCATAAGGCTACCGAAGGGAATGATTGTGACTGAAGGTTTCGACAAGCTGAAATCAATTTTAGACGTCTCTTGTCTGTCAAAGACAGAGTCATGGACACTGAATCTATCTGGAAACCCAGAAAGGTTACCCTTGTCTGAGGAATCAATGAACTTTTTAGTGAATTGATCCTCCAACCATGATCTTGAAGAAACAACACAAGTCGATTCGTATGAGATTCTGCTAAATGTAAAGACTGAGCAAGTACCAAGATATCGTCCAAATAAGGAAATACCACAATACCCTGTTCTCTGATTACAGACAGAAGGGCACCGAGAACCTTTGTAAAAATTCTTGGGGCTGTAGCTAGGCCAAACGGCAGAGCCACAAACTGGTAATGCTTGTCCAGGAAATAGAATCTCAGGAACTGATAGTGATCTGGATGAATCGGAATATGTAGATATGCATCCTGTAAATCTATCGTGGACATATAATGCCCTTGCTGAACAAAAGGCAAGATAGTCCTTACAGTTACCATTTTGAATGTTGGTATCCTTACATAACGATTCAATATTTTTAGATCCAGAACTGGTCTGAAGGAATTCTCCTTCTTTGGTACAATGAAGAGATTCGAATAAAACCCCAGCCCCTGTTCCAGAACTGGAACTGGTATAATTACTCCAACCAACTCTAGATCTGAAACACATTTCAGAAATGCTTGAGCTTTCACTGGATTTACTGGGACACGGGAAAGAAAAAATCTCTTTGCAGGAGGTCTTATCTTGAAACCAATTCTGTACCCTTCTGAAACAATGTTCTGAATCCAAAGATTGTGAACAGAATTGATCCAAATTTCTTTGAAAAAACATAACCTGCCCCCTACCAGCTGAGCTGGAATGAGGGCCGCACCTTCATGTGGACTTAGAAGCTGGCTTTGCTTTTCTAGAAGGCTTGGATTTATTCCAGACTGGAGATGGTTTCCAAACTGAAACTGCTCCTGAGGAAGAAGGATCAGGCTTTTGTTCTTTGTTGAAACGAAAGGAACGAAAACGATTATTAGCCCTGTTTTTACCCTTAGATTTTTTATCCTGTGGTAAAAAAGTTCCTTTCCCACCAGTAACAGTTGAGATAATAGAATCCAACTGAGAACCAAATAATTTGTTACCCTGGAAAGAAATGGAAAGTAGAGTCGATTTAGAAGACATATCAGCATTCCAAGTTTTAAGCCATAAAGCTCTTCTAGCTAAAATAGCTAGAGACATAAACCTGACATCAACTCTGATAATATCAAAAATGGCATCACAGATAAAATTATTAGCATGTTGCAGAAGAATAATAATATTATGAGAATCATGATCTGTTACTTGTTGCGCTAAAGTTTCCAACCAAAAAGTTGAAGCTGCAGCAACATCAGCCAATGATATAGCAGGTCTAAGAAGATTACCTGAACACAGATAAGCTTTTCTTAGAAAGGATTCAATTTTCCTATCTAAAGGATCCTTAAACGAAGTACCATCTGACGTAGGAATAGTAGTACGTTTAGCAAGGGTAGAAATAGCCCCATCAACTTTAGGGATTTTGTCCCAAAATTCTAATCTATCAGATGGCACAGGATATAATTGCTTAAAACGTTTAGAAGGAGTAAATGAATTACCCAAATTATTCCATTCTCTGGAAATTACTTCAGAAATAGCACCAGGAACAGGAAAAACTTCTGGAATAACCACAGGAGATTTAAAGACCTTATCTAAATGTTTAGATTTAGTATCAAGAGGACCAGAATCCTCAATTTCTAAAGCAATTAGTACTTCTTTAAGCAAAGAACGAATAAATTCCATTTTAAATAAATATGAAGATTTATCAGCATCAACCTCTGAGACAGAATCCTCTGAACCAGAAGAGTCATTAGAATCAGAATGATGATGTTCATTTAAAAATTAATCTGTATAAAGAGAAGTTTTAAAAGATTGTTTATGTTTACTAGAAGGAGGAATAACAGACATAGCCTTCTTAATGGATTCAGAAACAAAATCTCTTATGTTATCAGGAACACTCTGAACATTAGATGTTGATGGAACTGCAACAGGTAATGGTATATTACTAAAGGAAATATTATCTGCATTAACAAGTTTGTCATGACAATTAGTACAAACAACAGCTGGAGGAACAGCTACCAAAAGTTTACAGCAGATACACTTAGCTTTGGTAGTTCCAGCACCAGACAGCGATTTTCCTGAAGTATCTTCTGACTCGGATGCAACGTGAGACATCTTGCAATATGTAAGAGAAAAAAACAACATATAAAGCAAAATTGATCAAATTCCTTAAATGACAGTTTCAGGAATGGGAAAAAATGCCAAGGAACAAGCTTCTAGCAACCAGAAGCAATGAAAAATGAGACTTAAATAATGTGGAGACAAAAGCGACGCCCATATTTTTTTAGCGCCAAATAAGACGCCCACATTATTTGGCGCCTAAATGCTTTTGGCGCCAAAAATGACGCCACATCCGGAACGCCGACATTTTTGGCGCAAAAGAACGTCAAAAAATGACGCAACTTCCGGCGACACGTATGACGCCGGAAACAGAAAAGATTTTTTTGCGCCAAAAAAGTCAGCGCCAAGAATGACGCAATAAAATGAAGCATTTTCAGCCCCCGCGAGCCTAACAGCCCACAGGGAAAAAGTCAAATTTTTAAGGTAAGAAAAAATGATTGATTCAAATGCATAATCCCAAATATGAAACTGACTGTCTGAAAATAAGGAATGTTGAACATCCTGAGTCAAGGCAAATAAATGTTTGAATACATATATTTAGAACTTTATAAAAAAGTGCCCAACCATAGCTTAGAGTGTCACAGAAAATAAGACTTACTTACCCCAGGACACTCATCTACATGTTTGTAGAAAGCCAAACCAGTACTGAAACGAGAATCAGTAGAGGTAATGGTATATATATAAGAGTATATCGTCGATCTGAAAAGGGAGGTAAGAGATGAATCTCTACGACCGATAACAGAGAACCTATGAAATAGACCCCGTAGAAGGAGATCATTGCATTCAAATAGGCAATACTCTCCTCACATCCCTCTGACATTCACTGCACGCTGAGAGGAAAACCGGGCTCCAACCTGCTGCGGAGCGCATATCAACGTAGAATCTAGCACAAACTTACTTCACCACCTCCATAGGAGGCAAAGTTTGTAAAACTGAATTGTGGGTGTGGTGAGGGGTGTATTTATAGGCATTTTGAGGTTTGGGAAACTTTGCCCCTCCTGGTAGGAATGTATATCCCATACGTCACTAGCTCATGGACTCTTGCTAATTACATGAAAGAAAAAACAACATAATTTATGTAAGAACTTACCTGATAAATTCATTTCTTTCATATTGGCAAGAGTCCATGAGCTAGTGACATATGGGATATACAATCCTACCAGGAGGGGCAAAGTTTCACAAACCTCAAAATGCCTATAAATACACCCCTCACCACACCCACAATTCAGTTTAACGAATAGCCAAGTAGTGGGGTGATAGAAAAAGGAGTAAAAAGCATTAAAAAAAAAAAAAGGAACTGGAAATATAATTGTGCTTTATACAAAAAAACATAACCACCATAAAAAGGGTGGGTCTCATGGACTCTTGCCAATATGAAAGAAATTAAATTATCAGGTACGTTTTTACATAAAGTATGTTTTCTTTCATGTAATTGGCAAGAGTCCATGAGCTAGTGACATATGGGATAGTAATACCCAAGATGTGGTACTCTACAGAAGAGTCACTAGAGAGGGAGGGATAAAAATAAAAACAGCCATTTTCTGCTGAAAAAATTAAATCCACATCCAAAAAAAAAAAAAAAAAAAAAGTTTTTCTCATAATTGAAAAGAAAAAACTTAAAACATAAGCAAAGGAATCAAACAAACAGCTGCCTGAAGGACGTTTCTACCAAAAACTGCTTCTGAAGAGGCAAATACATCAAAACGGTAGAATTTAGTAAATGTGTGCAAAGAAGACCAAGCTGCTGCTTTGCATATCTGATCAACTGAAGCTTCATTCTTAAAAGCCCACAAAGTGGAAACTGATCTAGTAGAATGAGCTGTGATTCTCTGAGGCGGGGCCTAACCCGACTCCAAATAAGCCTGATGAATCAAAAGCTTTAACCAGGATGTCAAGGAAATGGCAGAAGCTTTCTGACCTTTCCTAGAACCAGAAAAGACAACAAATAGACTAGAAGTCTTCCTGAAATCTTTAGTAGCTTCAACATAATATTTCAAAGCTCTTACAACATCAATGTAAGGATCTCTCTAAAGAATTCTTAGGATTAGGACACAAAGAGGGAACAACAATTTCCCTATTAATGTTGTTAGAATTCACAACTTTAGGTAAACATTTAAATTAAGTCTGCAAAACTGCCTTATCCTGATGGAAAATCAGAAAAGGAGACTCACAAGAAAGAGCAGATAATTCACAAACTCTTCTAGCAGAAGAGATAGCCAAAAGGAACAACACTTTCCAAGAAAGTAGTTTAATATCCAAAGAATGCATAGGCTCAAAAGGAGGAGCCGCTCAAAAGGAGGAGCCTGTAAAGCCTTTAAAACCAAATTAAGACTCCAAAGAGGAGAGATTGATTTAATGACAGGCTTGATACGGACCAAAGCCCGCACAAAACAGTGAATATCAGGAAGCTTAGCAATCTTTCTGTGAAATAAAACAGAAAGAGCAGAGATTTGTCCCTTCAAGGAACTTGCAGACAAACCTTTATCCAAACCATTCTGAAGAAACTGTAAAATTCTAGGAATTCTAAAAGAATGCCCGGAGAATTTATGAGAAGAACATGATGAAATATAAGTCTTCCAAACTCGATAATAAATCTTCCTAGAAACAGATTTACGAGTCTGCAACATAGTATCAATCACTGAGTCAGAGAAACCTCTATGACTAAGCACTAAGCATTCAATTTCCATACCTTCAAATTTAACGATTTGAGATCCTGATGGAAAAACGGTCCTTGAAACAGAAGCACTTGTCTTAAAGGAAGTGGCCAAGGTTGGCAACTGGACATCCGGACAAGATCCGCATACCAGAAACTGTGAGGCCATGCTGGAGCTACCAGAAACACAAATATAATGATCTTGGAGATCACTCTTGGAAGAAAAACTAGAGGCGGGAAGATATAAGCAGGTTGGTAAAACCAAGGAACTGCTAACGCATCCACCGACTCTGCCCGAGGATCCCTGGACCTGGACGAGTACCTGGGAAGTTTCTTGTTTAGTTGGGAAGCCATCAGATCTATTTCTGGAAGACCCCACATCTGAACAATCTGAAAAAGAAAATGTATGCTTACCTGATAAATTTATTTCTTTTTTGACACGATGAGTCCACGGATCATCTAATTAATAGCAGGAGGCAGCAAAGTGCACCACAGCAAAGCTGTTAAATATCACCTCCCTTCCCTCCCACCCCAGTCATTCGTGCAGAGGTGTCTGAAGTTTATAACAAACCAACAACCTGTCTAAAGAACAGGGCGGGCCGTGTCAAAAAATAAATAAATTTATCAGGTAAGCATAAATTTTCTTTTTAATGACACGATGAGTCCACGAATCATCTAATTACTATTGGGAATCAATACCCAAGCTAGAGTACACAGATAAGGGAGGGACAAGAAAGGGAACCTAAATAGAAGGCACCACTGCTTGAAGAACCTTTCTCCCAAAAGCGGCCTCAGCCGAGGCAAAAGTGTCAAATTTGTAGAATTTTGAAAAAGTGGGAAGAGAGGACCAAGTTGAAGCCTTGCAAATCTGTTCCACAGAAGCTATATTTTTTTAATGCCCATGAGGAAGACACAGCCCTCCTGGAATGAGCTGTAATTCTCTCTGGAGGATGCTGCCCAGCAGTTTCATAGATAAAACTTATGATACTCTTCAGCCAAAAAGAAAGAAGTAGCCGTAGCTTTTTGTCCCTTTCGTTTTCCCAAGAAAACCACAAACAAGGCAGAAGACTGACGAAAATCCTGTCGCCTGTAGGTAAATTTTAGAGCACGTACCACATCTAAATTGTGCAGAAGCCTTTCTTTCTGAGGAGGAGGATTAGGACACAATGAAGGAACCACAATCTCCTGATTAATGTTCCGGTCAGAAACTACTTTAGGGAGAAACCCTAACTTTGTACGTAAAACTACCTTATCCGAATTAAAAATAAGGTACGGTGACTCATACTGCTGAGAGCTCTGACACTCTACGAGCAGATGAAATAGCAACCAGAAACAAAACTTTCCAAGATAACAATTTAATATCTAAGGAATGCATAGGCTCAAACGGAGCCCCTTTAAGAACTAAATTAAGACTCCAGGGAGGAGTAACTGGTTTGAACACCGGCCTGATCCTGACCAAGGCCTGACAAAATGATTGCACGTCAGGAACGTCTGCCAGACGTTTATGTAACAAAATAGACAAGGCAGAAATTTGACCCTTCAGGGAACTAGCTGATAATCCTTTCTCCAGACCTTCTTGGAGAAATGACAGAATTCTAGGAATCCTAACTCTGCTCCAAGAGAAGCCCTTGGATTCACACCAATATAGATATTTACGCCATATCTTGTGGTAAATCTTTCTAGTCACAGATTTACGAGCCTGAATCATAGTCTCAATGACCGACTCTGAAAAACCCTGCTTGAATAAAATTAATCTAAACACATTTGACATTTCCACCAGGTCTGCATACCAAATCCTGCGGGGCCATGCCGGTGCAATGAGAATCGACGCCCTCTCCTGCTTGATTCGAGCAATGACTCGAGGAAGAAGAGCAAACGGGAGGAAATAGGTATGCAAAACTGAAATTCCAAGGTACCACCAGGGAGTCTATCAGTACCGCCTGAGGGTCCCTTGACCTCGATCCGTACCTCGGAAGCTTGGCATTCTGTCGCGATGCCATGAGATCCAATTCCGGCTGACCCCATTTGAGAATCAGGCTGGAAAACACTTCCAGATGGAGTTCCCACTCCCCCGGGTGAAAGGTCTGTCTGCTTAGGAAGTCCGCCTCCCAGTTTTCCACCCCTGGGATGTGGATCTCCGACAGACAGCAATTGTGGGTCTCCGCCCACCAAATTATTTTGGCTACCTCTGTCAGTGCTAAGGAACTCCTCATTCCTCCCTGATGATTGATGTAAGCCACTGAAGTTATGTTGTCCAACTGGAACCTGATAAACCGGGCCGAGGCTAACTGGGACCAGGCCAGAAGAGCATTGAAGATCGCTCTCAGCTCCAGAATGTTTATAGGAAGAACACTGACTGAGTCCAAACTCCCTGAGCCTTTAGGGAGCCCCAGACTGCTCCCTATACTAGAAGGCTGGCGTCTTGTCACAATTACCCAAGAGGGTCTGCGAAAGTAGGTTCCCTGAGAGAGATGATCCTGAGACAACCACCATTGAAGTGAATTCCTTGTCTCCTGCTCCAGTAGTATTCGTGGAGACAAATCCGCATAATCTCCGTTCCATTGACAGAGCATGTTTAGCTGCAGAGGTCTGAGGTGGAAACGAGCAAATGGGATGATGTCTATTGCCACCACCATCAGCCCAATTACCTCCATGCACTGAGCCACTGATGGCCAAGGAGCGGACTGAAGCGCTAGGCAAGAATCAAAAATCTTTGATTTCCTGACTTCTGTCAGAAAAATCTTCATTGATAGGGAATCTATTATGGGTTCCCAAGAAAGTTACCCTTGTATTCAGAACAAAGGCGCTCTTTTCCAAATTTACCTTCCACCCGTGAGATCACAGGAAGGATAACAACATTTCCGTGTGGGACCTTTACTTGTTGAAAGGATGGCGCCTGGACCAAGATGTCGTCCAGATAGGGCACCAATGCAATGCCCCGTAATTGAAGCACCGCCAACAGAGATCCCAGAACCTTTGAGAAAATTCTGGGAGCTGTGGCAAGACCGAAAGGAAGAGCCACGAATTGGAAGCATTTGTCTAGAAAAGCAAACCTTAGAAACTTGTGATGATCCCTGTGAATGGGAACATGCAGGTACGCGTCCTTTAAATCCACTGTTGTTATAAATTGACCCTCTTGGACCAAAGGGAGATAGGGACGAATAGTTTCCATCTTGAAGGATGGTACTCTGAGGAATTTGTTTAGACTCTTGAGATCTAAAATTGGTCTGAAGATCCCCTCTTTTTTGGGAACCACGAACAGATTGGAATAAAATCCCAGACCCCGTTCCTGCATTGGAACAGGAACTATCACTCCCAGATTGGAGAGGTCCCGTACACAATGTAAGAACGCCTCTCTTTTGTCTGGTCTACAGATAATCTTGAAAGCAGAAACCTGCCTCTGGGAGGAAAACTTTTGAACTCTAATTTTTATCCCTGGGACACTATTTCTACTGCCCAGGGATCCTGAACATCTCGAACCCAAGCCTGAGCGAAGAAGGAAAGTCTGCCCCCTACAAGATTCGTTCCTGGATCGGGGGCATGCCCTTCATGCTGTCTTTGACTCAATAGCAGGCTTCTTGGACTGTTTCGCTTATTCCAGGACTGATTGGGTCTCCAGGAAGGTTTAGACTGTTCCTGCTTGGAGGCGGAAGAATTTCCCTTGAAATTTCGAAAGGAACGAAAATTACTCTGACGTCTCTTTTGCTTGTTTCTATTATCTTGAGGGAGAAGATGACCCTTTCCTCCCGTAATATCAGAGATTATCTCCGGCAAGCCCGGTCCAAACAAGGTCTTCCCTTTGTAAGGAATCGCTAAAAGTTTAGACTTAGATGATACATCCGCAGACCAAGGTTTTAACCATAAGGCTCACCAGGCTAGAACAGAGAAACCTGAAATCTTTGCTCCCAGTTTGATAACCTGTAGGGAAGCATCCGTATTAAAGGAATTAGCCAACTTAAGAGCCTTTATCCTATCCTGGATCTCGTCCAGGGGAGTGTCTGTCCTAATAGCATCAGACAACGCATCAAGCCAATATTCCGCCGCAATAGTGACTGTAGCAATGCACACAGCTGGTTACCATTGTAAACCTTGGTGTACATACATCTTTATGATTAATTCCTCTCATTTTTTGTCCATAGGATCGTTAAAAGCATAGCTATCCTCTATGGGAATAGTAGTTCTCTTGGCCAGGATGGAAACAGCTCCTTCCACCTTGGGGACTGAGTCGGCTATGGGAAACATCTTTTTAAATATAGGAGATGGAGAAAAAGGGATACCCGGTCTCTCCCACTCCTTAGCAATGATCTCAGAAGCTCGGTCTGGTACCGGAAAAACCTCTATCGAGGAAGGTACCTCAAAATATTTGTTTCATTTACTGGATTTCTTCGGATTAACTACGACCATAGTGTTGCTGTTATCTAATGTAGCTAAAACCTCCTTAAGTAACAGACAGAGGTGCTCAAGTTTAAACCTGAAGGTTACAATTTCAGTATCAGCAGTAGGAATTAAACTGTCAGAGTTTGAGATTTCACCCTCAGATGCTATCAAAGCATTCTCCTCCTCAGGCTTCTGGGAGGGGACATCCGAAATAGCAACAACTGCGTCAGTAACCTCACCTACTGAATGTCTACTTTTCCTCTTGCGCTTCCCCTGCAACATGGGAAAGGCAGATAATGCATCAGAAACCGCAGAGGACGAGAGAAGCGATGTCTTGCAACGTAACTCCAGGGGGAGTTAGAGAGGAAGCGCAGGGCACTGCATGTGTGGGCGAGATCAGTTGGGACGCTTGAGGAGAAAGCTGCGGCATATATTGAACATTGTCTTTAGACTCCTGACCAGTATCCTCCTTGGAGAATGTTGGCTCAGAAAAAAGTCTATCCCTGTAATTTAAAGTTCTTTCAATGCATGAGGAACAGAAAGGGATTGGTGGTTCCACATTGGCATCAAAACACAAAGAACAAGTAACATTTTGCAAAGTTTCCTGGTCCATTCTGACTGACAATGGATCCAAAAATCAAATAAAACAAAAAAAATCAAAAAACAAAATTTAAATCCTAAAAAACTTTACTGTCACTTTAAATTTTAAACTGTAACTTTTTTATCTGCAGAAATGACAGTAAACCTAAACAATATTGCAGATCACCTCTACACCTCAGCAGCTTAGCTGAGGTGCCTACCTGCCTGATGACACCGGTCTTTTCTGATCAGGAGCCGATTTTCTAGTTAACAGATCTGGAACTCAGGAATGTCAGATGAAAGAAACTGGGCGCAGAAATTAGACAAGAGCTGGATTCCACCCAAGAAAGTATCCGAAATACTTATTTCATAGCTAGGGGACTGTGAGTCCCACCCTGATGATTGACATATGCCACAGTTGTGATATTGTCTGTCTGAAAACAAATGAAGAGTTCTCTCTTCAACAGAGGCCAAACCCGAAGAGCCCTGAAAATAGCACAGAGTTCTAAAATTTTGATTGGTAACCTCGTCTCTTGAGATTTCCAAACCCCTTGTGCTGTCAGAGATCCCCAGACAGCTCCCCAACCTGAAAGACTTGAATCTTTTGTGATTACAGTCCAGGTTGGACAAACAAAAGAGGCCCCTTGAACTATAAGACGGTGATCTAACCACCAAGTCAGAGAGAGTCGAACATTGGGTTTTAAGGATATTAATTGTGATATCCTTGTAAAATCCCTGCACCATTGATTCAGCATACAAAGCTGAAAAGATCTCATATGAAAATGAGCAAAAGGGGATCGCGTCCGATGCTGCAGTCATGAGACCTAAAACTTCCATGCACATAGCCACTGAAGGGAATGACTAAGACTGAAGGTTTCGACAAGCTGAAACCAATTTTATTTGTCTCTTATCTGTTAGAGACAGAGTCATGGACACTGAATCTATCTGGAAATCTAAAAAGGTGACCCTTGTCTGAGGAATCAAGGAACTTTTTGGTAAATTGATCCTCCAACCATGTTTTTGAAGAAACAACACTAGTTGATTTGGGAAAGATTCGGCAGAATGTAAAGACTGAGCTAGTACCAAGATATCGTCCAAATAAGGAAACAACACAATACCCTGTTCTCTACAGAGAGTAGGGCACCGAGAACCTTTGAAAAAATTCTTGGAGCTGTCGCTAGGCCAAATGGAAGAGCAACAAATTAGTAATGCTTGTCTAGAAAAGAGAATCTCAGAAACTGATAGTGGTCTGGATGAATCTGAATATGAAGTTATGCATCCTGTAAGTCTATCGTGGACATATAATGACCTTGCTGAACAGAAAGCAGAATAGTCCTTATAGTGACCATTTTGAAAGTTGGCTGAATTAATTTTCTTCTTTGGGACAATGAATAGATTTGAATAAAACCCCAGACCCTGTTCCTAAAACAGAACTGGTATGATTACCCCTGAAAACTCTAGATCTGAAACACTTCAGAAAAACCTGAGCCTTGACTGGATTTGCTGGAACATGTGAGAGAAAAAAATCTTCACAGGAGGTCTTATTCTGAATCCTATTTGATACCCTTGAGAGACAATACTCTGAATCCATTGATTTTGGACAGAATCTGCCCAAATGTTATGGAATTTTTTTTATCTGCCCCCCCCCATCAGCTGAGCTGGAATGAGGGACGCACCTTCATGCGGACTTGGGGGCTGGCTTTGGTTTCTTAAAAGGCTTGGATTTATTCCAACTTGTAGAAGGTTTCCAATTGGAACCAGATTCTTTGGGGGAAGGATTGGCTTTCTGTTCCTTATTCTGTCGAAAAGAACAAAAACTATTAGAAGCTTTAGATTTACCCTTAGATCTTTTATCCTGAGGTAAAAAAACTCCCTTCCCACCAGTGACAGTTGAAATAATTAAATCCAACTGGGAACCAAATAAATTATTACCTTGGAAACAAAGAGATAGTAATCTAGACTTAGATACCATGTCAGCATTCCAATATTTGAGCCACAAAGCTCTTCTAGCTAAAATAGCTAAAGACAGATTTAACATAAATATTGATATCAAGGGGGGCGGAGCCAACTACCGAAGCAACTAGCAGCACATTTCAGGAGCTCCTGGCTTTGAAATTAAATATTGAGTTTTTCTGGGGATAATCCTTAAATTATTTGCTAACTCAAATTCAGATCCCTAATCGAGACCACATATTACAGTCTTCAAACAGGCTGAGAAGATAATTTACATGTTTAAGCCAGGACGCTACTTGCACTGAACAGGAGACAGCGGTAGCTGATATAGAAGGTGATACCTTCATTACAGAGATCTGTGGGGTCTCTATCCCGGGACAATGTTGCTGGAGGCACCTAAAGACAAAATTTGCAAAGAGATCATATGCTTGATCTACGCTCAATACTCATGAAGTGGTATGAGAAAATAGACGTGCGTCACACTTCCCAAGATGGCGATGTACCACAGTTCACTACTCTTGATGACTACTATGGTGGTCTCCAGCATCAGATGAAAGAAAACATCCCAGACCTACTTACCCAATCTCCGGACTGTATAATCAGCCCTACAATACTTAATGGAGACACTTGACTTCCTCATGGCCATGGTGAGTCAGCAAAGAGCTGCGATACCGAAGATGACACTGTGGTGACTCCGGGTGCTGCTGGCCTGAAAGGGGAACTGTACGCGACCGAGATGGAGAGCGACCACGCTCCTGGCACACAAGCAGAGGCACTTCAAGAGGAGATACAGTGCTTGTTACAGAAGTGGCTAGTTTCTCAGGCGGTATAAATCTTTTACAGCTCCTAGACCATCTGTATAAACGTCGGGAGGTAGCAGGCTCTGCAGCTTTTTTCAGTAATTTGTGTGACATACGCCCTATAACTTACATGAGTGCATACATGGTCTGAACACTTATCTAGGGGATCGTTATTCCACTTTCAGAGATCACCAGAGAGTCGGAATAGGATAAAGTTTCATTGACCTGGTCTGGCCCTACTGCGAATATGGTTAGATTAGGCTACACGGTATTGGGACATAATGAACTTCTGCAGCCCTCATGAAAGCTGGCAAACTGTGTTTTATGTCAATTCTTTTTGCCTATTATATTTTTGTGTATCGCTTTAAGCCTATTTAATGTTTGCAATTAATAATGTTTCAGTTTGGTTGACTTTGAAGTGGCATCTTCGGGGAGAGTATGTCCCTCCCTACTGTTGCTTGGTATATTTGCTGTGGTGGGTATTGTATTCATAGGCTTAGTGGTGGTCAGTGCTTGGGGTGCGCAGTACCTGCACTCTGTTAGTGAGAAAGTGGGAGGCTTATGTTCCAACTAATTTGTATTGCCACAGTATGGTCTGATCAGTTTCCCTGAAGGGATGTCGATAAATCTAACTATGCCCCAGAGATGCGGACACACAGATTTTATTAGTCCCAGTGGTCATATTCTGGAAGTAGCTTTTTAGGTTTATTATGGGAGGGATGGACTACTTGAAAGATGTTATTTTTTCTCTGTTTGGACCACATATCCAACAGTTGTGAAAGCCTTTTTGTACCTGCCAGTACTGCTAAAAACAGTTTGTCTCAATTTGGATATCATCCAATGATATGTTTAGCTCCAGTTATAAGGCTTAGTCAGGTTCTCAAAAATGTTTGGTCTTTTGCCTTTGCCATATGTTACTTATGTGGCTCACTCATTTTCAACTGTATTTATAGCTTTTTAGGGATATCATAGCCAGCAGCAGTTATACATTTCCTACTAAGTTGACGTATATGGTATTTAAAACTGGACAATATATTCTTATGCACTGTTATACCACCTAGATGAGCTGATACCTTTCGCACCCTTAAAATACTTCCCATATGTTGTGTGTAGTTTTTGGTTTTGCACTATATAGGATAACTTTCCAAGTTGGTTTCAATATGTAAAAAATGTAGATTGAAAAGTGCAGGGTAACACCAAACTCCTGATATACCTAAAATGTCCCCTAATATAGGTGTATAAGAATGGATAAAAAATTAAAATTAAACAGGAGCGCTATAGCTAAAGGTGCGGATGTAGGTGAAATAAATATACAAACTTATGAGTGTCAGAACTACACAATTTACGTGTTCAACTTCAATATTAGATTAAAATAATAACAAAGTGTCAGGTGCTTAATGATAAAGTGATTCGTGCATACTGTGGTTACAAAAAGTTATTTAAAAAGCAAAATAAGCTAAAGTAAAACAGTGACAAGTTAAGTGTTATTTAGCAGGGCTCTGTCTGAAAATTCTTATTTAATGCAACATACACAAATAACAAAGTAAAAACACAATATATTAAAAAACGGACGTCTCCGTATATAGCTAAATATGCCAATACACCAATACTGTCAGAATGTATCTCCTTATATTCAGAGAAGGGATACAACAGTCCCAGTTAAGGTTATTAAGTGGATTGGTGATACAGTCTTACCCCCCAAACAATTGCAGCTTTCGATGAAGAAAGAAAGAAAATTACTGCCGTAGCAGAAGTGACGTCACTTATAGGGGCGCTGGCCTGATTGAGCACTCCGATTGGTTCCTGTTGCGATCGCTTTCAGGTATCGGCTTCTTAGTTCCACAGTAGTAAGGTATCCGCTCTTTATGTGCCCAAATGCACGCAGGATACTGTTAACGGCTGTTGTGTGTTAAATGCAGCTGTTGGAGTAGAGGCAAAGTTCCATTTATAACCTTCAATAAGGCTTGTAATGTCGGTACATAGACAAGTACCAGGAAGATGCAAAGTTAAAAGTTCCACAAACGACAAGCAGCATCAATTTGTAACAGCAACTAATGGCTGTGGTATACTCCTTGAAGTTTAAAAGTTAGCAACAAACATCAACGCGTTTCTCCCTCTGCAGGGCTCTCTCAAGACTTGTCACTGTTTTACTTTAGCTTATTTTGCTTTTTAAATAACTTTTTGTAACCACAGTATGCACAAATCACTTCATCATTAAGCACCTGACACTTTCTTATTATTTTAATCTAATATTGAAGTTGAACACGTAAATTGTGTAGTTCTGACACTCGTAAGTTTGTATATTTATTTCACCTACATCCGCACCTTTAGCTATAGCGCTCCTGTTTAATTTTAATTTTTTATCCATGGTTTCAATATGTGTTAAGGAGAGTTAATGATATTAGGAACCAGTCTCCCTCTGCTTACTGTTACAGCTAGACATACACAGTTACTTTTACTTGGCGTTCATAGGGTTTATCTAAAACTGTATCTTGCAATGTTATATATAAACAGGCTACCCAACTTGAAATTAAACTTTAAATTTATCCCCAGTAGTGTTAAGTCTGCTATACAAATTAACAATATAATGACAGGCATCTGATTTAGGTTTATTTTTATTTATTTTCTTACTAGTACCTACTAAGCAATGGGTATGCTAATAATTTAGGACGGTATAAAACCCAGAGTTAACAACTAGATTGTGGTTTTAATCTTAAAAGGGACAGTCTAGTCAAAATTAAACTTTCATGATTCAGATAGGGTATGCAATTTTAAACAACTTTCCAATTTACTTCTATTATCTAATTTGCTCAATTCTTTAGATATCCTTTGTTGAAGAAATAGTAATGCACATGTGTGAGCCAATCACACAAGGCCTCTAGGTGCCGCAACCAATCAGCAGCTACTGAGCATATCTAGATATGCTTTTCAGCAAGTGATAAAGAGAATGAAGCAAATTAGATAATAGAAGTAAATTAGAAAGTTGTTTAAAATGACATGCTCTTTCTAAATCACAAAAGAAAAAAAATTGGCTTTCATGTCCCTTTAACTAGATCCTAGTGACCACTTATACTCTTCAACTTAGTGAACATACCAAACTAACATGCTACCATGTTGAGACATGAGCATTTACATATATCTATACATGCCTCATGCAAAGCCTAAAATTTATACTACGGCTATTCTGTTTTAGTTACTGCCCTTTATTGTTCTGTTAATATAAACAGTTTGTTGTCAGTAACCCAGCCCTTAGGATACATCGCTTTAGCCATTACCAGGACAATAGAAACCTTCTATTTGTCGCTTTCTATATACTGTAAACGACACGCTTTTTGGGTATAGGGCCCATACCCAAATAATATGATTTTTTACTGAAATGGATGTTAATACTTGGCTGATTTGCAGTAACTGTAAGTGACAGCATTCAACCATACTGCTGAGATCATAGTGGTATTCTGATATATAGTCTTTTTAATGTCTCACTTCAAGTATCATATTACGTTAAGTCTCATAAGAATGAAACTTTGCACCTATCCATATAAATAATTGCCTCACCCTGATCCCTTCATATATATGCTTACTATCTTCTAACCACTATTCTACTAGTTGTCAGGGGTCCTAGAGTGGCCCCATCTGTAGCAAATAGAAGATATAGCTAAAAAGGTTATTATCTGAGGTTTCATATAAAATTTCATGTTATGTCTCAGATTGTTTTAAATTATGCTTTCTTAAAAGCCTGACCATATATATGCAACTACATGCTGATATTTGGTATACAATGTCCTTTTCTATGTTATGTATGACTAAAGACTTCACTACAATAGAATAGAAAGGAAAGGTATCTCCCCTCACCCTTTCCCACTTTGTGAATCTGAGTGGGTCATACCCAATATCCCTTTTCCGGCTTCGTCCAGTGAGGACAGCAATCCCTGAGGGGAGATACAACCCACATCCCTTACACATAGTGGTTTATTATGGAGTTACAACTTCATGCACAGTTCCTAGTTATCTTTTGAATAATTTATCTACTTTTTGCCAACACAGTTTTAAAATTCTATTTTTCGGCTCCGCCCCCCTTCCCCCTCCACCTGACACCTTCAATATCCCTACTGAGAGTACCCCTCCTTCCCCTATATGTCCTCATACCATTGAGCTTACCTCGTAAGCAAAGGAAACTTAATCCTATAGAAACCCTTCAATTCCCTAATTTATTTTTCAACCATCTTGTTTACTCGGTGATCCTACCAATTTACAAGTTTGGATAGCCTTTGCAGTAGGGCTAACACATTGTTTCTCTTGAAAGTCAATAGATAGATTGACAAAGGATTTCTTATACTAATATTGCTATTTTCGTTAAAAATGCCTACATTTAGTGGATCACCTAAATACACCTAGACTGTGATAAATCACTGATGATTGAAATACATAAACGTTACTTGATAACCCCTTCCCTTAAAATAGGAAAATCAAGATTCACCGCTTGAGACCCATTAGTGGTCTTATACTGGTTCCAATTACCTTCTTTGATTTAATATACTCTTTATGTTTTATAAAAGGTCCAAGAGTGACCTTATAGCTCTTTAGAGGATAAATAGTCTGATAGGCGTAATTTACATATCTTGATCTCGCAAATGTCTTACAACTTTGATTTTCTTCTTAAGTTTGCTCTCTGAGTTGATGTCTTGAAATTACTTATTTGTATAGTTTGGATTGACATTTCTTTACTGTATGCCTTAAAGTGAATCTCAATAAAAATTCTTTAAAATAAAATATTGATATCAAAAATAGTATCACAGATAAAATGATTAGCATGTTGAAGCAAGCAAACAATGCTAGACAAATCAGGATCTGTTTCCTGTTGCGCTAAGCTTTCCAACCAAAAAGTTGATGCAGCTGCAACATCAGCCATGGATATACCAGGCCTAAGAATGTAGCCAGAAAATAAATAAGCTTTCCTTAGATAAGATTCAAGTTTCCTATCTAAAGGGTCCTTAAAAGAAGTACTATCTTCCATAGGAATAGTAGTACGTTTGGCAAGAGTAGAAATAGAGCCATCAACCTTAGGGATTTTTTCCCAAAACTCCAATCTAACTGCTGGCAAAGGATACAACTTTTTAAACCTAGAAGAAGGAATAAAAGACGTACCAGGCCTATTCCATTCCTTTGAAATCATATCAGAAATAGCATCAGGAACTGGAAAAACCTCTGGAGTAACTACAGGAGGTTTATAAACAGAATTTAAACGTTTACTAGTTTTAGTATCAAGAGGACTAGTTTCCTCAATATCCAAAGTAATCAACACCTCTTTTAACAAGGGACGAATATACTCCATCTTAAAGAGATAAGTAGATTTGTCAGTGTCAATATCTGAGGTAGGATCTTCTGAACCAGATAGATCCATCAGAGGAGGATAATTCAGTATGTTGTCGGTCATTTTAAAACTTCTCATAAAGTTGATGAAATTTCAAAGACCTTTTACGTTTATTAGAAGGCGGAATAGCAGACAAAGCCTTCTGAATCGCATCAGCAATAAAATCTTTTATATTCACAGGGATATCATGTACATTAGATGTTGAAGGAACAACAGGCATTGTACTAGTACTGATGGATACATTCTCTGCATGTAAAAGCTTATCATGACAACTGTTACATACTACAGCTGGAGATATAATCTCTGCTAACTTACAACAGATAGACTTAGCTTTGGTAGAACTGTTATCATGCAGCAGGGTTCCAACAGTGGTTTCTGACACAGGATCAGATTGAGACATCTTGCAAATGTAAGAGAAAAAAACAACATATAAAACAAAATTATCCATTTCCTTATATGGCAGTTTCAGGAATGGGAAAAGAATGCAAACAGCCCTCTGAGCACAAAAAAAGGCATATAGGAAGTGGGGTTTAATTAATTAAATTATTTGGCGCAAAGTATGACGCGCAACGCAAAAACAAAATTTATGCTTACCTGATAAATGTATTTCTTTCTTGACACGATGAGTCCACGAATCATCTAATTACTAATGGAAATATCACTCCTGCCCAGCAGGAGGCGGCAAAGAGCACCACAGCATAAACTTAATTATCACCTCCCTTCCCTCCCACCCCAGTCATTCGACTGAAGTAAAGGAGAGAAAGGAAGCAACAAGGTGCAAAGGTGTCTGAAGTTTATAACATACCAACAACCTGTCTAAAGAACAGGGCGGGCCGTGGACTCTTCGTGTCAAGAAAGAAAGAAATTTATCCGGTAAGCATAAATTTTGTTTTCTTTCTAATAACACGATGAGTCCACGGATCATCTAATTACTCATGGGAATCAATACCCAAGCTAGATTACACAGATAAGGGAAGGACAAGACAGGGAACCTAAATGGAAGGCACCACTTCTTGAATAACCTCTCTCCCAAAAGTGTCAAATGTATAGAATTTTGAAAAAAAAGTGTGAAGAGAGGACCAAGTTGCAGCCTTGCAAATCTGTTCTACCGAAGCTTCATTTTTGAATGCCCATGAGGTAGAAACAGCCCTCATGGAATGAGACGTAACTCTGGAGGTTGCTGTCCAGCAGTTTCATAGGCAAAACGTATGATACTCTTCAGCCACAAAGAAAGGGAAGTAGCCGTAGCTTTCTCTGACCCTTACGTTTTCCAGAGAAAACCACAAATAAGGCAGAAGACTGACGAAAATCCTTAGTCGCCTGTAAATAGAATTTTAGTGCACGAACCACTTAGTAGAAGGATTAGGGCACAAGAAAAGAACAACAATCTCCTGATTAATGTTCCGGTCGGAAACTACTTTAGGTGGAAAACCTAATTTTGTACGCAAAACTACCTTATCCGAATGAAAATTAAGGTAAGGAGACTCACGCTGCAATGCCGAGAGCTCTGACACTCTACGAGCAGAAGAAATATCGACAAGAAACAAAACTTTCCAAGATAACAACTTAATATCTAAGGAATGCATAGCCTCAAACAAAGACTCTTGAAGAACCTTTAAGAACTAAATAAAGACTCTAGGGATGAGTAACTGGTTTGGTTTGAACACATGCCTGATCCTGACCAAGGCCTGACAAAAAAATTGCACGTCTGGTACGTCCGCCAGATGTTTATGTAACAAAATAAACAAGGCAGATATTTGACCCTTTAGGGAACTTGCCGATAATCCCTTCTCCAAACCTTCTTGGAGAAAGGACAGAATTCTAGGAATCCTAAATCTACTCCAAGAGTAGCCCTTGGAATCACACCAATATAGATATTTATGCCATATCTTGTGGTAAATCTTTCTAGTCACAGGTTTACGAGCCTGAATCATGGTCTCAATGACCGGTTCCGAAAATCCCCGCTTGGATAAGATTAAGCGTTCAATCTCCAAGCAGTCAGCTTCAGAGAAACTAGATTTGGATGAAGGAAGGGCCCTTGAAGTAGAAGGTCCTTCCTCAACAGAAGTCTCCAAGGTGGAAGAAATTACATGTCCACCAGGTCTGCATACCAAATCCTGCAAGGCCAAGCCGGTGCAATGAGGATCACTGACACCCTCTTCTGCTTGATTCGAGCAATGACCCGAGGAAGAGCGAACAGAGGAAATAGGTATGCAAGACTGAAATTCCAAGGTACCGCCAGGGCGTTTATCAGTACTGCCTGAGGGTCCCTTGACCTCGATCCGTACCTCGGAAGCTTGGCATTCTGCCAAGATATCCAATTCCGGCTGACCCCATTTGAGAATCAGGCTGGAAAACATTTCCGGATGGAGTTCCCACTCCCCGGGTAAAAGGTCTGTCTGCTCAGGAAGTCCGCTTTCCAGTTGTCCACCCCTGGGATGTGGATCGCCAACAGAAAGCAATTGTGGGTCTCCGTCCACCGAATTATCTTGGCTACCTCTGTCATGGCTAAGGAACTCCATGTTCCTCCCTGATGATTGATGTAAGCCACTGAAGTTATGTTGTCCGACTGGAACCTGATGAACCGGGCCAAGGCTAACTGGGGCCAGGCCAGAAGAGCATTGAAGATTGCTCTCAGCTCCAGATTGTTTATGGGCAGAACAGACTCTGACTGAGTCCAAGTTCCCTGAGCCTTTAGAGAGCCCCAGATTGCTCCCCATCCGAGAAGGCTGGCGCCTGTTGTCACAATCACCCAGGAGGCTCTGCGAAAGCAGGTTCCCTTGGAGAGATGATCCTGAGACAACCACCAAAGAAGAGAATCCCTTGTCTCCTGCTCCAGCTGTATTTGTGGAGACAAATACGCATAATCTCCGTTCCATTGACTAAGCATGTTTAGCTGGAGAGGTCTGAGGTGGAAATGAGCGAACTGGATGATGTCCATTGCCGCCACCATCAGCCCGATTACCTCCATGCACTGATCCACTGATGGCCGAGGAGCGGACTGAAGCGCTAGGCAAGCATCGAAAATCTTTGATTTCGTGACTTCTGTCAGAAAATTTTTCATTGATAGGGAATCTATTATGGTTCCCAAGAAAGTTACCCTTGTATTTAAAACTAAGGAGATCTTTTCCAAATTTACCTTCCATCCGTGAGATTGCAGGAAAGATAACATTTCTGTGTGGGACCTTGTTTGTTGAAAGGATGGCACCTGGACCAGGATGTCGTCCAGATAAGGCGCCACTGCAATGCCCCGTAATCGAAGCACTGCCAACAGGGATCCCAGAACCTTTGAGAAAATTCTGGGAGCTGTGGCAAGGCCGAAAGGAAGAGAAATGGAATTGTTTGTCTACAAATGCAAACCTTAGAAACTTGTGATAATCCCTGTGAATGGGAACATGCAGGTACACGTCCTTTAAATCCACTGTTGTCATAAAGTGACCCTCTTGGGGCAAAGAAAGAATGGAACGAATAGTTTCCATCTTGAAGGACGGTACTCTGAGGAATTTGTAGTTCCCAAAAAGGAGGGAACTTTCAGACCAATTTTAGATCTCAAGAGTCTAAACAAACAGATTGGAATAAAACCCCAGACCCCGTTCCTGCATTGGAACAGGAACTATCACTCCCAGGTCGGAGAGGTCCCATACACAGTGTAAGAACGCCTCTCTTTTTGTCTGGTCTACAGATAATCTTGAAAGAAGAAACCTGCCTCTGGGAGGAAAATTCTTGAACTCTAGTTTGTATCCCTGGGACACTATGTCCACTGCCCAGGGATCCTGAACACCTCAAACCCAAGCCTGAGCGAAGAAGGAAAGCCTGCCCCCTACAAGATCCGGTCCCGGATCGGGGGCAGGCCCTTAATGCTGTCTTTGATTCAATAGCAGGCTTTTTAGATTGCTTTCCTTTGTTTCAAGACTGATTAGGTCTCCAGGAAGGTTTGGACTGTTCTTGCTTGGAAGAGGAAGAATTTCCCTTGAAATTTCGAAAGGAACGAAAATTACTCTGACGTCCCTTTTGTTTGTTTCTCTTATCCTGATGGAGACAATGACCCTTTCCTCCCGTAATATCAGAGATAATTTCCGTCAAACCTGGTCCAAACAAGGTCTTTCCCTTGTAAGGAATCGCTAAAAGTTTAGACAGATGACACATTCGCAGACCAAGGTTTTAACCATAAAGCTCTGCGGGCTAGTACAGCAAAAACTGAAATCTTTGCTCCCAGTTTGATAACCTGTAGGGAAGCATCAGTAATAAAGGAATTAGCCAACTTAAGGGCTTTTATCCTATCCTGGATCTCATCAAGGGGAGTGTCTGTCCTAATAGCATCAGACAACACATCAAACCAATATGCCGCCGCCCTAGTGATGATAGCAATGCACACAACAGGTTGCCATTGTAAACCCTGGTGTACATACATCTTCTTGAGTAACCCCTCTAACTTTTTGTCCATAGGCTCTTTAAAGGCACAACTATCCTCTATGGGCATAGTGATTCTCTTGGCCAGAGTGGAAATCGCTCCTTCCACCTTGGGTACTGTTTGCCAAGCCTCCTTGATAGAGTCCGCTATGGGAAACATCTTTTTAAATATAGGAGAAGGAGAAAAAGGGATACCCAGTCTATCCCATTCCTTAGCAATTATCTCAGTAGCTCTATCTGGTACAGGAAAAACCTCCACAGAGGAAGGTACATCAAAATATTTGTTTAGCTTACTGGACTTTTTAGGATTAACTACGACCATGGTGTCCCTGTCGTCCAATGTAGCTAAAACCTCCTTGAGTAACAGACGGAGGTGTTCTAGCTTAAACCTGAAAGATACAACTTCAGTATCAGCAGGAGGAATTACACTGTCAGAATCTGAGATTTCACCCTCAGATGCTGTCGAAGTATCCTTCTCAGGCTTATGAGAGGGGGGATTCGAAATAGCAACGACTGTCAGTAACCTCGCTTGCTGAATGTTTATTCTTCCTCTTTGCTTTTCCCATGTTGCAGGGAAAGCACGACAATGCATCAGAGACTGCAGAAGACATAAGGGAAACAATGTCTTGCAACGTAACTCCAGGAGCAGTTAGAGAGGAAACGCAGGGCACTGCATGTGTGGGCTGTAAAATTTGGGACGCTTGAGGAGAAAGCTGCGGCATATATTGAACATTGTCATTAGACTCCTGAATAGCATCCGCCTTAGAAAATGTTGTCTGAGAAAAAAAGTCTATCCATATAATTAAAAAGTTCTTTTAATACATGAACAGAAAGGGGATTGGTGGTTCCACATTGGCATCAAAACATAGAACAATTGACATTTTGCAGGGCCTCTTGGTCCATTCTGACTCACAAAGGATCAAAAAATCAAGTAAAAAGGTCTAAATCTTTTATTAAAATTTAAACAGAAAAAACGTTACTGTCACTTTAATTTTTAAACCGTAACTTTTTTACTCTTTTTATTTTTCTAAGCAAAAAAAGAAGCTAAAAGTAATTCAAAACACCTCAGCTTATTTGCTGAAGTGCCTACCTGCCCTGCTGACACCGTAACTTTGATAATCCCCTTAGTAGAAGATTCGGAACTCGGCAACAGATGTATTGACCTGCTCTCTGGTTCTAGAAACGCAAGTCCTTAGACAAACATGCGTAATCTAGCTGAGACTGTTATCGCTTTCCCCCCGGTCCCAGGAAGAAAGGAAAAGTGGCACGCAACACCAATTGCCGCCTCTCAAAGCTCCGACCCTCGTGGGCGTGTCAAAAAGGAAATCTCCCGGTTGGCATCTTTGTTTTAAAAGTGAAAAAGGGGTAGTGTACAAGCGCTAAGGTAATCCCCAAGCTGTATCCAAAAAGAGATCCTAACCAACCTCCAAAAAATATGCACAAGTAGTAAGAAGTGAATACAGCGCCAACAAGAGGCCAAGGGATAAATATACTCACAGAGAGATAAAAGAAGATTATTTAATGAACCATGTTAAAAAGCATCAGTAATAAAAGACTATATATAAAAAATGTAAAAAAGCACATTTAAATAAAATTACAAATACAGGAATATCTTACAGAAGCGGCTCAAAGGGCCAAAGCTGATAATTACAATAAAAACAGAGGTAATAACAGGTGATCAGTGTGAGTGGTACACCAGAATAAGAGTGTATACTAATAAAACAGAATTAGCCTAAGTACAACTATAACAAGTGCATCAAGCAAAAAACTAATAAACAATAATACAAACAATAGTGTTCAAAATTAGTGTTTCAAAAATAGTGTTCCAAAAATTAGAAAAATGCACTGCAGTGCAAAAAAAGGGGGGTAGCAAAATAATTGTATAGATATGATCAAATAGTGAGTGAGTGCAAATGGATATAAAAATGCTAGCTACTTAATCCAGTGAGGTTAAGATATAATTAAATAAAATACACAATAGGCAATAACATAAAAAATAATAAAATACACAATATGTAATAACATAAAAAATAAAATATAATCCAAAAAAGTGTTCAAAAAGTTGATCAACAAATGTTAGTGAAGAACAAAAATAAGTCAATCAAAACTAAAAAATGGGTGATGAAAAGCAAGGTGAAAGTGAGGGAGTTGATTCCTTCCAATGTAAGTTACTTTAACAGATCCAAATTCCTGAGTGTGGTAGCTGAAGTAGCTGATTGGATCCTAGCACCTGTCAGCTGCTCCTATGGTATCCTAAAAAGTGTCCCTGTAAAAAAAGAAATTCACAACATAATGTATCCAATATGAGAATGAAGTAAAGATTAAAGTAATGCTTACCAATATGTCAACGCGTTTCTGCCCTCAAAAAGGGCCTTTCTCAAGACTAGAATATTGGTAATGGAAGCTAGCCTTATATACAGTTTAGAAGTAGCCTATATGGTAGTTTAATTGATTAATTGTATTGTTTGGGCGCCAAATCCCTCCACTTCCTGTGTAACATCTAAAAGATTCCCCCATAAAGTGTAGCATCACTTCCTGTATAACATCTAAAAGATTCCCCTCCACTTCCTGTGTAACATCTAAAAGACACAGGAAGTGATACTACACTTTATGGGGGAATCTTTTAGATGTTACACAGGAAGTGGAGGGGAATCTTTTAGATGTTACACAGGAAGTGGAGGGGAATCTTTTAGATGTTATACAGGAAGTGATGCTACACTTTATGGGGGAATCTTTTAGATGTTACACAGGAAGTGGAGGGATTTGGCGCCCAAACAATACAATTAATCAATTAAACTACCATATAGGCTACTTCTAAACTGTATATAAGGCTAGCTGCCATTACCAATATTCTAGTCTTGAGAAAGGCCCTTTTTGAGGGCAGAAACGCGTTGACATATTGGTAAGCATTACTTTAATCTTTACTTCATTCTCATATTGGATACACTATGTTGTGAATTTCTTTTTTTACAGGGACACTTTTTAGGATACCATAGGAGCAGCTGACAGGTGCTAGGATCCAATCAGCTACTTCAGCTACCACACTCAGGAATTTGGATCTGTTAAAGTAACTTACATTGGAAGGAATCAACTCCCTCACTTTCACCTTGCTTTTCATCACCCATTTTTTAGTTTTGATTGACTTATTTTTGTTCTTCACTAACATTTGTTGATCAACTTTTTGAACACTTTTTTGGATTATATTTTATTTTTTATGTTATTGCATATTGTGTATTTTATTATTTTTTATGTTATTGCCTATTGTGTATTTTATTTAATTATATCTTAACCTCACTGGATTAAGTAGCTAGCATTTTTATATCCATTTGCACTCACTCACTATTTGATCATATCTATACAATTATTTTGCTACCCCCCTTTTTTTGCACTGCAGTGCATTTTTCTATTTTTTGGAACACTATTTTTGAAACACTAATTTTGAACACTATTGTTTGTATTATTGTTTATTAGTTTTTTGCTTGATGCACTTGTTATAGTTGTAATTAGGCTAATTCTGTTTTATTAGTATACACTCTTATTCTGGTGTACCACTCACACTGATCACCTGTTATTACCTCTGTTTTTATTGTAATTATCAGCTTTGGCCCTTTGAGCCGCTTCTGTAAGATATTCCTGTATTTGTAATTTTGTTTAAATGTGCTTTTTACATTTTTTATATATAGTCTTTTATTACTGATGCTTTTTAACATGGTTCATTAAATAATCTTCTTTTATCTCTCTGTGAGTATATTTATCCCTTGGCCTCTTGTTGGCGCTGTATTCACTTCTTACTATCTTTGTTTTAAAATTAAACCGCCGGGAGCAGTGAAAACCGAGAAAGCTGAGCCCAATTTCTCTCCGCCCCAGTGCCAGCATAAGAAGTTGTCAACATAAGGCCCCTCTATCTATAGAAGAGTTTATGTGTCCCATTCTTAATAAAGTGCCTTAATTTTCTCTGAGTCTTCTTACTTCCCCAGAATATTAGGTTAGCACTTACCTCATAAATCTGCCCGACAGCAAGGCAGCTCACCAGGTTTGAGAGGTCCTCTCCCTCACATTGGACCTGTGGAAAAGAATAAAGACTGAGTAATATTACTCAGGCTTTAGGAGTTAGGGCAGCATAAACTATATGGGAGGTGCAGTGAGAATTATGTCCCACAAGTTCCCATTGCTCTAAAGCCACCACTGCTCTACTGAAGAGACTGATATGGACTACAGCTACACCCTAGGACAGAGCAGCACAATCTTGTACCACTTAAAAAATAAACTCTTGATTGAAGAATCTTTTACCAACACCGGACTTTACCACTTCCTTGCTCTAACGTAGGCAAAGAGAATGACTGGGGTGGGAGGGAAGGGAGGTGATATTTAACAGTCTATGCTGTGGTGCTCTTTGCCGCCTCCTGCTGGGCAGGAGTGATATTCCCATTAGTAATTAGATGATCCGTGGACTCATCGTGTCATTAGAAAGAAATGGCATTTTTTGGTGCTAACAACATCCGGAAATGACGCAATTTGCGTCACGGCAGACGCAAACTTGTGCAAGGAAACCTGGCGTTAACTAAGACGCCGGAAATGACAAATTTGCGTCACCGAATGTACCTTTGCGCCAAAGAAAATTCTCGCGCCAAGAATGACGCAATAAATAGCATTTTGCGACCTTGCGAGCCTAATTTTGCCCGCAAAAATTTATGAAAAAGCAGTCAATTTGAAGAAAAGACTATACCCCAGGTAAAATAAAAAAAACAAAACAAACAAAAACAACTTCCTAAATAGGTTTCCCAATTTTGAAACTGATTGTCTGCAAAAGGAAATGTACATAAACCTGACTTATGGCAAATATAAGTACAATACATTAATTTAAAACATTATATTAATACATAAAGTGCAAAACCATAGCTGAGAGTGTCTTAAGTAATAAAAACATACTTACCGAAAGACACCCATCCACATATTGCAGATAACGGTTTCAGTACTGGTTTGGCTATCAGTAGAGGTAATGGAATATGAGAGTATATTGTCGATCTGAAAAGGGAGGTAGGAGATGAATCTCTACGACCGACAGAGAACCTTTGAAAAGATTTCCCATGAGGAAAACCATAGAAATCAATAGATGATACTCCCTTCACATCCCTCTGACAAACACTGTACTTGAGAGGAATAGGGCTTCAAAATGCTGAGAAGCGCATATCGCAGAAGAAAATCAAGCACAAACTTAATTCACCACCTCCATAGGAGGCAAAGTTTGTAAAACTGAATTGTGGGTGTGTTGAAGGGTGTATTTATAAGCATTTTGAGGTTTGGGAAACTTTGCCCCTCCTGGTTGGATTGTATATCCCATATGTCACTAGCTCATGGACTCTTGCCAATTACATGAAAGAACACACACACCCCAAACACATTTTTCACACTTTTTGTTGTAGATTTTATGTCACATAATATATACATAAAATTAAGTTCTAGTTAACCCTTTAAGGACACAGCTTTCTGTTTGCTCAATTGTTTTATGACGGAAAAATTCTGTCATATGTCCTTAAGAGGTTAATTCTGCTGAATAAAAACACACACAATATTTATATATTTCCTAAGAGAAAAATGGAAAGATTCTCATACACTAAAATAAAGAAAAACTTAAAAAGTTAAGGGACAGTCTACATCCTAGTCATCTTAAAGTCTTACCTTAGATTAAGCTTCAAATAGCCTCCTGCACCCCTATCTATATCATGCAGCAGAAACCATAAAAGTTATTTTAAAATGAATATTGTTTCTGGACAGTTTAAAATGTCTGCCAAACTCCACCCACTGATGACATCACGATCTGGGCTGCATATTGCTTTCAATCACAAAAGGCTCACTAGTTAGTTGGATTCAACAGACTGTCAATGCTATTCAGCAGAGTACATAGATGCAGCCCAGATTGTGATGTCATTGGTGGGTGGAGCTTGGCAGCCATTTCAAACTGGCCAGAAACCATATTAATTTTAAAATAACTTTACCGTTCCAGCTGCATTAGAAAGGGGTGCAGGAGACTATTTGCAGCTTAATCTAAGGCACTGGTTTTAAAACCTGTTCTCAGGCCTCCCCAACATGCCAGGTTTTCTGGATTACCTTGGATGAGAGTAGGTAAAATAACCACGTTTACTAATCATCTGATTATTTCACCTGTGCTCCAGTTCAGATGAGACTTTCCACATAGATATAGCGATTTGTTTTATTGAAGCTTGTTCTGATGCCTTGCCTTTTTTAGGGAGGCACGATTCTTTGATATATGCTGTTTATCATACTCAAATTACCATCTCGTCTAGACCGCACCCTAACTACTTTCTTCATAAGTAAATCTTGCAGTACAGTTTAATATTGACTTATTTTCTCTTCCTAGCTTAGCAAGACTGTTTAGCATTGATACAACATTTTACCTTTCTGTTCTTTGGTCTAAAAGAGGCCACTACATAAACTAATATTCCTCTATTGTATATCATATATGGCATAAGGCCCATGTGTGGCCTTTAGTGTCCCAAGAGGATCTTTTACTATAGCTACAAACAAAAACGAGGTTTCAATAACACATGCATTGTCATAATCACTGATTATATTTACTTAAACAAGTTTGCCTGGTAGGTTTATTTCCTGTTACTATGTTATTGTGGGTCTGCACTTATTTACTTTTAGCATGCTGTTAAAATGTGTCTACAAAATACTTTATATATAGATAGCTAACATGCCTAACTGCATTTTTCACCAAAGGATTTATTAACTTGGTATTTACTCAAGTATATTATAACTGTTGGTCATACAAAACTGGGGAATGGGTAATAAAGGGATTGCCTATGTTTTTAAACAAAAATGATTATGGTGTTGACTGTCCCTTTAGTCTTAAAGTGCATAGTTTTGCAGTTATCTTAATTTAACAGCCATGTGCAAGCCTTGTTGTCTGCTGGCTCAAACTAATATGTTTAGACTTCAGCTGATACTTTATTCTATAGCAAGACAACAAAAACAAAATGTATGCTTACCCGATAAATGTATTTCTTTGACACGGTCAACAGAATCAGCAATTACTGTTGGGAATATCACTCCTGGCCAGCTGGAGGCAGCAAAAAGCACCACAGCAAAGCTGTTAAAGGGATATTCCAGCCAAAACCACATGGTTGCATTTTGGCATTGAACAGAAGCAATTTCGTAATATACATGTATTAGCAAAAATGCTTCAAATAAAAGCTATAGCTGTTTCAAAAGTGTATTTAAGTAAGCACTGTACACCAGCATTTTAAACACAGCACTTGCTCAGAGAGCCTAAGGTGCTTATACCATCTGATAATGGCTCAAATTTAAATGTGGACTGGAATGTCCCTCTAAGTATCACTTCCCTTCCCACAACCCCCAGTCATTCAACCGAAGGAAAAGGAGAGAAAGGAAATAACACAAGATGCAGAGGTTTATTAAAAAAAAAAAAAAAAAAAAAAAAAGAATGTCATGGACTCACCGTGTCAAGAAATAAATTCAATTTATCAGGTAAAAGCATAAATTTTGTTTTCTTTTCTAAGACACGGTACGTCCACGGAATCAGCAATTACTCATCTAGAGGACACCGATGATTAGGGAGGAACAAGACAGGTAACCTTAACATAGGTTCTTCAAGCAGTGGTGCTTTTTCTCCCAAATGAAACCTCAGCCGAGGCAAGAATATAAAATTTATAGAATTTAGAAAGAAAAAAAAAAAAAGTGCAAAAAAGACCAAGTCTCAGCCTTGCAAATCTGTTCCACAGATGCCTCATTCTTGAAGGACCAAGAAGAAGAAGAAACAGCCCTAGTGGAATGAGCTGTAATACTCTCCGGAGGCTGCTATCCAGCAGTCCTATACCCCAAACGAATAATACCTCTCAACCAGAGAGAAAGAACCAGCAGAAGCTTTCTGTCCCTTACTCTTCCCAGAAAGCAAACAATGCAGAAGGCTGACGAAAATTCTATTTGCAGGCGACTAAGGATTTAAGGCCCTGCACAACATCTAAGTTGTGCAACAAACGTTCCTTATGAGGAGGAGGATTAGGACAAAGGAGGAATAACAATCTCCTGATTAAAGTTTTCATCCGATAACTTGGAAGAAAAAAAAAAAAAAAAAAAAACTTAGTACGAAGAACCACCTTATCAACATAAAAGATAAGATGAGGCTAATCACACTGCAGTGCTGAGAGTTCCTGAAACTCGCCGAGCAGAAAAGATAGCAATAAGTAACAAAACCTTCCAGGATAACAACTTAATATCCATGGAATGCAAAGACTCAAAACGGAGCCTGCTGCAAAACTTTAAGAACAAGGTTACGGCTCTAAAGAGGAGCAACCGACAAACACAGGCCTGAATCTGACCAGGGCCTGACAAAGAGATTGCACATCTAGCACGTCCACCAGACTCTTATGTTTCACCTCCTCCTTGCACTGAAGGCAAAGAGAACGACTGGGGGTTGTGGGAAGGGAAGTGATACTTAACAGCTTTGCTGCTGTGCTCTTTGCCTCCTCCTGCTGGCCAGGAGTGATATTCCCAACAGTAAATGCTGATTCCGTGGACTCACCGTGTCTTAAGAAAGAAATGTATTACTGTCCTTTAAACATTCTAAAAACAGAATTTATGCTTACCTGATAAATTACTTTCTCTTGCGGTGTATCCAGTCCACGGATTCATCCTTACTTGTGGGATATTCTCATTCCCTACAGGAAGTGGCAAAGAGAGCACACAGCAAAGCCGTCCATATAGCTCCCCCTCTGGCTCTGCCCCCAGTCATTCGACCGACGGTTAGGAGAAAAAGGAGAAACCATAGGGTGCAGTGGTGACTGTAGTTTAAACAAAAACTTTTACCTGACTTAATTGCCAGGGCGGGCCGTGGACTGGATACACCGCAAGAGAAAGTAATTAATCAGGTAAGCATAAATTCTGTTTTCTCTTGCAAGGTGTATCCAGTCCACGGATTCATCCTTACTTGTGGGATACCAATACCAAAGCTTTAGGACACGGATGAAGGGAGGGAACAAGACAGGTAACCTAAACGGAAGGCACCACTGCTTGCAAAACCTGTCTCCCAAAAATAGCCTCCGAAGAAGCAAAAGTATCGAATTTGTAAAATTTGGCAAAAGTATGCAGTGAAGACCAAGTCGCTGCCTTACAAATCTGTTCAACAGAAGCCTCATTCTTGAAGGCCCAAGTGGAAGCCACAGCTCTGGTGGAATGAGCTGTAATTCGTTCAGGAGGCTGCTGCCCAGCAGTCTCATAAGCCAATCGGATGATGCTTTTCAACCAGAAGGAAAGAGGTAGCCGTCGCTTTTTGACCTCTCCTCTTACCAGAGTAGACAAACAAACAAAGATGAGGTTTGTCTGAAATCCTTAGTTGCTTGTAAATAGAATTTCAAAGCACGAACCACATCAAGATTGTGTAAAAGCCATTCCTTCTTAGAAAGTGGATTAGGACACAGAGAAGGAACAATGATTTCCTGGTTAATGTTCTTATTAGAAACAACTTTAGGAATAAAACCAGGTTTGGTACGCAAAACTACCTTAGCTGCATGGAACACCAGATAGGGTGAATTACACTGCAAAGCAGACAATTCAGAAACTCTTCGAGCAGAAGATAAAGCTACCAAAAACAAAAACTTTCCAAGATAATAACGTAATATCTATGGAATGTAAAGGTTCAAACGGAACCCCTTGAAGAACTGAAAGAACAAAATTTAGACTCCATGGAGGAGCCACAGGTTTATAGACAGGCTTGATTCTGACTAACGCCTGTGCAAACGCTTGAACATCTGGCACTTCTGCCAGACGCTTGTGTAAAAGGATAGACAGAGCGGATATCTGCCCCTTTAAGGAACTAGCTGATAAACCTTTCTCCAATCCTTCTTGGAGAAAACATAATTTATGCTTACCTGATAAATTTATTTCTCTTGTGGTGTATCCAGTCCACGGATCATCCATTACTTATGGGATATTAACTCCTCCCCAACAGGAAGTGCAAGAGGATTCACCCAGCAGAGCTGCTATATAGCTCCTCCCCTAACTGCCATTACCAGTCATTCGACCGAAAACATGCAGAGAAAGGAAAACCATAGGGTGCAGTGGTGACTGTAGTTTAATGGAAAGATTACCTGCCTTAAAGTGACAGGGCGGGCCGTGGACTGGATACACCACAAGAGAAATAAATTTATCAGGTAAGCATAAATTATGTTTTCTCTTGTTAAGTGTATCCAGTCCACGGATCATCCATTACTTATGGGATACCAATACCAAAGCTAAAGTACACGGATGACGGGAGGGACAAGCAGGCTCTTTATACGGAAGGAACCACTGCCTGAAGAACCTTTCTCCCAAAAACAGCCTCCGAAGAAGCAAAAGTGTAAAATTTGGAAAAAGTATGAAGAGAAGACCAAGTTGCAGCCTTGCAAATCTGTTCAACAGAAGCCTCATTCTTAAAGGTCCAAGTGGAAGCCACAGCTCTAGTAGAATGTGCTGTAATTCTTTCAGGAGGCTGCTGTCCAGCAGTCTCATAGGCTAACCGTATTATGCTACGAAGCCAAAAGGAGAGAGAGGTAGCCAAAGCTTTTTGACCTCTCCTCTGACCAGAATAAACGACAAACAGGGAAGACGTTTGTAGAAAATCCTTAGTTGCCTGTAGATAAAATTTCAGGGCACGGACTACATCTAGATTGTGTAGCAGACGTTCCTTTTTCGAAGAAGGATTAGGACACAAAGATGGAACCACAATCTCTTGATTGATATTCCTGTTAGTGACCACCTTAGGTAGGAACCCAGGTTTAGTACGCAGAACTACCTTGTCTGAATGAAAAATCAGATAAGGAGAATCACAATGTAAGGCAGATAACTCAGAGACTCTTCGAGCCGAGGAAATCGCCATTAAAAACAGAACTTTCCAAGATAACAACTTGATATCAATGGAATGAAGGGGTTCAAACGGAACCCCCTGTAAAACATTAAGAACTAAGTTCAAACTCCATGGTGGAGCAACAGTTTTAAACACAGGCTTGATCCTAGCTAAAGCCTGACAAAAAGCTTGAACGTCCGGAACTTCTGACAGACGTTTGTGTAAAAGAATGGACAGAGCTGAAATCTGTCCCTTTAAGGAACTAGCGGATAAACCCTTTTCTAAACCTTCTTGTAGAAAAGACAATATCCTCGGAATCCTAACCTTACTCCATGAGTAACTCTTGGATTCGCACCAATATAAGTATTTACGCCATATCTTATGGTAAATCTTTCTGGTAACAGGCTTCCTAGCCTGTATTAAGGTATCAATAACTGACTCAGAAAAACCACGTTTTGATAAAATCAAGCGTTCAATTTCCAAGCAGTCAGCTTCAGAGAAATTAGATTTTGATGTTTGAAGGGACCCTGGATCAGAAGGTCCTGTTTCAGAGGTAGCGACCAAGGTGGACAGGATGACATGTCCACTAGATCTGCATACCAAGTCCTGCGTGGCCATGCAGGCGCTATTAGAATCACTGATGCTCTCTCCTGTTTGATTCTGGCAATCAATCGAGGAAGCATCGGGAAGGGTGGAAACACATAAGCCATCCCGAAGGTCCAAGGTGCTGTCAAAGCATCTATCAGAACCGCTCCCGGATCCCTGGATCTGGACCCGTAACGAGGAAGCTTGGCGTTCTGTCGAGACGCCATGAGATCTATCTCTGGTTTGCCCCAACGTCGAAGTATTTGGGCAAAGACCTCCGGATGAAGTTCCCACTCCCCCGGATGAAAAGTCTGACGACTTAAGAAATCCGCCTCCCAGTTCTCCACTCCCGGGATGTGGATTGCTGACAGGTGGCAAGAGTGAGACTCTGCCCAGCGAATTATCTTTGATACTTCCATCATTGCTAGGGAGCTTCTTGTCCCTCCCTGATGGTTGATGTAAGCTACAGCCGTGATGTTGTCCGACTGAAACCTGATGAACCCCCGAGTTGTTAACTGGGGCCAAGCCAGAAGGGCATTGAGAACTGCTCTCAATTCCAGAATGTTTATTGGTAGGAGACTCTCCTCCTGATTCCATTGTCCCTGAGCCTTCAGAGAATTCCAGACAGCGCCCCAACCTAGTAGGCTGGCGTCTGTTGTTACAATTGTCCAGTCCGGCCTGCTGAATGGCATCCCCCTGGACAGATGTGGCCGAGAAAGCCACCATAGAAGAGAATTTCTGGTCTCTTGATCCAGATTCAGAGTAGGGGACAAGTCTGAGTAATCCCCATTCCACTGACTTAGCATGCACAATTGCAGCGGTCTGAGATGTAGGCGTGCAAAGGGTACTATGTCCATTGCTGCTACCATTAAGCCGATCACCTCCATGCATTGAGCTACTGACGGGTGTTGAATGGAATGAAGGACACGGCATGCATTTTGAAGCTTTGTTAACCTGTCTTCTGTCAGGTAAATCTTCATTTCTACAGAATCTATAAGAGTCCCCAAGAAGGGAACTCTTGTGAGTGGAAAGAGAGAACTCTTTTCGTTCACCTTCCATCCATGCGACCTTAGAAATGCCAGTACTAACTCTGTATGAGACTTGGCAGTTTGAAAGCTTGAAGCTTGTATCAGAATGTCGTCTAGGTACGGAGCTACCGCAATTCCTCGCGGTCTTAGTACCGCCAGAAGAGCACCCAGAACCTTTGTGAAGATTCTCGGAGCCGTAGCCAATCCGAATGGAAGAGCTACAAACTGGTAATGCCTGTCTAGAAAGGCAAACCTTAGATACCGGTAATGATCTTTGTGAATCGGTATGTGAAGGTAAGCATCCTTTAAATCCACTGTGGTCATGTACTGACCCTTTTGGATCATGGGTAAAATTGTCCGAATAGTTTCCATTTTGAACGATGGAACTCTTAGGAATTTATTTAGGATCTTTAAATCCAAGATTGGCCTGAAAGTTCCCTCTTTTTTGGGAACCACAAACAGATTTGAGTAAAACCCTTGTCCTTGTTCCGACCGCGGAACCGGATGGATCACTCCCATTAATAAAAGATCTTGTACGCAGCGTAGAAACGCCTCTTTCTTTATTTGGTTTGTTGACAACCTTGACAGATGAAATCTCCCTCTTAGGGGAGAGAATTTGAAGTCTAGAAGGTATCCCTGAGATATGATCTCTAATGCCCAGGGATCCTGGACATCTCTTGCCCAAGCCTGGGCGAAGAGAGAAAGTCTGCCCCCCACTAGATCAGTTCCCGGATCGGGGGCCCTCGATTCATGCTGTCTTAGGGGCAGCAGCAGGTTTCCTGGCCTGCTTGCCCTTGTTCCAGGACTGGTTAGGTCTCCAGCCTTGTCTGTAGCGAGCAACAGCTCCTTCCTGTTTTGGTGCAGAGGAAGTTGATGCTGCTCCTGCTTTGAAATTACGAAAGGAACGAAAATTAGACTGTCTAGCCTTAGGTTTGGCTCTGTCTTGAGGCAGGGCATGGCCTTTACCTCCTACGGCTAGCTGTCTTAAAATAAATTGGAAAGTGATAATTTATAAGATCAAATAATGTGAATAAACGTTATAATATAAAAAGGAGTTTTGTGGAAATAATTTTACCAAACAAAAGTATTGGAAGAGTGAATAGATAAAATATTTTATTGAAAATAGATATCAATCTAAATGTATTACAACACAATAATGAAAGTATAGTATAATAAAAAATTATTGGATACGTAACTTGGTGGCTGGATTCTATAGTATGGATATATATTTACTAGATGCTGGTTAGATATCCAGTGAATGAAATATACTCCAAAACAAAAATATATAATAATAATATCAATAGACACTTAAAAAGGCTCAAAAAAAGAAAAAAATCAAAATAGTTCAAAAAGAACAAAAACAATAAGAAAATTTTGAAAAAATAAGAAATAGGAAAAAATGTTTGAAAAATGTAAAAAATATTTGAAAAATGTAAAAAATCTATAAAAAAATATATGAAAAAAATAAAGAATATATGCAAAAAACAATGTTTCTGTTTAAAATTCACGTTTTAAAATTGCTGCAGCGAAAAAAAGGGTAATAAAAACTAGCACTTGAAGCTTTATGTGCAATCAACTTCTTTGGGTATGATTGTGTTACTAGATGTATATGTAAAGTCTCTAGGTTCCCACGTGGATCTTTTAATCTTCACAACAATCCTAGGAGTTATGTATCATTTCCTGGAAAAGTTTATAATGTTACTAATCTTGCACTAAAGCCATAAAAACTTGTAATCCGAAAATTTTGATAATATGTATCAATTTCAATATTAGTATTGAAAGTAAGGTATATATGAGTCTTCTTCTGTCACAATATTGTAAATTCTTATTAAGGTGCAATTCCTTTTGAAGCGCTTCAAAATTTTCGGATTACAAGTTTTTATGGCTTTAGTGCAAGATTAGCAACATTATAAACTTTTCCAGGAAATGATACATAACTCCTAGGATTGTTGTGAAGATTAAAAGATCCACGTGGGAACCTAGAGACTTTACATATACATCTAGTAACACAATCATACCCAAAGAAGTTGATTGCACATAAAGCTTCAAGTGCTAGTTTTTATTACCCTTTTTTTCGCTGCAGCAATTTTAAAACGTGAATTTTAAACAGAAACATTGTTTTTTGCATATATTCTTTATTTTTTTCATATATTTTTTATAGATTTTTTACATTTTTCAAATATTTTTTACATTTTTCAAACATTTTTTCCTATTTCTTCTTATTTTTTCAAAATTTTCTTATTGTTTTTGTTCTTTTTGAACTATTTTGATTTTTTTCTTTTTTTGAGCCTTTTTAAGTGTCTATTGATATTATTATTATATATTTTTGTTTTGGAGTATATTTCATTCACTGGATATCTAACCAGCATCTAGTAAATATATATCCATACTATAGAATCCAGCCACCAAGTTACGTATCCAATAATTTTTTATTATACTATACTTTCATTATTGTGTTGTAATACATTTAGATTGATATCTATTTTCAATAAAATATTTTATCTATTCACTCTTCCAATACTTTTGTTTGGTAAAATTATTTCCACAAAACTCCTTTTTATATTATGTTTATTCACATTATTTGATCTTATAAATTATCACTTTCCAATTTATTTTAAGACAGCTAGCCGTAGGCGCCACCTCTAACTCTTTCTGTTGTCCTGTCTAGCATCCAAGTTTGCAAATTTGTGAGATTTTTTGCAAACCTAGAGGTAGGCCAGTCTGTCTCACAAAACAGTTTGATACACACCCCTTGTTTCATGGCCTTTACCTCCTGTAATGTCAGCGATAATTTCTTTCAACCCGGGCCCGAATAAGGTCTGCCCTTTGAAAGGTATATTAAGCAATTTAGATTTAGAAGTAACGTCAGCTGACCAGGATTTTAGCCACAGTGCTCTGCGTGCCTGAATGGCGAATCCGGAATTCTTAGCCGTAAGTTTAGTTAAATGTACTACGGCATCTGAAATAAATGAGTTAGCTAACTTAAGGGCTTTAAGCTTGTGTGTAATCTCATCTAATGGAGCTGATTCAAGTGTCTCTTCCAGAGACTCAAACCAAAATGCTGCTGCAGCCGTGACAGGCGCAATGCATGCAAGAGGTTGCAATATAAAACCTTGTTGAACAAACATTTTCTTAAGGTAACCCTCTAACTTTTTATCCATTGGATCTGAAAAGGCACAGCTATCCTCCACCGGGATAGTGGTACGCTTAGCTAAAGTAGAAACTGCTCCCTCCACCTTAGGGACCGTTTGCCATAAGTCCCGTGTGGTGGCGTCTATTGGAAACATCTTTCTAAATATCGGAGGGGGTGAGAACGGCACACCGGGTCTATCCCACTCCTTAGTAACAATTTCAGTAAGTCTCTTAGGTATAGGAAAAACGTCAGTACTCGCCGGTACCGCAAAATATTTATCCAACCTACACATTTTCTCTGGTATTGCAACTGTGTTACAATCATTCAGAGCCGCTAACACCTCCCCTAGTAATACACGGAGGTTTTCCAGCTTAAATTTAAAATTTGAAATATCTGAATCCAGTTTGTTTGGATCAGAACCGTCACCCGCAGAATGAAGCTCTCCGTCCTCATGTTCTGCAAATTGTGACGCAGTGTCTGACATGGCCCTAATATTATCAGCGCACTCTGTTCTCACCCCAGAGTGATCACGCTTACCTCTTAGTTCTGGTAATTTAGCCAAAACTTCAGTCATAACAGTAGCCATATCCTGTAATGTGATTTGTAATGGCCGCCCAGATGTACTCGGCGCTACAATATCACGCACCTCCCGAGCGGGAGATGCAGGTACTGACACGTGAGGCGAGTTAGTCGGCATAACTCTCCCCTCGTTGTTTGGTGAAATATGTTCAATTTGTACAGATTGACTTTTATTTAAAGTAGCATCAATACAGTTAGTACATAAATTTCTATTGGGCTCCACTTTGGCTTTAGCACATATAGCACAGATATCTTCCTCTGAATCAGACATGTTTAACACACTAGCAAATAAACTAGCAACTTGGAAATACTTTTCAAGTAATTTACTATAATATGAAAACGTACTGTGCCTATAAGAAGCACAGAAAAAGTTATGACAGTTGAAAAGTTATAGCATCAAATCTTTGTAAAAAAAACAACACAATTTTAGCAAAGGATTGCTCCCATTAGCAAAGGATAACTAACCCCGATAGCAGAAAAAAAAAAAAAAAAAAAAATACAGAAATAAACGTTTTTTTATCACAGTCAACTACAATCTCACAGCTCTGCTGTGAGTGATTACCTCCCTCAAAACAAGTTTTGAAGACCCCTGAGTTCTGTAGAGATGAACCGGATCATGCAGGGAAGACAAACTTCTGACTGAATTTTTAGATGCGTATAATCACCACAGTCCTCTCACACATCCTATCTATTCGTTGGGTGCAAGAGAATGACTGGTAATGGCAGTTAGGGGAGGATCTATATAGCAGCTCTGCTAGGTGAATCCTCTTGCACTTCCTGTTGGGGAGGAGTTAATATCCCATAAGTAATGGATGATCCGTGGACTGGATACACTTAACAAGAGAAAAGACAATATCCTTGGAATCCTAATCTTACTCCACGAGTAACCCTTGGATTCACACCAACAAAGATATTTCCGCCATATCTTATGGTAAATTTTCCTGGTGACAGGTTTTGTAGCTTGGATCAGAGTATCTATGACTGATTCAGAGAACCCACGCTTGGATAGAATTAAGCGTTCAATCTCCAAGCAGTCAGCTAGATTTGGATGCTTGAATGGACCCTGTATTAGAAGATCCTGCCTCATTGGCAGTGTCCATGGTGGTACAGATGACATGTCCACTAGGTCTGCATACCAAGTCCTGCGTGGCCACGCAGGCGCTATCAGAATTACCGAGGCCTTCTCCTGTTTGATTCTGGCTACCAGCCGAGGGAGAAGAGGAAACGGTGGAAAGACATAGGCCAGATTGAAGGACCAAGGCGCTACTAGAGCATCTATCATGCCGCCTTGGGGTCCCTGGACCTGGATCCGTAAAGAGGAAGTTTGGTGTTCTGACGGGACGCCATCAGACCCAACTCTGGAATGCCCCATAGCTAAGTCAGCTGAGCAAATACCTCCGGGTGGAGTTCCCACTCCCCGGGTGAAAAGTCTGACGACTTAGGAAATCCGCTTCCCAGTTGTCTACTCCTGGGATATGAATTGCAGATAGATGGCAAGAGTGATCCTCCGCCCACCTGATTATCTTGGTTACTTCCTTCATCGCTAAGGAACTCTTTGTTCCTCCCTGATGATTTATGTGTGCTACAGTCGTGATGTTGTCCGACTGAAATCGGATGAACTTGGCCGCCGCTAGCTGAGGCCATGCCTGGAGCGTGTTGAATATCGCTCTCAGTTCCAAAATGTTTATCGGGAGAAGAGACACTTCCCGAGACCATAGGCCCTGAGCTTTCAGGGAGCCCCAGACCGTGCCCCAGCCTAACAGACAGGCGTAGGTCGTTACAATGATCCACTCCAGTCTGCGGAAGCACATTCCCTGCGACAGGTGATCCTGAGACAACCACCAGAGAAGAGAAACTCTGGTTTTCTGGTCTAGTTGGATTTGAGGATACAAATCTGCATAATCTCCATTCCACTGTTTGAGCATGCACAATTGCAGAGGCCTGAGATGAATTCAAGCAAAAAGGGACTACGTCCATTGCTGCTACCATTAATCCGATTACCTCCATGCACTGAGCTACAGATGGCCGAGGAATGGAATGAAGAACTCGGCAAGTACTTAGAAGCTTTAACCTTCTGACCTCCGTCAGAAATATTTTCATTTCTACCGAGTCTATTAATGTTCCCAGGAAGGGAACCCTTGAGCGGGGACAGAACTTTTTTCGGTGTTCACCTTCCACCCGTGAGACCTTAGAAAGGCCAGAACAACATCCGTATGAGCCTTGGCTCTGGGAAAAGACGACGCCTGTATTAAGATGTCGTCCAGATAGGGTGCTACTGCAATGCCCCGCGGTCTCAGTACCGCTAGAAGGGACCCTAGCACCTTTGTGAAAATTCTGGGAGCGGTGGCCAACCCGAAGGGAAGGGCCACGAACTGGTAATGCTTGTCCAGAAAAGCGAACCTTAGGAACTGATGGTGATCTTTGTGGATAGGAATATGAAGGTACGCATCCTTTAGATCCACGGTAGTCATATTGACCTTCCTGGATCATCGGTAAGATTGTCCGAATGGTTTCCATCTTGAAAGATGGAACTCTGAGGAATTTGTTTAGAATTTTTAGATCCAGGATTGGTCTGAAAGTTACTTCCTTTTTGGGAACCATAAACAGGTTTGAGTAAAACCCCAGTCCTTGTTCTGTAATTGGAACTGGGTATATCACTCCCATCTTGAGTAGATCTTCTACACAGCGTAAGAACGCCTCTTTCTTTGTCTGGTCTGTAGACAGACGAGAAATGTGGAACCTTCCCCTTGGAGGAGAGTCCTTGAATTCTAGAAGATATCCCTGAGCAACTATCTCTAATGCCCAGGGATCAGGAACATCTCTTGCCAAAGCCTGAGCAAAGAGAGAGTCTGCCCCCTACCAGATCCGGTCCCGGATCGGGAGCTACCCCTTCATGCTGTCTTAGTAGCAGCTGCAGGCTTCTTGGCCTGTTTACCCTTGTTCCAGCCCTGCAAAGGCTTCCAGGTTGCCTTGGGCTGTAAAGTGTTACCCTCTTGCTTTGCGGTAGCAGAGGCTGAAGCAGGACCGCTCCTGAAGTTGCGAAAGGAATGAAAATTAGCCTTGTTTTTAGCCTTAAAAGGCCTATCTTACGGGAGGGCATGGCCCTTTCGCCCAGTGATATCCGAAATAATCTTTCAACTCGGGCCCGAAAAGGGTCTTTCCCTTGAAAGGAATATTCAGTAATTTTGTTTTAGACGACACGTCAGCCGACCATGATTTAAGCCAAAGCGCTCTGCACGCCATGATGGCAAAACCAGAATTTTTCGCCGCTAACTTAGCTAATTGCAAAGCGGCATCTGTGATAAAAGAATTAGCCAGCTTTAGAGCCTTAATTCTATCCATAATTTCGTCATATGAGGTCTCCGTCTGGAGCGACTCCTCCAGTGCCTCAAACCAGAAAGCCGCTGCAGTAGTTACAGGAATAATGCAGGCAATAGGTTGGAGAAGGAAACCTTGTTGAACAAATATTTTCTTTAGTTAACCTTCTAATTTTTTATCCATAGGATCTTTGAAAGCACAACTGTTTTCAATTGGTATTGTTGTGCGCTTGGCTAGTGTTGAAACTGCCCCCGCGTCCCGCCTGGGATCAGTTATGGGGAACATTTTCTTAAAGATAGGTGGGGGAACAAAAAAGGTATACCTGGTCTTTCCCACTCCCTAGCAACAATATCCGCCACCCTCTTAGGGATCGGAAACTCATCAGTGTATACAGGGACTTCTAGATATTTGTCCATTTTACACAATTTCTCTGGGACCACCATAGGGTCACAATCATCCAGAGTTGATAAGACCTCCCTAAGCAGTACGCGGAGGTGTTCCAATTTAAATGCTAGTGAATCTGATTCTGCCCGCTGAGAAACTTTTCCTGAATCAGAAATTTCTCCCTCAGACATTACATCCCTCGCCCCTACTTCAGAGTGTTGTGAGGGTACATCAGATAAACCTCCCAAAGCTTCCGACTGCTCCTCATCTGTTCTCAAAACAGAGCTATCGCGCTTTTTAGGGAAAACTGGCAGTTTGGATAGAAAGGCCGCAAGGGAATTATCCATGACTGCCGCCAGTTGTTGCAATGTAATAGGTGCTAATGCACTAGATGTACTAGGTATCGCTTGAGCGGGCGTAACTGGTGATGACACATGGGGAGAGGACGGCGGACTGTCCTCATTACCTTCAGTCAAAGAATCATCTAGGGCTATATTTTTAAGTGACACAATATGATCTTTAAAGTGTATAGACACATTAGTGCACTTGGGACACATTTTGAGTGGGGGTTCCACCATGGCTTCTGAACACCTAGAGCAAGGCTTTTCCTTAGTGTCAGACATGTTTAACAGATTGGTATTATACACAAGCAGGCTTGGAAAAACACAATTTGCAATAAATGGTACTGTGCCTTTAAGATAATAAAAGCGCACACAATTTTACAAAACAGTGAAAAAAGAACCAAATCTCTTGAAATTTTTACAGTATGTGCCTAATGCTTCGATATGATTGCACAGCAAGTTTCAGCCTGATTAACCCTTTAATGCCCAAACCGGAGCCGCCTAAAGCTAACGACCGGTTAATAAACTACAGCACCTTGCCACAGCAGCCTGCTGTGGCCCTACCTTCCCTTAAGGATTGAATTTGACAAAATCAAGCCTCCTGAAATCATCAAGCAGTCTCTGGACCCATGTGGAGCAGCATGCAGGGAAATCTTGTCAGAATAAACTGTGCAACTGAGGCACGAAATTAGGCCCCTCCCACTACGGAGCTGTGGGGCCTTCAGAACCCAATTTAGGTGTCTAAAAATAATGACATGTGGAATAAAACCCCAATAAACACATCAAAAGTGCTTAAGAGTGTCAATAAAGAGTATTTTTCGAAACAAAATAATCGATTGCCTTGTTAAAGTGATAACCAGTCTATTGAGCCCACTTAAATAAGTCTCTAGTTCTATACTAAGTTTCAGAACATGGCTTACCCTTCCCACATGGGGAATCTGGTCTTGACTAGAAAAGAGATGACTGAAACATACATCAAAAGCAGTTAAGCCTGCAAACTGTTCCCCCCAACTGAAGTTTTCTGGTACTCCTCAGTCCTGTGTGGGAACAGCAATGGATTTTAGTTACAACATGCTAAAATCATTTTCCTCTCAGCAGAATTCTTCATCATATTTCTGCCAGAGAGTAAATAGCACAAACCGGTACTATTTAAAAATAACAAACTTTTGATTGAAGATATAAAAACTACAAATCTAACACCACATTCACTTTACCCTCCCATGGAGATGCTACTTGTTAGAGCGGCAAAGAGAATGACTGGGGGGCGGAGCCAGAGGGGGAGCTATATGGACAGCTTTGCTGTGTGCTCTTTTTGCCACTTCCTGCAGGGAATGAGAATATCCCACAATTAAGGATGAATCCGTGGACTGGATACACCTTGCAAGAGAAATCTTGGTTGTTCTGATGAAGTAAAAAAAAAAAACAATGGTTTAGGTAACATTCAATTTGTAAAAAAAAAAAAAAAAAAAAAAATTGGCTTTCCTTCATGGATATAATGTTTATACTGGCTTGTCTTGGATTAAAACAAACCCAGTAGATTCCTAGGAAACAAACCATCACCAAGCCAAACTAAAGCAACCAAACAGTCTTTATTTAGAAATACAACATATGTTAGCATTAAATAGGATATTAATACTTGGTACTATTTACAAATTGCAGCAGATTTATGCTTAACTACTGATGGATTAATGGTTACCATTATTTAAGTAGTTCCATCTGAGGCAGGCCAATACATTACATTGCAAAATAAAGCCATGGCATCTTGCACAGGTGGTGTTGACTGTATTCCAGGTGTTCGAATGCCAGGACTACCCCAGTTCTTCATATTCACTTGCTGGACATATTCTACATTTGCTACGGTGTTTTGCTGGATGTCTGTCACAATGGGAAAGTCCATGTTCCCGGTCGTCCACGACCTCTGGAGGAGACAGAATATGGGTCAAAACCAGGGCTTTTCAGTACATCTGACCAAAGTAGTAAGACATCCATTCCAGACTGATGGGGAGGAGGAAAGAATGCATATCAAAAACTGTGACACTGCTTCTGACTGTAAAAGTGTAGCTAGCTAAGTTATAATAGTGCAGTACTACGTACAGACAAAACTATTCCTGGTGCTGACCTGAACCCTCCTCTTCCTCTAACTCTTGGGCCCCTTACAAAATTGCCTCGTGGCCCTCTAGATCTGCCACGAAATCCTCCCCTGTCCGTGGTGCTGATTCCTGGCATGTTTGTCCTCTTGGGTAAAACCTACGGTAAAAGAACCAGGGTTATAGTTTTATACATTGTTTTTTTTTCTCTTTTTCCTTTGCTATTTTAAATTTTTTTTTTTTTTTTTTTTTTTATTATTACAGATTTGGTGCATTGGCTCTTTAACCCCTTAATGACCACAGCACTTTCCCATTTTCTGTCCGTTTGGGACCAAGGCTATTTTTACATTTTTGCGGTGTTTGCGTTTAGCTGTAATTTTCCTCGTACTCATTTACTCTACCCACACATTATATACCGTTTTTCTCGCCATTAAATGGACTTTCTAAAGATACCATTATTTTCATATCTTTTAAATTTACAAAAAAAAAACCCCACTTTTTCTAACTTTGACCCCCAAAATCTGTACACATCTACAACCACCAAAAAACACCCATGCTAAATAGTTTTCACATGTTGTCCCGAGTTTAGAAATACCCAATGTTTACATGTTCATTGCAAGTTATAGGGCAATACATACAAGTAGCACTTTGCTATTTCCAAACCACTTTTTTTTCAAAATTAGCGCTAGATACATTGGATAACGGATATCTTTCAGGAATCCCTGAATATCCCTTGACATGGATATATATTTTTTTTTAGAAGACATCCCAGTATTGATCTAGTCCCATTTTTGTATATATTTCATGCCACCATTTCACCCCAAATGCAATCAAATAAAAAAAAAAAAAAATTGTTCACTTTTTCACAAACTTTAGGTTTCTCACTGAAATTATTTACAAACAGCTTGTGCAATTATGGCATAAATGGTTGTAAATGCTTCTCTGGGATCCCCTTTGTTCAGAAATAGCAGACATATGGCGTTGCTTTTTGGAAATTAGAAGGCTGCTTAATGCCGCTGCGCATTACACGTGTATTATGGCTAACAGTGAAGGGGTTAATTAGGTAGTCTGTAGGGTTAATTTTAGCTTTAATGTAGAGATCAGCCTCCCACCTGAGTGGCTCTCTCTGCATTGGACTGCTAAAAAAATGTTATTGCAGGATCACTACAATAACCGGAAAGCGTCTGGAAGCGATCAGGATTGCTTCCAGAGACTGAGGACGTGCAGGGTACGTCCTCGGTCGTTAAGGGTATTTTTTTGGAGGATGTACCCTGCACGTCCTCGGTCGTTAAGGGGTTAAACTAAGAAAAATGTTTGAATCACTCCATTGATGCTATAAAAAAAAAAAAAAAAAAAAAAAAAAAAAAAAAAAGGAAGGTGTACAATTCCCAAATATTCAATTACTTGAAAGTAATGCATCATAACAGAAAAAAACCTGACTAGAAAATATATGAACAATTCTATATAAATAATAATAATCCTCGATAGCAACATGCAACTGTAAAAGGGACTTTAACCCTTTGTGGTGGTACAATAGAAGTTCCAATGTAAACACAGTTAAAATGAAATCACGCAATAGTCTATGCGTTTGCGTGATTTCAAGGTGGGATCGGATCATGGGGGACTGCCTATGCTGCTAGGCATGCCTCCCAGGCCAAACATTGCCTTTGTCAGAGGGGAAAGCTGGAGGACGCTATATATGGTAGGGTGTTCCATGCCGTTGTAAAGGCGTTAAACCCCAGCGCTGTTAGGACGGCAAGGAACATCCCAACGGCGTTAAAGAGTTAAGCAGCTGATCAGGATGCTAGTTCCAGGACTTACAAGGGAGCATGCATCTGGCCTTTGCTGCTGGCAGTCACTTAAAAGGAAGTTCACGAGATTTAAATAAAGTGAAGCTGTGAATCAAGGAGCACTTAATCTAGTGAGCTGACTACATTTTAAGGTAAAAATATCTTTATTACAGAGAGATGTTCAGGTGATAAAAAAAAATGTCAGCTTTTTAGGAATGTTTTGCTGTATAAAAAAAAAAAATAGACATTTACAAAAAACAAGGAGACATAATTTATGGGGAGATCAACTCTAGATTTTAGGGATCTACTTTCCAGAATAAATAGTAGTGAGAAAAATGATGGCAACTATGCCTACTCAGACACCTTTTATTTATGCATTAAGTTTAAAAGTGGAAACGTAAAACCACAAATTATGGCATTTATACCAGTTGCTACGTTTTTGAAGAGGGAAAAAAATGCCAGGATTTAAAAAAAAAAAAAAAATAAAAAAAAAAAAAATTGAGCTGTCTATTAAAGGGATATTGAGTATGGTCGTGCAGTTATTTTTCTAGTTTAGCATTGGGTGTACATTTTCATTTAAAGTACAGTTAAAAGGGACATGAAACCCAAACATTTTCTTTCATGATTCAGATAAGATTCTAAACATTCAAATTTACATCTATTTAATTTCCTTCAATCTTTAGATATCCTTTGTTGAAGAAACTGGGTGAGCCAATCACACAAGACATCTATGTGCAGCCACCAATCAGCAGCTACTGAGCCTATTTAAAATATGCTTTTCAACAAAGGATATCAAGAGAATTATGCAAATTATGTAATTAAAGTAAATTTGAAAGTTGCCTGTTTTTTCTAAATCATGAATCACTTCCCATTTAAAAAAAAAAACAAACAAACAAAAAAAAAACACACGAGAACAACCAGCTCAATACCATTGTTAGCCTGTTCTATGGCATTTACCACCTGGGCTCAGCTTCTTTTTAGCCCAGTAATGCTTTCCACAGAGTAGAACTTTCCTGTAGTATATCAGTCTGATCCCGCCTATTATGGTCAGTCCAGCGCCGAAATACCAGGCAATTCCTCGCTGAGCAAGGAACACAGCAACCCCAGACAATCGGTTCGGCCTTCATTGGGCCTCGTCAGTGAGGTGTAGCCATATTCCTCTGAGCAAGGAGTCCATGTCTGGTTGTTCCCGTAATAGGCGGGATCAGACTGATAAACTACAGGAAAGTTCTACTTTGTGAAAAGCATTACTGAGCTAAAAAGAAGATGCACCCAGGTGGTAAATCGCCATAGAACATGCCAACAATGGTATTGCGCTGGTTGTTCGTTCCTGTGAGTGCGTTTCTCTCTGTGTGTATTTACAATGCATTGGTGCTCCACAGTGGACATTATCTAAGGGTTTAATCCTTTTGTGGGGCGTTAAACACAGAACTTTCTCTTATTGCTCCTTTATGAAACCTTATTGGTGTCCTGAAACTATTGTTTAACTATATCAGTTGGTTCAACCTTAACTCCTAAGCATATGTGAAGGTATCAAAATTTATTTATTCCACTCTTGAAAATAGGTCTTTATTGCTATAGGCAAGAAGAGGACACTAGTATATTTTCTAAGCTCCACTTTTCCTCCCTGACTAGTAAATTATAGGGAGGGGGCACACACACAAACACCAACAACATTACTACCCATAAACATTTAAATGTTCCTAAGATACAAACGTGGATCATCCATGAAACAAGTATGTGCATAATCCCTTTTTTACAACATTGTTATTGATTCTGATAACCCAGGGCACTTGCCTTAATTATTCGACCACGAAAGACTGTTTCATCCATGGCAATGGCAGCTTCCACAGAGTTCCTCTCTGCAAACTCAATGTATGCATATCTGGAATAAAAGCCCAAGCGAAAGTCACAGGACATTGCACACACATAACATAATATATACAACCGTTATTAATGAGCTCACATGAGACATTCATTATTTACAGTCTTTTGCTGCTGCTTGACAGAGTAAGTTTACAAAGACACTAGCAACCCTACCCTTTTGGATGCCCAGAGAATTTGTCACATAGGATGGTAATTCTATTGATAGATCCACAGCCACTAAAGTGGGATTCCAGATCTTGGGCGGTGCCTCCATAGTCTACCTATAGGTATAAAATAAATACAATTGTAAGAGGACACTGAGAGTACAATAATACAAATAGAAAAGTCATGGGAATTAAAAGGGTGCACAGATGAAGAATTATACTGTGGTCTATGACCAAGTACAACATACTATACACATTTTAAATGATTTAATCTCAGCTACACCATCAACACTATTTGTAGGTCAAAAAGTTGTTGTATTTTAGACTAACAAAGAATAAACAATTATTCTGCATCAGGCCGCATTAGTGTATCTCTTATCATTAATGATATACAAACTGGATGTTCTGTTTCCTGGTTGATCAATTAAAATCCCACAAAACAGGAAGACTCATTGAAGAGATATCCCGATTTAGGAAGTGGAGTGAGCCCAGACAAGCTGTACTTACATTTCCCACATAGACTGAACGTCTGTCAGCTTCTTTCTTTTCTTCCACACTCAATGGCCGAGGAGGACCTGGAGATGGCACAGAGAAGGGGACCCAAGAGAAAATGTAGCATTAATATTAATGGTGGTGAACTAAATCTTGACACATTATATACCGAGTCTGATATATTGCTTATCCAGTTTTTTTATGTACCAACATAACAATTTATGCGGAAGATTGATAAGATATATAAAAGGGAAATTAAAGGATGGACAATAATAATTAAGAGTGCAATGTGAGAAATTAAAAATATGCCTGTGTGGTTATCGGATCCAGTGAGCAACAGAAAATGAAGTACCAGTTGTAAACAAACAGGCATTTCCGGTTTGTTTCACATTAAATTTAAACAGATTTTACTTGACCCTTTTTTCCCCCCCATGCATGCCAAAAATATTTTACAATTAACTTTCTTTCCCCAGAAAAATCCTACTGTTAGCATTTCATAAATTTACATTAAATGTTCCACAGAACATTATAGAAATAGCATGTAGTATAGTAAATTTTTATCAATATTATAAACATGCACACATACAAATAAAATCCAAAAATCACACCAAACCTTGAAATTATTCCTGGCGATGCAGAAAACTTTCCATAAAGAGAACTCACTGGACTCAAATACAGTTTAATAACTCAGGAATATATTGTGCATCTAACAAAATACTACTTTCAATTGTGGTATTAAAAGGGATATGAAACCCACATTTTTTTCTTTAAAAAGCAGGAATGTAAGCTTAGGAGCCGGTCCGTTTTTGGTTCTGTACGTGGGTAGCGCTTGCTGATAGGTGGCTAAATATAGTCACCAATCAGCAAGTGCTACCCAGGGTCTGAACCAAAAATTGTCTGTCTCCTAAGCTTACATTCCTGCTTTTTCAAATAAAGATACCAAGAGAGAAGACGAAAAATTGATAAAAGGAGTAAATAAAGTTGCTTACAATTGCATGCTCTATCTGAATCATGAAAGAAAAAAAAATGTGGGTTTCATATCCCTTTAAGGATTCATCCCAAGAGGTGTCTCAGATATGACACCTGACTGCCTTTAGACGACATCTCAGCTGAGTGCAGAGATTTTGTACTTTTACATACACGTTGTTTGCAATAACTTCTACACTATTGAACCGTCGGGATTCATCCCTTGATTGCCGGGAGGAACTATATTTCATACCGCATACGAAAGGTCATTTGCAACTACTCTTATCATACTAACGGTGTTGCTTCACTGAACAGTGTAAAGAACGGCAGGATAAGTCCTTTAAGAGCCGTGGCATAAGTGTCTACAGAACTTTACTCTGCCTGTGTGTACACATAGATACAGCACACTGATTAAAACCAGCTTGTGCTAGTCATACGTTGATCTCCATTATGGGACTTCTAATTCATCATATGCCTGAGTACCAGTAACAACTTGACAAATTGGCGCAGACACAATCATATTCCTAGCAATTTTTGCTGTTCACGCAAGACATTTATGTGCCCCACACTTTTTGCGGTTTCATGCATGCACTTTAGGTTTGATATTTATCTGTGAAGTCTTATTGGCTAGTTCTGTTTTTTTTTTTGTTTTGTTTTTTTTAAATAAGACTGGGGATGCCCAGTCTGAGTGGGTTTTAATTTGAGTCTAGAGAATTGCAGACTTATTTTTTCATTTATGGGTCCCCCCCCCCATTATTAAAGTTTACATTTTTGGATACTTAGTGCAGGACATCCATTCATCACCAAATCCTGCATTCTAAAATACTAACTTTTTTTTTTTTTTAAATCGAAAAACACACAACCATACTATATAGTCTATATTTATTTAAAACAGAAAATATTACCCGATTACAGTACTGTACTATTTCTCTGAGGGTACTATATATAAAGTTTAACAATTGATATAATTACCCTCTTGAAACATTCTAAAACCCAAACCTTTTCCAGTCCCAAGCAGTTTGGAAAAAGGTATGTATGTATGTATGTATGTATGTGTGTCATACCAGCCATAGGGCTAACAACCAGGGTCCTCTCCTTGCCAGATAGCCCCTTTAAACGCTCTGCCTCTTCCTCCATCTCTCGTACACGCATCTTGATAGCATTCAACTCCTACAGAGACCAGAGAGATTAGTAGGAGGTTCTGCAGATAAGTTCTGCAGATACAGGACAGTCCATATATTGCTAAATGCAAAGATAGCAGAGCTTTAGAGATTTTCAATATTTGTGAAAAAAAATTAAACAGGCTTACGAGTTCATCTATATCACTTGTTTCAGTTTGGTCCCCTTCCCCCAGCTCCAGTTCTCCTGTGTGTCTCTCCGTCATTCCCCAAGTTTCATCCCAGAATATGGGCAACCGATCGTGGTTAGCCCACAACGTGTTATAACTCAGTCCTAAGTGAGAAGTTAGAGGCTTAGTCTTTTATAGAAAAATCAACTTTTGATAAGACAGATGCGATTCAGGAAAGATTTATAAATGAACAATAATTAAAGTGATTGTAAAGTTTAATGAATAAGTGCCCGGTATCTAAAAATACTCTTAAAAACACGGGCACTTTCATTCATTAAACTTTACAATTAAGCTTTTTTAAAATACTTACCTTTATGTAAAACAGACCGGCGATCCCCTTGTCCGCATCTCCTGCTGTAGTTAGCACAGTGATGACAAGTCCAGCTTATTCCAATTGTCAGGCACCCTAAGACGTCCAGCTCATGTGACCACACAACGATGGGAGGAAGCTGTATTCGTCGTCATTGTGATAACTACAGCAGCAGATGCGGGAGAAGGATCACCAGTCTGTTTTCCATAAAGAAAGGCAAGTATTTTTACCCCTTAGTAACCAAACAATTTTTTTACCGTTAAGGACCAGGGCTGTTTTAACATTTTTGTTTGTGTTTAGCTGTAATTATTCTCTTACCCATTTACAGTACCCACACATTATATACCATTTTTCTTACAATTAAATTGACTTTCTAAAGATTCTATTTTTTTTTATATTATTTTCATCATAACGTACTATAAAAAATATATTTTTTAAAATATGATAAAAAAAAATCAAAGAAAAAAAACAAAAAAAAAAAAAAAAAACCACACAGCACACACACATTTTTTCTAACTTTGACCCCCAAAATCTGTTACACATCTACAATCACCAAAAACGCCCATGCTAAATAGTTAATAAATGTTGTCCTGAGTGTAGAAATACCCAATGTTTACCCCCTTAAAGGACCTGGAATTTTAGACTAATCCTTCCCCAAAAGACCAGAGTATTTTTAGCATTTTTGCCATCATTCAAATAAACAGAAATAGAGCCTTTTTTCTATATATTTACCTATCAAAACTATATAGTTTTTTTTAGGGGACAACCCATGCCACCATTTCACCGCCAATTGAGATCAAGTTTAAAAAAAAAAAAAAAAAAAAAAAGAAAAAAAAAGGGGGTCACTTTCTCACAAACGTTAGGTTTCTCACTGAAATTTACCAACAGCTTGTGCAATCATGGCACACATGGTTGTAAATGCTTCTCTGGGATCCCCTTTGTTCAGAAATAGACATATGGCTTTGGCATTGCTTTTTGGTAATTAGAAGGCTGCTAAATGCAGTTGCGCACCACACTTATGCCCAGCAGTGAAGGGGTTCATTTGGCTTTAGTGTATAGATTACCCTGACACATCCAACCCCCTGCTCCCTCTCAAACAGCTCTCTACCCTCCCCCCCCACCAATGGTCACCCCCATCTTAAGTACTGGCAGAAAGTTTAAAAAAAAAAAAAAAAAAAGAAGATTTCCGGTGGGTGGCGTTCCAAGATGGCTGCATTCCTCTGAAGCTCTGTGATACCTCGAGAAAGAGAATCCTTATACAGCCTGAAACCCTTGCCATCTGCACCTCTCGACAGCTACGTGTCCGAGAAACAAGGCAGCTAGAGAACATACCACCTTCTCTCCCACGGAAGTCATATTAAGCATAGTGGCGAGCTCTTAAGCGCCACGCTGTACATAATAATCCTTTCAGTTTTTACTGGTTTCTTTTTCCGATGGAGGCAGAAAATTATGTTACTGCACAGTTACTTGATATTTTCCTGCCTAGATTTGAACGTTTATCCTGTAACCTTACAACTTTGCTGGGGGTGATTCAAGCAATGGGCGGGGGCCCTACCTCAGGCACCGGAACCTGTGCATGAGCGAACTTGCCTCTCGGTACAAGACCCGCAGCACTCATCTACTGCAACTCTACAAGGGTCTGCTGCATCTGAAGACTCAGCAAGCCTTTTCTCAGACTTACCCGAGGGATCCCTGTCATGCCGCATGGAACAGGCTCACCATCCGCCTGCTGCAGCTACTGCGAGACTGGAGAGGCTATGTGGAGCCTGTACAATAAGCGCCCCGGTGAAGGATCTAACACTGGTTACTGAGAGGCAGAGCATGGAATCACCATTTATCCCTGAGCCGCTGCAGGACTTACCCGCTGCACAAGCTGTGAACTTGGCACTTATAATTGATGGCGACTTTTCTGTTACCCCGCAATACTCCAGTTTTGGCCCGTGATGGCCTCTTCCTGAAATATCACTTGGTCTCACTGCAAATACAGGAGACGCAGCTATTGTCTCCCCGCAGCGCTTGCAGTTGTTGTCGTCGAGTGAATCACCTCTCCCATGCTGTTTTATACACCAAGTGCACTGGCTACCTGACCGTTGTCCCTCAGGAGGCACACAGACTTCCTGGAGCCTGCATGTGTTTGTTTATGCTTTGTATTTATGGGGGTTCAAATCTGTTTGGGTACCACTTTTAATTACAGCACTGTGCTTACCCTTGTGATATCTTTACATTACACATGCCTGTATATTTAACCTGTTTGATTGTATACAATCATATATTTAACTGCATACAATGACCAGGCATAGTAAATAAACCCTACATCTCGGACATGGCATCACCCACTCAGTTAACGAGACTAGAGCGGCTGTAGACTCCTTTAATGAAACTCTAACGACCCAACCACAAAACATTTAGTTTTCTCCCTGACTAGCAACAAGGGTGGGGAGGGTTATGAGGACAATGATGCTCTGTTTTACTATTTGGTTATGTGTTATGGTTGTTTGATCATTTGTTATGTTTGTCTTTGTTGTTCTGTTTTGTTTTTGTTTTGCCCTTGCTGAGATAGCTTTCAAGTCACGCCACCATCCTACCACTATACCTGCACTGGTCAATTTCTTTGATTATGTCCGCATAACTTAACTGTTTGAGGGGTTGGCACCGTTTGTAAAACTATAGTAACTGCTCCCATAGTAGCCTGGGGCATACAGGTTACCAACATACTTTTAGGGGAGTCAATCTATCCCATTTAAACCTTCTAAGTAACCTATAGCTTAACCCACACAAACCTATCATAAGTTCAGATGTTCAACTAGGCTTTTGATTATCACCACGTTACGCAATGGTATAACAAGGGCTCCCTACATTATTTCAGGCATCATCCTGAGTGACTTATAAGGTATTTGCTAACTTAATTATATATCCCCAGTACAACGCTGGTCATGGTTATAGTCATGGGTATGGTTCACTTAACTAATTAGTATCTCCTGGAGCCTGCATGTATTTGTTTATGCTTTGCACTTAGGTGTGTTCAATTCTGTGGGTGATGCCACTTTCAAACTCACTACTATGCCAATTCCTCTGACGTCTTTACATAACATATGCCCAAATACTTCACCTGCTGGATTATACTCAACCATATAGTTAAACTCCTACAATGACCAGGCATAGTATATAATCCCTACATTTAAATTCGGACATCACCTGCTCAGTTAATAGGGCTAGAACCCCCCCCCCCCTTCCTTTTTTTTTTGTCTTTCTTAGTTGTTTTTTGTTTGTTGTTGTTTAGTTATGTTAAAAAAAACAAAAAAAAAAAAAAACACAAAAAAACCAACAGTGTGTATAAATATTTCTTGAGGGAAAGTTGTTGATCTCTTAGTAACATAAAAAAAATATACTAACAGGATTTATCCTCTTGGTCTATACCTACTACAAGGTGCCCGATTTCCCTCTCTTCACTCAATGTATGTTACTCAGCCCTGCGTGGGCAATTACATGTAATGCTCTCTGAACCGGTAACAACCCTGCGTGGTGCAACTGCATGTAACGTTCTATGAACTTGTATACAATGTTAGATATAAATTAAAAAAAATAAAAAATAAAAAAAAAATAATGATATACATTCACACACACTGCTGCAGTTTAGGATCCACCCCTCTTACCCCCAACCTCCATGATCCCCCCCAAACAGCTCTCTAACCCTTCTACCTATTTGCCGCCATCTTAGGTACTGGCAGCTGTCTGTCAGTACCCACTGTGCTTCAAATTATGTTTTTTTGTTTTTTAAATAATAAAAAAAAAAAGTTAACAAAGCACACATTTTCTGTAGTGTAGCTGCCCTCAACCTACCCCCACTCTCAGATCCCTTTCCCATCTCGGATCCCCCTCACTAACGCTTTTTTTCCAGTAGAGTTGCGCTCCCACGCCACCAACGATCAGCAGCATCGCTGGCAGATGCCCTCTGTGGCCCTCTCTACATCGGTTACTGACTGGAGGGTATTGCATGATGCCTCAATATCGAGGCATCGCAGCAATACCCTGAGAGCGGCTGGAAGCAATTACTTCCAGCACTCATATTTCCCGAGGACGTGCCAGGCACGTCCTTGGTCGTTGACAGGTTTAAGAAAAAGAAAAGAAGCTTCATTGTAAAGTAGAGTTTAATGAATGAAAGCACCCCTGTTTAAGAGTATTTTTAGATACCGGGCTTTAATTAGTTAAACTTTACATTCACTTTAAGCAACAAGTTCAGAACTACGCAGTTCAAAACAGCCCTGACATATGTATTTTTCATATGTGTCCCTTTTTAAAGTGGCAGTATGGTCAGCCTATTTATGGAGGACATTTTCTGAAATATTGAAGAAAATAGCTGAAGTCAAAATTTGATAAACTAGGTATGTGAAATTGTTTAAAGGTTTAGTGAAATAGGGTACTTTGGGAAATAAAAGCTGGTAAATGATCTTCATAAATCACAGATTATACATCATAAAAATATTTATAAAAACACAGGCCAAGGATAAAGTAGAAGGTTATCCAAAAATAAATTATCAGTAAAGGCCCAAATCTTAGCCATTTGTTATGTGGTACACATTTTATTCCTATCACTGCAGCCCAAAAGAAGAGAGGAATTACTGTGTGTCTAATGTGAGATTTTCAACAATAGGCATGGTAAAAATAAAAGTGATTACATCTGTTTAAAGGACCAATATCAGAAAAGAGAGCAGCACTCCTGAGATAGAACAAAATCTAGAATAACTTCCATGCCTGTTCATTTCCATTGCAACTCAGGGTGCACTCTTAGCACACTATGCCTTTTCACAGAGAAAAAATATCCGGTAGCATATCAGTCTGACCCTGCCCAATGACAGTCCAGCGCCAACGTTGACTCCTTGCACATATGCCGTAGAGCAGGGTTTTTCAAACTACGGGTCGGGACCCATTACCGGGTCGCCGCTTGTGTGTGTGTTGCATGAGTGTGTGTGGAGTGTGTGTGGTGTTTTTGTTGTATGAGAGAGTTTGAGTGGTGTGTGTGTGTGTGGGTGGGGGGTGTGTATGAGAGTGTGGGCGTGTTATTACGTTTTACAACTTTTTAAAGTTTGACTACAATCAGGAATAAAGAACACACATATTTTAGTCACTATGCCAAAATTGCAGCTATCAAGTTGTATATTACTTACTAATATTTTCAAACCAAGCATAAAATTAGGTTGGCGAAGGTTTGTGGTATCATGGCACTGGGTCTTGGGGAAAAAAGTTTGAAGAACCCTACCCTAGAGGGATGCAACTGCACCTCACTGACGAGGCCCAAGAGAGGCCAAAACGTATGTCTGCGGTTTGTGGTTCTCTCTTGTTCAGAGAGGAATTGCCTGGTATTTCTGCGCTGGACTGTCATTGGGCAGGGTCAGACTAATATGCTACAGGATATTTTTTCTCTGTGAAAGGCATAATGTGCTAAGAGACTGCACCCTGAGAGGCACTGGCCTTGTGGACAAGAATGGAAGTTTTTCTAGCTTTTGTTCTGCCTCAGTTAAGTGCGTCTCTCTATTTTCTTGCGTTTATCTATTTAAAAGGAGCAAGACTCTCTGCAGACAGAAAGATTGCAATGAAGTTGGATATAGAGTGGCAAGGATCAGTAGTCTTATTGGAGGGAGGTTATTACAAAAACCCATAGCTCAGCCCTTGCACAAGACAAAAAGGCTTGCGCCCCTCATTTGATGGGGGGGGGGGGAGTCTGACCTTTCAGCGCAACAGATCACCTTTGGTCTTGCTTAATCTAGACCACATTCTTTCATGATTCAGATAGAGCATGCAATTTAGAGCAACTTTCAAGTTTACTCCTATAAATTTTTCTTCATTCTCTTGGTATCTTTATTCAAAAAGCAGCAGGAATGTAATCTTAGGAGACTGCCCAATTATGGTTCAGAACCCTGGGTAGTGCTTGCCGATTGTTGGCTAAATGCTTTTTAAAATTTATTTTTATATTTTAAGTGGGGAGGTGGACTTTTAAAGACCCACAAACCACAAAGAGAACATGAGAGCTCATTTTGGAACAATGAGAATTCTCACTTTTTAAATGTGGGGTCTCATTTCTGTTAGTAGGTTTTCGCCATAAATAAGAGATAGTTGCCTACCAAATGAATGAGTGATCCTGCATTTATCCAGCTGCGGGGTAACTGTCATAGCAATGACATACCTCAAAGCAATAGTGCAAGGCTCCTAGATCCTTGTTTTTCCAGAGACAAAAGCAAAAAAAATAATCCTAATCATTTTTGCTACATTAATTTTTTTTGTACAAGGTGGGACTGTACATACATTGTCACAATGATTTAACCACACCTCTGAAGTGTTAATATGTTGTTAGATCTCATTCCTACATAAACTGGACGATGGTGCAATGTGATGAACTTAATCTCTTAATTTTCAATTAGTAATTTTTATTGGGGGGGGGGGGGGTAAAATAATAATCATCAGTATAGAATCTTAAATGTTAATTTTAGGAAATAGAGAATCCTACACCGTTTACCATATAAGCTATAAAAAATGAAAAATGGACACAAAGCTAACTTTTTTTTGTATTCCTTGTAGTCCTTCTACCCATGTTTGGGCATATTTACAGACTAAGTGCTTGGTCTGCTTGAAAAATGTATATATTTTGAGTGGGTACCTAATAGAAAAGAACTGAAAGTGAGGTGTATGGGTTTAACACATAGCTAAAGTCAGCTCCAGGACAGTAAGGCATGCAATACTGAGAGCTAGAGAAGGACATCTGGTGAGCCAATAACAAAAAGGCATATGTGCGTAGCCACCAATCCCAGCACTGCACTCCTGCCCACCTATATATAGGTTTAATAAGGAATGAACAGTCACTTTATGGAGGTTATAATTATTCTTCTACAACTGCATTGAAATACTGGTTATGTAATCTTGCTTTTTAGGAGAGTGCCTTCTAGTTTATAGTACCCAATAAAATAAATTATTTGTGCCTGCATTACTTGTGGTAGTTAGGGTTGCAACCCAGCCGGTATTTTACCAACATGGATGACATTTTTGAAAATAGTAATTAAAATATAGATGCTATCATGGTCAAACTTCTTCTAGGTGTGTTAGAAACTAATTATGAAAGCAATGATGGTATAAAAATCAGTCCTGGCAACTTTAGTATCTAATTGTATAATTATTTATGCAAATGTATGCTAATGAGCATGGCTGGTTTTTGCTCCCCCCCCAGAAAAGATAGCAACCCAAGTGGAGGTATGATTGCTACTGTAGACCATATAGTGCTATATTGATATTGTTATGCTTCTCTATTTTATTTTATTTTAAACTAAGAAGTGGAGCAGTTCTTGTGCAACTTAACATTTGAGAATCAATGCTATAAATAAACTGCAGAAAGTTACTGTTTTTCAGAACAGTAAGAGCTACACATTATTAAAATTAAATAACAATTCTTAATACATAAAAATAAAAAGGGTTTAACTGACAGCCACTAGCTTGTAAATACCTCATAAGGATTTAATCTTCAGTTAGTGCAGTTAGTACCACTCCTCATACATGTACAACTGAGCAGGCAGTTTTAACCTCACTCAAAATTATGATGGGACAGTTCATTTCTTTCTGGCATCTGATTGGCTGGCCACACTAATGTCAGCAATTCGAAGCATGCTGGGTAACTTTTTTTTTTTTAAAATAATCTTTATTTGGTCTGTGACCACAGCAAGCCAGTACTACAACTTCCTAAATGCTATACAGGAAAAAGGAGAGCTTATTAATTGAAAAAAAATACTAAAAAATTACAGCATTGAGCTTTTTATTATTTCATATAATATTGTCTTTTCAACCCCAATCAGGTTACAGAATTATAAATACAGGCAGCTAGGCCTACAGTGGGAAAGAACAGGCCCCAGAGAGCTACAGGTAGGTGACAAAGGCTTCCGATCTTGAGAAAATAATATTACAGTGTTACTGATTGAATACAAATAGCTTAGGTGTTCTCTCTAAAAAACACTCAACTCCCTCTCCTTTCCACTGAACTCTTGATATGGAAGCCCCAAATCTACCCACAGAGAACCTAGCCTGTCTCATTCATGGCAGCTTTACCTGTGTAATGTCCTGTCCATCCCGACTGCCATAGCTTCCGACCCATAGAAAATGTTGCTTGCCCCTGTACAACACTTCACATAACTGCACTCCAGTTTAAGTGAATTACTTTAACCCCTTAGTGACCACAGCACTTTTCCATTACCGTTTGGGACCAGGGCTATTTTTACATTTCTGTTTAGCTGTAATTTGCCTCTTACTCATTTACTGTACCCACACATATTATATATCGTTTTTCTCGCCACTTTTTAAAGATACCATTATTTTCATCATATCACAATTTACTATAAACATTTTTATAAAATGTGATGGGGAACAAAAAAAAAAAAAAAAAAAAAAAAAAAACCACACCCCTTTCTAACTTTGACCCCTAAAATCTGTTACACATCTACAACCACCAAAAAAACAACCATGCTAAATAGTTTCTAAATTTTGTCCTGAGTTTAGAAATACCCAATGTTTGCACGTTCTTTGCAAGTTATAGGGCAATATATATAAGTAGCACTTTTGATATTTCCAGACCATTTTTTCCCCCCCAAAATTAGCGCTAGTTACATTGGAACACTGATATCCGTCAGGAATCCCTGAATATCCCTTGACGTGTATATATTTTTAGTAGACAACCCAAAGTATTGATCTAGGCCCATTTTGGTACATTTCATGCCACCATTTCACCTCCAAATGCGATTAAATAAAATAAAAAATAAAAAACACGTTCACTTTTTCACAAACTTTAGGTTTCTCACTGGAATTATTTACAAACAGCTTCTGCAATTGTGGCACAAATGGTTGTAAATGTTTCTCTAGGATCCCCTTTGTTCAGAAATAGACATGGCTTTGGCATTGCTTTTTGGTAATTAGGCCGCTAAATGCCGCTGCACACCACCCTTGTATTATGCCCAGCAGTTAAGTGGTTGTTTAGGTAGCTTGTAGGGTTAATTTTAACTTTAGAGTAGAGATCAGCCTCCCACCTGACATATCCCACCCCCCTGATCCCTCCTTGACCCCCCTCAAACAACTCTTTCCTCCCCACAATTGTCACCTCCATTGTAAGTACTGGCAGAAAGTCTGCCAGTTCTAAAATAAAAGATAGATTTAAAAAAAAAAAAAAAAAAAAAAAAAAATTACTCTGCAGTGTTTGATCCCCCCTTAGCCCCCAACCTCCCCCAGTCACTGCAATACCTTGAAAGCGTCTAGAGGCAATTACTTCCACCTCTTGAAACCCCTGAGGACGTACAGGTCATTAAGTGACAGTTTTTGTAGGACGTACCCTGTACATCCTTGGTTGTTAAGATAGAGAGACAGAGACACAGACACATATATATATATATATATATATTCTTGCCTCATTGGGCCCCTGACTGGAGTCACCCCTGATGGCGGCCCTGCACAGAGGAACCAGTACAAATAGAAAGATTTGGTGATGGGGGGGGTGGTAAAATTCCCTGTACAGCATTATCAGTGGCAACATGTGCAGCAAGAGAGACTGTACAGAATTATGTAACAAGGAGGATATGTTTTTTTTTATTTTTTTTTTTTATTTTTTAAAAAGGCTAATTTGTCACCTAAAAATATACTTACCTTTTCTCTAGAAGAAAGCTTTCCTCTTCTGCGCAACATTTAATTTTTTTTTATAGCGCATCACGGCTCACCGTCTAATCACAGCAAGCCCGATCGTGCAATTGAACTATATGTAGTGTGCTCCCACGCTAAGTAAATGCTGTTTGCGGCTTAAAGGGACACTGAACCCAATTTTTTTCTTTCATGATTCAGATAGAGCATGACATTTTAAGCAACTTTCTCATTTACTCCTATTATCAAATTTTCTTCATTCTCTTGGTATCTTTATTTGAAATGCAAGAATTTAAGTTTAGATGCCGGCCCATTTTTGGTGAACAACCTGGGTTGTTCTTGCTGATTGGTGGATAAATTCATCCACCAAAAAAAAAATGCTGTCCAGAGGTCTGAACCAAACAAAAAGTTTAGATGCCTTCTTTTTCAAATAAAGATAGCAAGAGAATGAATAAAAATTGATAATTGGAGAATATTAGAAAGTTGATTAAAATCGCATGCTCTATCTGAATCACGAAAGAAAAAATTTGGGTTCAGTGTCCCTTTAACCTAGCATAAGAGTGTGCTACATGTAGTCCAATTGCACAATCTGGCTTTCTATGATTAGACAGTGAGCCTTGATGCGCTATAAAAAAATAAATGAAATAAACAGAAGCCAGCTTTCTCCTAGAGAGGCAAGTATAGTTTTAGGTGACAAATTAGCCTTAACCCCCCCCCCCCCCCCCCCCAAAAAAAAAACCAAAAAACATTTTTTGTGTGTTCCCAGTTGCATGTTATACCAACAGCAGAGTATTACATGTATGGGAAATTGCATATTTAGGTTTATTTTTTGTATTCGAAATAGCCGATTGTGCTCATTGATGTTCTCACTCATCTGTCTCGGATATACCATTTTTAAATGGGCTGAGTCTGTAAAAAAAAACAAAACAAAACAAAAAACCTAGTTATGTTATTTCTCTATGTACACCGACAATAGTTATACATTAAAATATTAATTATGGGGGGAGGGGGTTAAATGAGCCAAACTAGCTATTTCAGATGCAAAAATTTATAATTGCTTCTTATTTATGAAGGTTTTCTAAAGAGACTACTGAAACCTGTATAATGTCATCATAGGTGGCAGACAGGCAAATGCCTCTACTTCAAATGACAAAATAAAGGTAAAGGAGCTCTTTTGCAAACTATTTTATACACGCCAACAGGTAAACTGACTTATTGGCAAAACATTAAAGGACCGACAAGTTTACAGTACAATGTCACTTTAATAACTGATTTCCTATGTTGTATTTAGGGATGGGCAAATGTGTTTATATTCGAATGTTATTGTAAAAATTCGATTTAAATAATAGAATGTTGATAAGAACGAATATTCTTAAAAATTCTATTATTGATTGTTATTTAGTTTTCGAATGTCACATTCGAATATTACATTTACTGTATTAAACAGTTGTAGAATAGAAATACTATTTCGAATGTTGCATTCGACTTCGAACGTAGCATTAGAATATTACATTTAAAAAACAGTATTAGACTAGAAATACTATTTCAAATTTGAATGTAGCATTCAAATATTACATTTATTAAACAGTTGTAGACTAGAAATACTATTTTGAATTCAAATGTGACATTCGAATTTCACATTCTAATATTACATTTTGAAATTGAATGAATACATAGCTAAACATTCTATTATTCGAACAAATTTTATTTAAATTTAAAAAAAAAAAAAAACCCCGAAAATAGAATGCTATATAAACATTCGATTCGAACGACTATCAAAATTCGTTTTAAATTTCACATTTTTAGAAACATTCGCCCATCCCTAGATGTATTATGAATTTATGAGGTGTTATTTTCCGTATGATGCAAGGACGTGAGGTCAGTGGCTGGGGAGGGACTGGCTAGTATCAGAGCGCTGAGATATTAGTTATACTATAAAATGACACACACAGAGGGAGCAGTATTGAGCCGACAGACCCTTGCTCTCATTCACCAGCCTCCTCCTTTACTCATCATCCCAACCTCCTGGCTTTGCTGCTGGATGTCACATTCACATGCATGCAGTCAGCCAGAGCATCAAATTAGGGCCACACAATCTCAGTGCTGCACTTTAAGATATATATTTATACAGTACAGGCTTGAGTAAATCTGCATCATCATACAAAGCCGTTAGCTTATTAGGAAAGGAACATGCTTCTTACGGTTTTGTTCTGAATTCATAGATGTCTCTTGTTGTGTTAAAGCAATTAGTTCATCTATTTATGAATTGCAAAATCTGCAGTCTTACCAGTAAATGTCTTCACCTCTTTAAAGTTTGCAAGATAGGGTCAGATTACAAGTGGTGCTGTAAACCCTTTCGCTTGTACGTAACTTATCGCCGGTGTATACGTGTCAGCTTTACTGCTTGTATTACAAGTTGAAAATAAACATGATTGCTTAAGCACAATTGTTATTAAGGCTAGAATGATTACTGCATTCTCAGAGCTCTGGTTAACCGTTTTGAAACATAAAAAATACATTACAAAGTACAGTTACTCATAATAACACTCTCTCTATATATCTATATATCTACATACATACACATATAAACACATATAAAACACATACACACACTACAGCAGAGTGCTATTGAGCGTGGGGAATGTTATTACAAGGAGTAAAGCATTAGCATTTGAGAGGATTTCTGAGTGTGCACTAAACTACTATGCACAGTGTGAGACAGACTTGGCACTTAAGTTTGTACAGTGTGTGCCTAAGTCAGACGGCAGATCACTTTCATTTGCAGAGGAGGTAGAACATACTTAGTAAAAAAAAAAATTAATTTCTTTGTGCAATTTTGGATTGTAACTTCAGTGTGGTAGTAGTTGTATGGTGGGGCCAGGGGCCCATAAAAACACATTTTTTTTTAGCAATATGCAGCAGTGTATTTATGATTATTTGACAATGCTGTAGAAATTCTATATTTAAAGTCATGCAGAAATGTTTCCTCAATACAAAAATGGTAGGTGCCACCTTTGATATTAGCGTCATTTATATTTATATACACACACACATATATTACATGCCAGTTTACTGCCCCTTTATGTAAGGACTTACCAGATGTAAGGAGGCATTTTATCGAAGATTTTTACATCTGCATAAAATATGTTACTCTCTCAAACTAAGATTGCTTAGTGTTTGAAAATGAGACAGGTTAACACTGTTCAGTTTACACTACAGCTGTATTAATTTTGAAATACACACACACGCCTAAATCCTGCTTTTAACCAGATCTAAATGATATCAGACTGAGTACCACAGCGTATGGTTCCACCAAGACCATATAGAGTACAGCATTTTCAAAATCCATAAGTACAGCGAACAAATGGGAACATTTGTACACCATATTTGAAGTGGAGCTCTTGATTGTGGAAAATGGGGAAAAAACAAACATATGTCAACCTTTCAAAAGTACTTTTCTTCATCTAGCCATCTACTCAATCATTAATGTACAATTTGCACATTTACAAATATGATTCTTTAAAAAGTGATCTCTTAATTTCTCCATTTTTTTTTTATCATGAATGTCACACACTTTATTTAGGGGATGCAATGTGCAGAAATGTTACCTCCTGTGTTTCTGTGGGTGTCTGTGTTTATGTCTTTGTGCTTTTGTTTGTGTCTCTATGAGTGTGTATGTATTTTTTTTTTCTACGGGTCTCTGAGTAGTAGTGACCTTACTACCGATTATTCACATCTTTCTACAGACTGAGACTAATGAGACCTTTCCAGAAGTCACCAATCCACCATTTAACCTTTCAATTATTGTTTAGGCAGTCCAGGGCCTTCCTTTCAGCCACTGCATGCTGTTATTTAGTTGTCATCTTCCATGATAAAAAGATAAATCAGAACTCCATATTTTGTAAATCTCCTTTTTTGACAACACTAGTCTACCTCATTACTTGTCAGGTCTATGTAAACAAGTGCTGTGTGTTTCTTTGCGTGTCTGCTAGAGTGTCTATATGTGAATCCTTATGTGTGAGTGTGTGTTTCAGTGTATGAGTGTGTCTGTGTTTCTGTATATGTGTGTTACTACCTTTACAACATTTCCAAGTTTGACTTAAAGGGACACTGAACCCAAATTTTCTCTTTTGTGATTCAGATAGAGCAGTGATTTGCAACCTTTTTTTTGCCTTTGCACACCTTTTTTACATTAAAAAATCCTGCGACACACCACCATCCCAAAATTTTACAAAAATCACACGTAGCCTAATACAGGAGATAGATATCTATACACACACATACACACACACACATACACACACTGTACTGTGCTGTCATGCCTCCTAAAAACTATATATGACATATTGACATTCATTCACAAACAATCATAATGATTGTCTGTGAATGAATGTCAATGTCATGGTTGTAAATGATGCCTGATGAGCCCGTCACATACCTCCCAATATTTCAAAATTTGAAAGAGGGACACCCCCGCACTGTTGTCAGTCTGCCGCGGCACACCTGAGGATCTCTCACGGCACACTAGTGTGCCACGGCACACTGGTTGAAAAACACTGAGATAGAGCATGCAATTTTAAACAACTTCCTAATTTACTCCTATTAGCAAATGTTATTCATTCTCTTGGTATCTTTATTTGAAAAGATAGAATGTAAGTTTAGATTCCAGCCCATTAGTGGTGAACAACCTGGGTTGTTCTTGCCGATTGGTGGATACATTAATCCACCAATAAACAAGTGCTGTCCAGGGTCCTGGACTTTTTCAAATAAAGATAGCAAGTGAACGAAGAAAAATTGATAATAGGAGTACATTAGACAGTTGCTTAAAATTACATGCTCTATCTGAATCATGAAAGAAAAAATGTGGGTTCAGTATCCCTTTAAGAATAAAGTGCATATACGTTTTAGTCACTTGGTCAAAAATTGCACATGTCAAAGGGGGGGGGGAGGGTTCTGATCAATGGTCAGGGGCCCCAAAATTTCTAGTGGCGACCTTGCCTCTGTCCACAATCTTTTGCCAGGAAATAATTTAAACTAAGTGGTGTAGTCTGACAGGTCAATGTGTATATGGGTTTCTGGTGTAAGCACTTATGTTTGAGTAACGTACAAGAACTTGCAGAAGACAGGACTAATGTAAAACATAGTATGCTTACAAACAAATACATTTTTAACATTTAGTGTATTACAAAATGTTGGATAAGTGACAAACTTTGATCATTCCAGTGTTACTACCTCTGTTTAAATCATCGGTTTCTGTATTAGATTTTACGTAAAAGGTTCCCGATATAATAGGGGCATTCATTCAGCTGCTTGACATGCAATTTTCTACACTGGAAGCTGTTTATTAGGACTAGTTTAGACATGCTTGTGTTCTCTGCATTAGTTCATGTGTCTCATATAGATAACATTGAGCTCAGGCACGTGAAGCTCCTAGGAGCAAGCATTGATTGGCTAAAAATGCAAGTCTGTCAAAAGAACGGAAATAAGGGGGCAGTTTGCAGAGGCTTAGATACAAGGTAATCACAGAGGTAAAAAATATATTATTATAACTGTGTTGGTTATGCAAAATTGGGGAATGGGTAATAAAGGGATTATCTACCTTTTTAAACAACAAAAATTCTGGTGTTGACTGTCCCTTTAAGCAGACAAGGTCTACCACGGTCATTTTGTTAAGTTTTTTTAGACAAGTATCATAGTGGCTAAATTGCCGATTTGATAATGTGAACATACAGAGATGTGTTTCTGTGTAATATATAGTACTTCGGGACATGACATCCAAACTTTCTTTCTTTGTGATCCAGATAGAGCATGGAATTTAAAAATAAAAAAATAAAACTTTTATTAAAATTTGCTTTGGTCCCATGGTATTCTTTGTTAAGAATACTTAGGTAGTTGTCTGCAGCACTACATGACAGGAAATAGTGCTGCCATCTAGTGTTCTTTCTAATGGATAACAGTCTTGCAAAACTGATGCCATATAGTGCGCTCCAGACTTCCATGTATTTCAACAAAAGATATTGAAGAAAATTTGATAATAGAAGTTAGAAAGTGGTTTAAAATGGTATGCTCTATCAGAACCATGGAAGAAACATTTTGGGTTTCAGGTCCCTTTAAAACTGCTCCTTTTACATTATACGTCTTAGTATGCAGACATTCTGAAATCAGCAGTTTAACCCCATGACTTGTGTCATGAGTCAGGACATAACATTCAGCTGCATTACTTTATATGAATACAATTAAACATTTATGGAATTGATCCTTTTTATAAAATAAAAAAAACACATTTGAAGACCCCAACATAAGAACCTTCTACATTCTTTTGAAAGCATTTGCAATAAACTTGTGTTCTGAAAAAACAGGTCCTTCAAAGAGTTATTTTCCAGTGGCCCAGTCATAGAACGGTGCTCAGTTAGCAATAGCTTTAAATGTTGCCTGGTTAGGATTCTCTGATCCCAGAAAACCATTGTTAATATAGATCATGATTTTCTAACCTGTGGCCCTCAAGTGCTTTAATTGATCTTCCTTCCCAATCTTTAAAAATAAAATACACTAAACACTATTATATATAAAATTATGGGTAGTTAAATAAAAGAAAAAAAAATATCTTAATATACTTTATTTTATCCCATTGTCCTGTAATTTAACGCTAAATATTGTGGGCTTTCCAATTCCTTTTAGAACGGTTATATTGCACACAGTTATTAGTTGCACGCTCTAGTAACCTATTTATAACTGATCCTCATTGGCCTCAGCAGAGAAGGAAACCTAGGTTACGAGACTGTGGTATTCATTGTTTTATGGACACAATTTTTTTTTTTTTTTTTTACTTAGCATTTAAAACCAACTATTCTCAGCGCTACGGAATTTGGCGGCGCTATACAAATAAATGATAATAATAATAATAATTCTCAGGGTAAAGTTTTTCAAAATGCCTAAACCAGTTATTTGATTTGCTAGTTACAGAATTAGTTTTCTGGCCTTTTAGGGAGTATGGAACAAATACATTTTTATATAAAAACAAGGAGGTGTTTAATGTCCTCATAACAAATTTTGACATCACTGACATAAAATAAGCTTCTAACTGTGGAGTATCAGAATAGGCTCAGGCAGTGCTAGGTCTTTAAAAGGGACACTGTACTGTAACACTGGTTTCCCCTTAATCTATTTCCAATGGCATGTAAAATATGATGCAGAGTACAAAATGTTTGGAAATTACTCATTTAGGTTTATTTTTGAATATGCAATAGACAAACTTGCTGAGCTTGCAGAAAAAGCAGACATCCTAATTTCTCTATTCCTGATCTATTTTGTACACAAAGGTAGATCCTTAGAGAGGGCAATTGAAAATGAACCTTTTTAGTATGTCTATTCCACACCTGCTAGTTATTGTTTACATAGTTTTTCTTTAGACAATACAAACGTATGCATATTTTCGGTATAGGTGGGAATACAAAAGAAAAAAAAAAAAAAGTTGTGGTGTAATAATAATAATAATAATAATAATAAATAATAATAATAATAATAATAATAATGGTAAATAGGCTATTTGCCAAACAATTTTATACACTCCAGCAAGAAATGTGTGATTGGCTTGGAACACATTAAAAAAGGAGAAAGTTTAACAGTACAATATCCCTTTAAATCAAAGGGAACCTCAAGATTATCCGGGTTTAGTTTAGATGGTGAGTTTCTATATGAATATCACTTCTCTTAATGCATATTCTAAGTAGCAAAAGTATAAATGCATTAGCGCTTACAGCCCTACAATATATTTGTCTTTAACCTTGTATATTATCATTACAAACTATATGCACGTACTTCTGTCTGAAATAAAACACCACAGTCCAAAGACACATTTACCTGATTGAATCATGACACTCACACCAAGGATTCTGTGCCTGCGCCTAACCTGATTTGCATTACTAGACCATACCTTAATACAATTCTACTACAGAGATTTATTTCACTCTTTCACTGCCACATGGGACAGTAGTAAAGCCTAGCATGCAATTATAGCACTAATATCCTTAAAAAGTATGAAGATTAAGTAAGTCCATTGCTGACTGTTTGCACACACCTGTCAGAAAACTGCTCCTAACGAGGCAGGTGAAATCAATAAGGTACAATTAGCATGATGCTTATATATTGTATGAACAAGAGGTACTGCTTTTGTATGGGAGGTTAAATTGTGCAGGTGTTTTTTTGTAGTATACAATAGGTTCTATTGAGAAAACATCACCTTGTTTGATGTATTTGATCTGGAGATTTCATAGAATCTGTATTCCTGGGGATTCTTTCTACATAAGGTGCATGGTATTGTGTTGCCTTCTAGGATAGCATTCAAATAATGACCAGTCTTTGATATAGAAGCTGTATTTAGTATAATAACTATCAAACTGGGTGCTATAGAATTAACCCTAAAAGGGTAGATCATGTCACTCATGGTATCTTCCTTTAAGCAGAAACAGTTTAGATCGATGGCTTTTTTTTTTTTTACCTTGCCTAAATATACTTCGCTCAATTTTTCTTTTTAATATTATGTATCGTGTGTTGCTTTTTAACAACAAATAAACAAGGGGTTCGAACAATTACAGACATATACTAAGGGATTCCCAAAGCAAATACGTTTAAAATAATTTTTAGAATATAAATCTTTGTCTCTGACTACTTTATTTTAAAACAGACCTGTAAGTCAGAATTTCTCTTTTAATCATGATTTAGAGTATGTCATTTAAAAAATAAATACATTTACTTTTGTCACAACTCGGCTGCTTTCCTAGAAAGCATAGTTAATAAGAATGTGAACTATATGGCAATAATGTACACACACACACACTTATATATATATATATATATATAAGTGCTGAAGACACATGCACAGTCCTCAGCCTACCTCAGATTGCTCTTATAGAAAGTAAGTGATAGAGCTAAAATTGATAGAAGAAATACATTGGTAAAGTGTATAAAACGTTATGCTCTGAATTAAGAAATTAAGTTTGTCTTCACTGTTACTTTAAACATTGACATTAAAGCATTTACTTGCACTTTTAATAAATATGCTCATAAAAAATATTCATATGAATGGCTGAATTATTTATTATTATTTTTTTTTTTTCAGTGCAAACTTGTGCTGTTTAAAGTCATGCAGAAAACTTACATGTTCTCAAATTGCAGCTTGGTTTGATATTCTGTCCCAGAGATTTTCCACTCCAGACCTCTGGATACTTCAACTGGTCTGGATTTAAGGATTTCTTTGCTTTTGCACATGTGCACCAATCAAACCGCACAGAAACTGATTATCTAGAACTGCAGCAGAGATTCACTAGTACATCCTGTGGGTTTTAGTCGGCACACAGCTCCATGCAAAGTAAAACCACTTCTAGCTGCATGAGAGCTTGAATCTACCATGTGGGGGCTTCTGCACTTTCACATATAGACTATAAATGTAAGTAATGTAGTTTTTCCTTAAAGGGACACTAAACCCCAAAATTTTCTTTCATGAATCAGGTAGAGAATACAATTTTAAATAACATTCCAATTTACTTCTATTATCTAATTTGTAACATTCTTTAGATATACTTTGTTTAAGAAATAGCAATGCACATGGGTGAGCCAATCACACGAGACATCTATGTGTAGCCACCAATCAGCATCTACTGAGCATATCTGGATATGCTTTTCAGCAAATAATATAAAGAAAATGAAGCAAATTAGATAATTGAAGTAAATGAGAAAGTTGTTTAAAATTGTATGCTCTTTCTAAATCATGAAAGAAAAATTTTGGGTTTCATGTCCCTTTAACTCTTTACATCTGCTTACAAAATAAATGGTTAAAAAAAAAACTGAAACTGTAATTTTAGCATGTTAGCTACAATTAAAGGGGTTTGCATAGAGTGTATGTTTACCTGTATTTTCGGCTGTGACCAGTCAGATGCCAGATGTAAAGGAGCTTGTGTGCAGATCTAAGCAATCACTGTCCAAGATATAGCTGGGGTGGGCAAACTGCGGGACTTAAAGTGACATAAAACCATAAAAAATTAAATGCTTTATTTTGTTTTAAAAGAATTCCCTCTTATCAGTATAGACCAGATTCTTTAAAGCTCTCTGGTCTGGTGAGATTCTATTACATGTCTTATCTTGGGAACTGAGTGTCTCATTAAAAGGACATGAATTCCAGCATTTTTCTTTCATGATTTAGATAGAGGATGCATTCTTAATCAATTTTCCTATTTTCTTCTATCAAATTTGCTTAATTCTCTGGTCATTCTTTGTTGAGGAAGCAGCAATGCACTGTTGGGAGCTAGGTAAACACATCGGGTAAGCAAATTACAAGATGAATATATTTGCAGCTACCTAGGCAAATTAGATAATAAAAGTAATTGTGAAATTGTGTGTTTAGAAATACATGCTCTATCTTAATTATATAATTATATATATATATATATATATACAGTATATATATATATATTCATATCTCTTTAAGGGGAGTTCACTAATATTATGTATGTGGAGAGACTTACTTTACAATATAATGCTCAGTAAAATCAGCTGATGATTTCTCTGCGTGCCGGCTAGTATTTGAGAATCGGACCCTATGTGTAAACCATTGCTGCTCCAGATAACTGGACATAAATACAGTATGTAGCTTCCAGTTGAGTCAACAAGCTGAGTACAATTTTGATTGTGTTTGATGGTTAAACACATAGGTCCTGATTATCAAAAACCTTCTGGCATGTGATTATATTGTTATTTTAAGCATTATATTGTATTGTAGGCGTCTCCTTTACACACAGAACCCTGCATAGCAAGATAAACCACTCCTAAGCTAAAATGTGACTTACTTAAATTCTTAGAGGGACCTTGTGCTTCTTAGATAATTCATAGATAATTTTGCTAGATCAGAGAGCTTTACAGAACTAAGCAGCATAGTGAGAAATAAAACCAATAAAATGATCTAGTTAGAATGGAAGACTCTGCACACACTCAACTCTCTCTATAAGGGGAGTGGCATATACAGAGCACAAATATTGAAGAAATAAGTAGGAAGTTTTAGTTCCGTAAAGCAATGGGTAACCCCATGTTGTAAGCTAGGTTTACTTCTCTGCTGATGTCAATAAGGTAAACTAATAAATGGGTTAATTGAGTGTGCAGAATATAGTAATGCTAAGTCTATTGCATTTTTTTACTACATATAGTTATATATAAATCACTTCAAGCTATCAAAGTTTACCCTGAGAATAATATGCTGATAAACTTTTTCCATAATGCTTATATAGTTGTTTAAATATTGAAAACATAAGTGTGAAGTTTTAGTGTCAATAAGGCAATGGATTTAACCATGTTGTAACCTAGGTTTACTTCTCCGCTGAGGCCAATTAAGGACCATTAAAAATGACTGAGTGAAATATAGCAGTTCTAACAGGGATGGCTAAGCCCACAATTTTTCAGAATTAAATTACAAGACAATGGGGCAAAATAAATTGGAAAGGTCTTGTTTTTTTTCTACACATAATTAAATATTTCTAAATTGCAATCGCAAAGTGTTTAATTTGCAAAAAAATATATATTCACATATTTAACCGTAGCTCTATCATATGCGTGACAGGTTTCTATCCATTTAAAGGGACATTAAAGTAAAAGGTATACTTTAAGAGTGCTAAGCACTTTCCCACCTGGGTGCTAAGCTGTTTTAGTTGTTTTTTTTTTTAAATAATTTTTTTTCCAACTTTCCCTCCCCCCAGATCCCCAAGACTTACACTGTTGGAAAGGTTAGGCAATTACAGGCTTCTAAGCAGCATGCCCCCTGCTCATATACTTAACATTGTGAATTTAAAATAAAGTTGCGCTGTGACATCATTGCGTGTGACGTCACCGTGCATAACGTGAAACCCTGGTGATGCCTGTCACTATGCAGGCCCGATCGCTGGGGTAGGAGCGGGTGGGAGCCCCCAGATCTCACTCAAGGTGGGAGAGTGCTAGCGATGGCTTAGCACCAGAGTGGGAAACTCTGCGACGGCTCAGAGCCGCTGTTAGCACTCAAGGGGTTAAAGGGAGACTAAACCCAAATTTTTCTTTAATAATTCAGATAGAGCATGCAATTTTAAGCAACTTTCTAATTTACTCCTACTATCAATTTTTCTTCGTTCTCTTGCTATCTTTATTTAAAAAGCAGGAATTTTAAGCTTAGGAGCCAGCCCATTTTATGTTTAGCACCCTGGATAGCAAAGCTTATTCGTGGCTACATTAAGCAAACTAATAAGCAAGCATAACCCAGGTTCTCAACCAACAATGATCCGGTTCTTAAGCTTTGCATTCCTGCTTTTTAAATAAAGATAGCAAGAGAACAAAGAAAAATTACTAATAGGAGTAAATAAGAAAGTTGCTTAAAATTGCATGATCTATCTGAATCATTAAAGAAAAAAAATGGGTTTAGTGTCCCTTTAATGATTTGGACAGGGCAGTTAATTTTTTTAACACATTTCCAATTTACTTTTATCATTAAATTTGTTTTGTTCTCTTGGTATACTTTGCTGAAGAGTAGGCTCAGGAGCAGCAACTCACTACTGGCAGCTTACTGAATACATATGGTAAGCCAATGATAAGAGGCACATATGTACAGCCATCAATCACAAACTAGCTCCAGTAATGCACTGCTGTTCCTGAGCCTGCATAAGTATGCTTTTTCAATTAAGGATATAGAGGGAACAAAGCAAATTTGATAATAAAATAAACTGGAAAGTTGCTTAAAATTGTTTACTCTATCTCATTGTTTCTCAACCTCAGTCCTCAAGTACCCCTAACAGGCCAGGTTTTCATTATAGCTGAACCAGTGCACAGGTGACATAATCAGCTGATGGGTGAGAGTGGGTTAGTAATAATGGTTACTGATCAGCTGATTACTTCACCTGTGTACTGGTTCAGCTATAATGAAAACCTGGCCTGTTGGGGGTACTTGAGGACCGCAGTTGAGAAACACTGCTCTATATGAATCATGATAGTTTAATTTTGACTTTACAGGAAATGTAAGGCAAAATGCCTGGAATGCACATAAGGGTTAAGGCCCGGACGGAGGAGTGGGAGTGTGTTTGTGTGAAACAATTGTTGCAATTAGGAGAGGAGGGGTTTAGCTTACCTTTTTAAGACCTGTCCAGGAAGTCCAAATCCTCTTTCTGCTTGTTCCTTTGAAGTTTCCACATGAAGCGTGCCAATTGAGTCAGTGTACCTCCAAAATGATTAATGGAGTCCCCAGAGAAATCTACAGAAAGAGAGTGGAGGAAAGTGAAGCAGAAGAATGGATTGTACCTTCTCCTGATGCGGTGGGTCATACCCCATAATTTCACTTAACCCTTGCCCCTTCCCCTGGGTCTGGTGTCCCCTGTCTGGGGATTTATCCAATCAGGCCTTATTGGACGCCGTGAATTCGGAGAAAGTATGGGGGGTTGAGGGCAGATTGGGCCCGCATGTGGGTTCTTTGGGCCATAAGGCTTTCTCTGGTCCCTCTACTGGGGATAATCAGGCGACGGTGGTCGGAGGATCTTTCCAGCAGGCTCCCCTTTCCCTAATCGGCATCCGTCGTCGGCCTAGTTAGTGGGAGCGCAGTGTCCTTACCTGGATCTCCAGTAGTCCTTTCCCGCGAATCTATAGCAGCTGCGGTCCTTCAGTCGTTGGCGGCAATTCTATCCGTGGCTCCGAGTTGGTCTTTACTGGTCCATCGTCGGTCAGTCCACGTGCTCCTCCAGTGGTGTCGGCTTTCTCTGCAGTCACTTCCGGTCTGGGGTTCTCCAGCAGTGTCACTTCCGGTGACGTCACTTCCGGAACCGCCATTCAACACCCGACCACGAAGATGAGCGCATCAGGGAACTTTGACTCCAGGGGTTAGGGCTCAAGGGTCTCAGGCATCAGCGGGGGCTACAAAAGCAAGCAAATCAGGGCAAGGGGTCATTGGCCATGATATGGGGGAAAGTAGGCCTGGGCCTTCAGCGGCTAGCATTTGCAAGAGGGATAATAAGCGTGCAGGGGCCAAGAAATTTCAACGCCCGGATTCGTTCCGTGAGTGGAGGAAATGCTTTCGGGTATTCTCATCTTGCTATCTGCAAAAGAGATCCGACCAAAAAAAAAAAAGGTAGATAAGAACCAAAAAGGCCCATCAAGTCTACCCATGTTACTTTTTCCTTAGGATAGCCTTATGCATGTCCCAGGCATTTTTATATTCCTTTACAGTCTTTGTGTTTACCACCTCAAATGGAAGTTCATTCCATGAATCCACCACCCTAGAGATGCAGCTCTGGGCCCGGTTGAGTCCAGAATGGGTCCCCGGGACTCCGGCACTTCCCGTTGGTAACACACAGGTAGTCCATCGCCCAGGTTCCTGAGGCGCGCAACTGGAGTGTGCTGGAAATTCAAGGACAGGCAATGCACCTTGAGAACGTCTTGTTCCTTTCGGCACGCATGCTGCAGCTGTGAAGGGCCTCACCCAGCCGCTGACTGCGCTATGAAGACCGAAAGACAGCACAGGACCTAGAGGCACTGCTCCAGGTAAGGGCGGACACATCACTGAAGGTGGCCGCAATTAAACCATGGCTTGCCTTGTACCCACACAGGGAGGCGACGGTTTTGCTGCGGGAAGGCCTTCATGGGGGTTTTATCACTCCTGTAAAAGGTAAGGTTACAAGCTCCAGAACAGGCAGGAATTTACAACCTGTGTATCAGTTCCCTGATGCATTAAAAGAGAAGTTGGTTAAGGAAGTTCTGCTGGGTCGCATGACAGGCCCCTTTAGGGAGAAACCAATTCCGGGGTTGGTTATTTCCCCATTGGGGGTGGTGCCCTTAAAGGATCCAGAGAAATTCCAGATGATACAATACCTCTCCTTCCCCAAGGGTAAGTCAGTTAATGATGCCATTCAGGCAGAGCTGAGCACAGTGCATTACCAATCCTTTGACGACGCACTCATGGTGGTGTGGAGGGCAGGACGAGGCGCTCTACTGGCAAAGCTGGACGTGGAATCGACTTTCCGACTGTTGCTGATTCACCCAACTTCCTTTTACCTCATGGGTTGTTTTTTCAACAGATCCGACTATGTTGATTGTTGTCTCCAGATGGGATGTTCGATCTCCTGCGCTTATTTTGAGGCCTTTAGCACATTTTTACATTGGGCTCATTACCTGGACAACATTTTTACATTGGGCTCATTACCTGGACAATTTGTTACTAGTAGGAAGACCGAGTTCCATGGAATGCGAGCTGCTATTACACACCATAAGGCTCTAGATGAAAACATGTGGGATTCCACTGGCCGAAGAAAAAACTGAGGGTCCCTGCACCTTCAGGTACGGGGCATACCTGAACGGGAAGTGGAGCGCAGAGCCTTGGCCCGATGAATGAAAAAAAAGAGGGCTCATCAGGAACCTTTGCCTCCTGGAGCTCTTCCCCATATTGGTTGCCTTAGATATATGGGGAGATGGGCAGAGGGACTGATCAGTGGTCTTCTGGACAAACAACATGAGCGTTGTTTTCGCCATCAATAGGCTATCTTTATCGTCACCATCAGTGATAAGGTATTTAAGGCTTCTGGTCTTTAGATTTCTTTGGCTGAACATTGAGTTTCCGGCAAGGCATGTCCCTGGGGTTAATAATGTAATAGCCAATGAACTCTCCTGCTTTTAATGGGACACTTTCAGGGCTGCTGCGACTCACGGTGTTCCATGTCCTCCTTCTCTTTGGCAGGTAGCTCTGGATGGCAGTCACTGATAACGCTACTGAAGGCATCCTTGGCACCTCCCACCTGGAAGTCATTTGTAAGGTACTGGGAGGAATGGGTTTTCTTTAGTGAAGTGCAAGCTTTCCCATCCTGCGCAGGTGAGCAAGATTAGCTGTTGACATGGCTTGCAGAGCTATGGGGCAGGCTAAAAAAGGGGCAGTAATGGCGGTTTTGTTTTTCAGCAAGTTTACCCTGACAGTCTCTTCCAAGAAATTTTTGGTTTGCCAAATACTACGGGGCTGTGGAGGTCGGAGGTGCGATGGCCAGATATATGTGAACCAATAACTGATGATAGGTTAGTAGCATTACTCAGAGTTCTGCCCGAGGTCTGCTCCTCTGAGTTTTTTTCTGTGGCTTTTGCTATTGCCTTTCATGGAGCCCTTAGCGTAGGTGAGCTTGTGCCACGATAAAAAAAATGCCAAGGTTGGGGTGTTTCGTATGATCATGTGAGGTTTGCCGAAAGGGGTGTTTTGTTATTTATTCCTCCATCCAAAGTTGACCAGGAAGGTAGGGGCGCGTGGTTGTCGCTTCCCACCCGTCAGGGATCACCTAGTTGCCCTTATACTTTGTTGAAGGCCTTCTCGGACGTGCGTCCAGTGAGTTTTCACAAGTTTCTCATTCACCAGGATGGTACCCCTCTTACGAGATTTAAATTCCGTAGGGTCTTGGGATGGGCTGCTGAAAAGGAAGGTTTGAATCCAAGTACTATTGCACCCCATTCCTTTAGGGTATGATGACGATGGCAGCCTTAGGCTGGTCTGTTGATCGCATAAAAGCAATGGGGAGGTGGAAGTCGAAAAGATATCAAATATATGTGAGACACTTTTTTTCCCACCGCTAAGTTAGTATGGTATTAATGTTGTGATATTTCACTGTTTTTGTGTGGTTTTAACAGTTATTTCTTTTGCAGGGCATACCAGAGGTCCGCTACGTGTTTGTATTGTTGGGCTTACGTTCGTACACTGGGCAGCCATCCGGGCGTCAACAAGACCCAGGAGGACAGCAGCTGGGCTTTTCTTCCTTTAGGGTGGTGATTAGGTGGATAGGGAGAAGAGGCCTGTGCTGGGTGGGTCTGCCTGGATTACTGCAGGAAGCCATGAGGCACTGGGAGAAACCCCACATCCAACATTTGGGGGAAAATTATCTAGAATCAATTCCTGGATGGGATTTGAGTGCAGTGATCCAGTCAGACCTGCGTACATTTTATGGTTTTGATGCCTGGTGTGAGATTCAGGTGGTCTAATATTGTCACGGATACTATGCTGCAAGGGTTAAACCCCTACACCCTACAACCTCACCCCTGTTGTTTCTCAGTGGTTTTGGGCAACCACAATCTCTAAAAGCTTTTTGTTTGCTTTTTGTTGGCTTGTTTTGTGTTGAGAAGAGCAGACACCCGCCTAACCCCTCTCAGGCTGGCCGGGCTCCTGGAACTCCCGGTCGGCCACAGGACAGCAGGACACCCGCTAACTTTACCCCTGGTCGCTCCAGCAGCCCTTTGCCCCAGAGCACCGCTCTTTTGGGGATTGGCAGCCCCTAGGGACGACAAGAGCTGGGGGAATTATCGGAGGGGAGCTCCTTTGGGAACCGGGGGTTTTGGACACCCCTAACCCCATAACTTCAATGGAGAGCTTTAAAATGACACCCTGGAAGTGCCGCCGCTCCACCAGGATCACCCCAAAACCGCCACCCGTGTCCTGGGACTGTCGCTGCTATGGAGGTGCCGGTCCATCTGGAGGGCGGTAATGGTGGAAAAATTGTGGGATTGTCCAGGGTCTTATCAAGATGAGCTGTGTGTATAAAAGGAGTGTGTGTTTTCAATAAAATCAGTTCTTGTTTCACCTGAATGCTAGTCTGTCTAGTTATTTGGGTGGGCTCCAGCTAAAATCACTTTCCTGGGCTACATAGCAGCCTGTCCCAGGCAGAGGAAGGACCCTCAAGTAGAGCTACCCAGTCAGGGCAGCTGGAGTCTGCCACAGGGTGGGACTCTGAATACTGGTGCTGTTGGGCATCAGGGATGGCTACAGGCCATGGTCACTTGCCAGCTACATAGCTGCAGTCGGCAGGGAGGAAGCAGGACCTGTTTGGCGGAGCTACCCAGTCGGGGTAGCCGGGGTATCCATCTCATTGGTTGGCAGCGGTGGGATGCTTCCGTCTACCTGGAACGTCCAAACCACCAACTGGCAACAAGACAAAGGCAGTGCTCCTAGCCCTGGAGGCTTTCCACACTATACCCTCTGGAGATCAAGACAACTATGACCGGGTGAAGGAGCGCATCCTTGCCCGGTATGGACTCACACCGGAGGCTCACCGGCTAACATTCAGGGGGCTACAAAGGCAAAAGGAACAACCTTATACCGAGTTTGCCCACCGCTTAGCTCGGTCCTTGAACTCCTGGGTTACTGGGTGAAACATCACCACTCTAGACGAAGCTGTTCAACTCATCCTCCTGGAGCAGTTCTACATCCGCACTCCAGCGGAGATAAGGGACTGGGTAAAGGACAAGGGACCCAGAACAGCTGACCAAGCTGCCGCCCTGTCAGATCAGTATGTGGATGCCCGGCGCCAGGTGGCCACAGACCTCCAGCCAGCAACCCGCTCCAGCCCCAGCTCGACCCCCAACAACTTTTCGGCAGCACCCGACTGGGTCGCTCTCTGTCTACCCAGCCGGAGGCAGCAATCCCCGGGGGTGTTATGGGTGTGCAGTAGAAATAGAAAGGGCACAGCATAGGTACTGCAATAATCAGTGTGCACGTTCCCAGGTTCTGCCAAAACCTTGAATCCAACGACAATCCAAAAGAAGGAACAGCACCACAATAATAATGCTTATGAAATATTTATTGGGACATCAAACAAACACACCAGTGGTGTGTTTGTTTGATGTCCCAATAAATATTTCATAAGCATTATTATTGTGGTGCTGTTCCTTCTTTTGGGTGGTGTGTTTGTTTGATGTCCCAATAAATATTTCATAAGCATTATTATTGTGGTGCTGTTCCTTCTTTTGGATTGTCGTGTTATGGGTGTGGACACCCCGGCCATATTGTATGGAACCGCCCCACAAGACAAAGAAACCTCCCAGCCCATCCGCCAAGGAACCCCGCCCCAACTCCGTGGGGAACTCGGCAAGCCCGCACCTACCAGGCCGCTGCCCATTGTACCCATACAGCGAGCTCCGACCCTTATGCTGAGTGGCCAGAAGAAGAAGTGGGTGTCTTGCACCATGTCAGCTGAGTGGACCAAGACAACCGACAACAACATCGGCAAGATGTATGGGTCAACGGGCAGGCGGCTCAAGGAATGAGGGATACTGGGACCACCATTTCTTTGATTCAGCCTCACCTTGTTCCCTCTCTGGTCGCACTGGGCGGACCCTTGCTGTAGGGGTAGCGGGAGGTGCTGTTCTGAGGGTCCCTACAGCCTGGGTCCATTTGGACTGGAAAACTGACTCCTGCAATGTAGAAGTGGGGGTTATGCAACACATACCTGCCGAGGAAACGACCTCGGCCACCTTGTCTCCTCCTTTTGTGGGGGATACCTTTCCGGACACCTGCCCAGTGACTACCCGCCAGCAGGCCAGATGCTAAGCCACCTCACCAACTCTGGGGACCCAGGTAAGACCCACTGCCCCGACTCCTACCTTACCCTGACTGCCCATCCCTACTAACCCCAAACTTGCCAACACCCCCTCCTGGGCAAACCCTTCTGACTTCGCCAAAGAGACCTTGAGTGACCCGACCCTGGCCCCTTACCGAGACTGAGTAGGTGCTGACGCCCAGGGCCCCGGAGCCGAACGGTTCCATTGGGAGGGAGAGCTCCTGTACCGGATCTCCAAGAGGAGAAAAGGACCGGTGCCCAAACGCCAGCTGGTCGTACCGAAGAAGTTTCGGTCCAACCTGCTGAAAATAGGGCATGACATTCCCTTAGCCGGCCACTTAGGAAAGCAAAGGACCCACCACCGCTTGACTCAAACCTTCTTCTGGCCAGGCATTACAGCCGATATTAAGGAATACTGTAAATCCTGTGAGGTTTTCCAGAAGGTAGGAAAGACCGAAGACCATACGAAAGCCCCCCTCCATCCTCTGCCCATTATTGATGAATCCTTTAGCCGAGTGGCAGTAGACATCGTGAGGCCATTAGCTTGGCCCAGCACCTCATGGAAGAAATACATCCTTACAGTAGTAGACTATGCAACCCAATACCCAGAGGCAATCCCCTTGGCCAATATCGAGGCGGAGACCATAGCAGATGCGATGCTCTGGATATTCACCAGTGTAGGCTTCCCTCAGGAAGTAGTTTCCGATCAGGGAACACAGTTCACTGCGGAAATCACTCAACAATTCTGGAAGTTGTGTGGGATTAAACTCCTGCACAGCGCCCCTCACCATCCCCAGATGAATGGGCTGTGTGAGAGGTTTAATGGGACCCTAAAGCAACTGCTTCGGACGTTCTTGGCCACTCACAAGGACTGGGAAAGATTCCTGCAGCACCTCCTCTTTGCATATCGAGAGGTGCCTCCCGAATCCACAGGCTTTCCCCCCTTTGAACTACTGTATGGTCGTGGTCGAAAGGTTAGGGGCCCGCTAGATTTGGTACGAGCCCACTGGGAGGGAGCCTCAGGAAGAGCACTCTGTCGTAGGGTACGTACTCCAGCTCAGGGACTGGCTACAGGACCTGGCTGCCCAGGTCCGCGAGAACCTTCAAGCCTCTCAACACAAACAGCAGCGATGGTACGATTGCAATGCCCGTACCCGAACCCTGATAGTGGGACAGAAGGTCCTCGTCCTGAAGCCTGTCAAAACAGACAAGCTACAGGCCTCTTGGCAGGACCTTACCGGGTTGTGGAACAGCTGAACAACACTACATACCTGGTAGCGAAGTGTTCAGATGAAAGGATCCGTCGGACCTTTCATGTGAACATGTTAAAGACATACATAGAAATACCCAGGGATGTGGCCGCTATCTGTGCGCCGGCAGTGGAGGACTCTGAAAGTCTTCCAATGTCGGAGCTTCCCAAAGCTACTGACGCCCCCCAGGGGGTGGATGACATATGCCTAGATGAACTCCCTAAGCCATCTTAGTATTGAGCTACAATCTGCTTATTCTCCTGCTTCCCTGGTGCTGCCCAGCTTGCTAGCATGGGTTACTACGTATTAGCTAGTACCTGATTGCCCCCCCCCCCCCCGGGATCCATGTGCTGTTTCGTTGGGTTTCTTGTGTTGCAACAATAAACATAACCTGCAGGATTTATAACCACAAGAAGTTGTAGTATGTTTATTTCTACATTAGAAATTATAAGGTTTACATTAAACATTGAATTATGTATATAGTTAAAGTTACTGTTTAAGTTTCCCACAGAGGAGTGTATGGCATTTAATCTCTTAAGGAAATGTAAGGAAAATTGCCTGGAATGCACATAAGGGTTAAGGCCAGGACGGAGGATTGGGAGTGTGTTTCTGTATGTGTGAAACAATTGTTGCAGTTAGGAGAGGAGAGGGTTGGCTTACCTTTTTAAGACCTGTACAGGAAGTCCAAATCCTCTTTCTGCTTGTTCTTTTGAAGTTTCCCCACCCTATCCCTCCCTTTTGCAAGTTCTAGGCGGCAATCATTAATGGGATCCATTACTAGGGTGATTCCTTTAGTGTTAGGGGTGTCCGAGGCATGATGAAGGCTAGCCAGCCTATTTCTACAAGACCAAGAACGTTGGGTTTCAGCTCCCCAGGTGTTCAATGTGGTTTACACCTAGTTGACCCTGATCCTAATGGTTTGGAGTGGTGGGTTTGCACCCTACCGCTGGCAGTTGGGCATTGTCAGGGGTACAGGGTGTGATCGAGGTAGAGTGACGGCTATTCCAGGTAGGGGTGAAGTCTTCTGATATACGCGTCTGGGGGGTTCCCCGTCTGTGCGATCCGAAGCCGAGAACTCCCTTAGCCATCTTATTATTGAGCTACACTCTGCTTATTCTCCTGCTTCCCTGGTACTGCCCAGCTTTCTAGCATGGGTTACTACATATTAGATAGTACCTGATTCCCTCCCCACAGGTCCATGTTATTTGTGCTGTTTCGTTGGGTTTCTTTTGTTGCCACAATAAACATGACCTGGGGTTTTATAACCACAAGAAGTTGTAGTGTGTTTATTTCTACATTAGAAATGATAAGGTTTACATTAAACGTTCAATTATGTATATAGTTAAAGTTGCTGGTTAAGTTTCCCACAGAGGAGTGTATGGTATTTAATCCCTTATGTCCTTTTAAATCCAAATCAAGTAGTTTCCATGTCCCTTTAAATATGGTTATCTAAAATTTACTTCTTTTGGTATTCTGCTTAATTGTATATAATGTAATGTGTACAGATTCCCAGTCATTGATTAGCTTTGATGTATTGTATATGATCTTAGTTCATGTATTTTAAAAATGCAAAAAAAAACTAAACTTGGCAATTTATTCTTTAGAAAAAGTTCCTTCTTTATTTCAGTAATGCCAATTACATATATAGATATCCAACACCCTTCCTGATCTAGTAATTCTTATTTACAATATTTGTTTCACAGAAAATGATGCAGGCTGGAGTCACCATGTTAATTTTTTCTTTATGACACAGATACAGAGCACAAAACAGACATTAGACCTGAATGAATGATTACAGCTGCCACAGGTCAGACACACAACAAATTGAGATACCAGCATGCAAAGATACACAGATCCAGGACTTCAGCACACCCTGTCCCTAAAAGGTAAATCCTTTCCTAGTATTCTCTACCACAGGGTGCCTCCAAGTCTGCTGCAGATTCATGTCACCAAGGTGAGTCCACCTGCACGTACTAACACCTGGCTACATCGCATGATTACCTAGTAACTGCAGTACATTTGTGCATGTCTAAATATATGACGTAAGGGTAAATTTTTAACACAAATAAATTGTATACTGCTGCCCACGTAAAAGGGTGGGTTCTCCACAGTTTGAAAATACAAAAGAGAAAGTAACATATTACATAATTGTTGTCAAATATTGCAGCAACATATTGTTTTGCTAATGGGTTCTTTAATCATATTAATCTTTAGATACATTTTTTTTGGAATCTGATCTAGTCAGCTAGTATGTCCCTGAACAGCAAAACATGCACATTTTGCAGTTCAGGGACATACTCATTAACCCCTTTGTGCAATCCAACGTATATCTATGTCATGTGATGCAATATAATGTATATCTATGTCTGACCTGTTTGAAGCCCTTGCAGTCTTGGTTCTCAAGTGAAAACCGAGACTTGTTGTTTGTGTGCTCCCTTACCATATGAAGCCAGATTTCCTGATCATTACAGACAGTGACATTGTTTGTATTACTGTCTGTAAAGATCATCTGCTGGTGCCGACTGGAGGCACAGTGGGGGAAGGGAGGGCTAGTGTTCCCTACACTATTGCAAAAAAGATTTTGGAAAGGAGAAATGGGGCCCTATGCCACAGAAAAATATAGGTTAGAGGGAGCGGTGGGTCCCTAAACTAAAGAAAACAAATTATCGCTTACAGTAACAAAGAAGGTGGAAAACAGTGGAAGCATTAAAGAGCTGTTTGTGGGGGTAGGTGAGGAAGGAACCCTACACTTCATAAAATACAAATAAACTACTTAAATATTAAGCAAAAAATAAATTTATGCTTACCTGATAAATGATTTGGAGAATCCACGACGTCATCAATTACTAGTGGGAATATCACTCCTGGCCAGCAGGAGGAGGCAAAGAGCACCACAGCAAAGCTGTTAAGTGTCACTTCCCTTACCCATAATCCCCAGTCATTCGACCGAAGGAAAATGAAAAAAGGAATAACACAAAGGTGTAGAGGTGCCTGAGGTTTAGTAAAAAATAACTGTCTTAAATTTAAGGGTGGGGTCGTGGACTCTCCATATCCGGAAAGAAAGAAATTTATCAGGAAAGCATACATTTTGTTTCTCCAACATAGGTGTGTCCGGTCCACGGCGTCATCCTTACTTGTGGGATATTCTCTTCCCCAACAGGAAATGGCAAAGAGCCCAGCAAAGCTGGTCACATGATCCCTCCTAGGCTCCGCCTTCCCCAGTCATTCTCTTTGCCGTTGTACAGGCAACATCTCCACGGAGATGGCTTAGAGTTTTTTGGTGTTTAACTGTAGTTTTTATTATTCAATCAAGAGTTTGTTATTTTAAAATAGTGCTGGTATGTACTATTTACTCTGAAACAGAAAAGAGATGAAGATTTCTGTTTGTAAGAGGAAAATGATTTTAGCAACCGTTACTAAAATCGATGGCTGTTTCCACACAGGACTGTTGAGAGGAATTAACTTCAGTTGGGGGAAACAGTGAGCAGACTTTTGCTGCTTGAGGTATGACACATTTCTAACAAGACGATGTAATGCTGGAAGCTGTCATTTTCCCTATGGGATCCGGTAAGCCATTTTTATTACATAAGAAAAAAAGGGCTTCACAAGGGCTTTTAAGACTGTAGACATTTTCTGGGCTGAAACGATTGATATATAAGCATATTTTATACTTCATAGCTTTGAGGAATTATTTTATTCTTGGGAATTATGTAAAATAACCGGCAGGCACTGTATTGGACACCTTATTCTCTAGGGGCTTTCCCTAATCATAGGCAGAGCCTCATTTTCGCGCCTCTATTGCGCACTTGTTTTTGGGAAGCATGACATGCAGATGCATGTGTGAGGAGCTCTGATACATAGAAAAGACTTTCTGAAGGCGTCATTTGGTATCGTATTCCCCTTTGGGCTTGGTTGGGTCTCAGCAAAGCAGATACCAGGGACTGTAAAGGGGTTAAATATAAAAACGGCTCCGGTTCCGTTATTTTAAGAGTTAAAGCTTTCAAATTTGGTGTGCAATACTTTTAAGGCTTTAAGACACTGTGGTGAAATTTTGGTGAATTTTGAACAATTCCTTCATACTTTTTCACATTTGCAGTAATAAAGTGTGTTCAGTTTAAAATTTAAAGTGACAGTAACGGTTTTATTTTAAAACGTTTTTTGTACTTTGTTATCAAGTTTATGCCTGTTTAACATGTCTGAACTACCAGATAGACTGTGTTCTGTATGTGGGGAAGCCAAGGTTCCTTCTCATTTAAATAGATGTGATTTATGTGACACAAAATTTAGAGAAAATGATGCCCAAGATGATTCCTCAAGTGAGGGGAGTAAGCATGGTACTGCATCATCCCCTCCTTCGTCTACACCAGTCTTGCCCACACAGGAGGCCCCTAGTACATCTAGTGCGCCAATACTCCTTACTATGCAACAATTAACGGCTGTAATGGATAATTCTATCAAAAACATTTTAGCCAAAATGCCCACTTATCAGCGAAAGCGCGACTGCTCTGTTTTAGAAAATACTGAAGAGCATGAGGACGCTGATGATATTGGTTCTGAAGTGCCCCTACACCAGTCTGAGGGGGCCAGGGAGGTTTTGTCTGAGGGAGAAATTTCAGATTCAGGGAAAATTTCTCAACAAGCTGAACCTGATGTGATTACATTTAAATTTAAATTGGAACATCTCCGCGCCCTGCTTAAGGAGGTGTTATCTACTCTGGATGATTGTGAGAATTTGGTCATTCCAGAGAAATTATGTAAAATGGACAAGTTCCTAGAGGTCCCGGGGCCCCCCGAAGCTTTTCCTATACCCAAGCGGGTGGCGGACATTGTAAATAAAGAATGGGAAAGGCCCGGCATACCTTTCGTCCCTCCCCCTATATTTAAGAAATTGTTTCCTATGGTCGACCCCAGAAAGGACTTATGGCAGACAGTCCCCAAGGTCGAGGGGGCGGTTTCTCCTCTAAACAAACGCACCACTATACCCATAGAAGATAGTTGTGCTTTCAAAGATCCTATGGATAAAAAATTAGAGGGTTTGCTTAAAAAGATGTTTGTTCAGCAAGGTTACCTTCTACAACCAATTTCATGCATTGTTCCTGTCACTACAGCAGCGTGTTTCTGGTTCGATGAACTAGAAAAGGCGCTCAATAAAGATTCTTCTTATGAGGAGATTTTGGACAGAATTCATGCTCTCAAATTGGCTAACTCTTTCACCCTAGACGCCACTTTGCAATTGGCTAGATTAGCGGCGAAAAATTCTGGGTTTGCTATTGTGGCGCGCAGAGCGCTTTGGCTAAAATCTTGGTCAGCGGATGCGTCTTCCAAGAACAAATTGCTTAACATTCCTTTCAAGGGGAAAACGCTGTTTGGCCCTGACTTGAAAGAGATTATTTCTGATATCACTGGGGGCAAGGGCCACGCCCTTCCTCAGGATAGGTCTTTCAAGGCCAAAAATAAACCTAATTTTCGTCCCTTTCGCAGAAACGGACCAGCCCCAAGTGCTACGTCCTCTAAGCAAGAGGGTAATACTTCTCAAGCCAAGCCAGCCTGGAGGCCGATGCAAGGCTGGAACAAAGGTAAGCAGGCCAAGAAACCTGCCACTGCTACCAAGACAGCATGAGATGTTGGCCCCCGATCCGGGACCAGATCTGGTGGGGGGCAGACTCTCTCTCTTCGCTCAGGCTTGGGCAAGAGATGTTCTGGATCCTTGGGCGCTAGAAATAGTCTCCCAAGGTTATCTTCTGGAATTCAAGGGGCTTCCCCCAAGGGGGAGGTTCCACAGGTCTCAATTGTCTTCAGACCACATAAAAAAACAGGCATTCTTACATTGTGTAGAAGACCTGTTAAAAATGGGAGTGATTCATCCTGTTCCATTAGGAGAACAAGGGATGGGGTTCTACTCCAATCTGTTCGTAGTTCCCAAAAAAGAGGGAACATTCAGACCAATCTTAGATCTCAAGATCCTAAACAAGTTTCTCAAGGTTCCATCGTTCAAAATGGAAACCATTCGAACAATTCTTCCTTCCATCCAGGAAGGTCAATTCATGACCACGGTGGATTTAAAGGATGCGTATCTACATATTCCTATCCACAAGGAACATCATCGGTTCCTAAGGTTCGCATTTCTGGACAAGAATTACCAGTTTGTGGCACTTCCGTTCGGATTAGCCACTGCTCCAAGAATTTTCACAAAGGTACTAGGGTCCCTTCTAGCGGTGCTAAGACCAAGGGGCATTGCAGTAGTACCTTACTTGGACGACATACTGATTCAAGCGTCGTCCCTTCCACAAGCAAAGGCTCACACGGACATTGTCCTGGCCTTTCTCAGATCTCACGGGTGGAAAGTGAACGTAGAAAAAAGTTCTCTATCTCCATCAACAAGGGTTCCCTTCTTGGGAACAGTAATAGACTCCTTAGAAATGAGGATCTTTCTGACAGAGGCCAGAAAATCAAAACTTCTAAACTCTTGTCAAATACTTCATTCTGTTCCTCTTCCTTCCATAGCGCAGTGCATGGAAGTAATAGGTTTGATGGTAGCGGCAATGGACATAGTTCCTTTTGCGCGAATTCATCTAAGACCATTACAACTGTGCATGCTCAGTCAGTGGAATGGGGATTATACAGACTTGTCTCCGACGATACAAGTAGATCAGAGGACCAGAGATTCACTCCGTTGGTGGCTGTCCCTGGACAACCTGTCACAGGGGATGAGCTTCCGCAGACCAGAGTGGGTCATTGTCACGACCGACGCCAGTCTGGTGGGCTGGGGCGCGGTCTGGGGACCCCTGAAAGCTCAGGGTCTTTGGTCTCGGGAAGAATCTCTTCTCCCGATAAATATTCTGGAACTGAGAGCGATATTCAATGCTCTCAAGGCTTGGCCTCAGCTAGCAAAGGCCAAATTCATACGGTTTCAATCAGACAACATGACGACTGTTGCGTACATCAACCATCAGGGGGGAACAAGGAGTTCCCTGGCTATGGAAGAAGTGACCAAAATCATTCAATGGGCGGAGGCTCACTCCTGCCACTTGTCTGCAATCCACATCCCAGGAGTGGAAAATTGGGAAGCGGATTTTCTGAGTCGTCAGACATTTCATCCGGGGGAGTGGGAACTCCATCCGGAAATCTTTGCCCAAATTACTCAATTGTGGGGCATTCCAGACATGGATCTGATGGCCTCTCGTCAGAACTTCAAGGTTCCTTGCTACGGGTCCAGATCCAGGGATCCCAAGGCGACTCTAGTAGATGCACTAGTAGCACCTTGGACCTTCAAACTAGCTTATGTATTCCCGCCGTTTCCTCTCATTCCCAGGCTGGTAGCCAGGATCAATCAGGAGAGGGCATCGGTGATCTTGATAGCTCCTGCGTGGCCACGCAGGACTTGGTATGCAGACCTGGTGAATATGTCATCGGCTCCACCATGGAAGCTACCTTTGAGACGAGACCTTCTTGTTCAAGGTCCGTTCGAACATCCGAATCTGGTCTCACTCCAACTGACTGCTTGGAGATTGAACGCTTGATCTTATCAAAGCGAGGGTTCTCAGATTCTGTCATTGATACTCTTGTTCAGGCCAGAAAGCCTGTAACTAGAAAAATCTACCACAAAATATGGAAAAAATATATCTGTTGGTGTGAATCTAAAGGATTCCCTTGGGACAAGATAAAAATTCCTAAGATTCTATCCTTTCTTCAAGAAGGTTTGGAGAAAGGATTATCTGCAAGTTCTCTGAAGGGACAGATTTCTGCCTTGTCTGTGTTACTTCACAAAAAGCTGGCAGCTGTGCCAGATGTTCAAGCCTTTGTTCAGGCTCTGGTTAGAATCAAGCCTGTTTACAAACCTTTGACTCCTCCTTGGAGTCTCAATTTAGTTCTTTCAGTTCTTCAGGGGGTTCCGTTTGAACCCTTACATTCCGTTGATATTAAGTTATTATCTTGGAAAGTTTTGTTTTTGGTTGCAATTTCTTCTGCTAGAAGAGTTTCAGAATTATCTGCTCTGCAGTGTTCTCCTCCTTATCTGGTGTTCCATGCAGATAAGGTGGTTTTGCGTACTAAACCTGGTTTTCTTCCGAAAGTTGTTTCTAACAAAAACATTAACCAGGAGATAGTCGTGCCTTCTTTGTGTCCGAATCCAGTTTCAAAGAAGGAACGTTTGTTGCACAATTTGGATGTAGTTCGTGCTCTAAAATTCTATTTAGATGCTACAAAGGATTTTAGACAAACATCTTCCTTGTTTGTTGTTTATTCTGGTAAAAGGAGAGGTCAAAAAGCAACTTCTACCTCTCTCTCTTTTTGGCTTAAAAGCATCATCAGATTGGCTTACGAGACTGCCGGACGGCAGCCTCCTGAAAGAATCACAGCTCATTCCACTAGGGCTGTGGCTTCCACATGGGCCTTCAAGAACAAGGCTTCTGTTGATCAGATATGTAAGGCAGCGACTTGGTCTTCACTGCACACTTTTACTAAATTTTACAAATTTGATACTTTTGCTTCTTCTGAGGCTATTTTTGGGAGAAAGGTTTTGCAAGCCGTGGTGCCTTCCATCTAGGTGACCTGATTTGCTCCCTCCCTTCATCCGTGTCCTAAAGCTTTGGTATTGGTTCCCACAAGTAAGGATGACGCCGTGGACCGGACACACCTATGTTGGAGAAAACAGAATTTATGTTTACCTGATAAATTACTTTCTCCAACGGTGTGTCCGGTCCACGGCCCGCCCTGGTTTTTTAATCAGGTCTGATAATTTATTTTCTTTAACTACAGTCACCACGGTATCATATGATTTCTCCTATGCAAATATTCCTCCTTTACGTCGGTCGAATGACTGGGGAAGGCGGAGCCTAGGAGGGATCATGTGACCAGCTTTGCTGGGCTCTTTGCCATTTCCTGTTGGGGAAGAGAATATCCCACAAGTAAGGATGACGCCGTGGACCGGACACACCGTTGGAGAAAGTAATTTATCAGGTAAACATAAATTCTGTTTTTCCTTACTAAGATATGGGGAGTCCACAACGTCCTCAATTACTAGTGGGAACCAATACCCAAGCTAGAGGACACAGATGACTAGGGAGGGAGAGCGAGACAAACAGACCTTAACAGAAAGCACCACCGCTTGAAGAACCTTGCTCCCAAAAGAAGCCTCGGCCGAGGCAAAAGTATCAAATTTGTAAAAAGTATGCAGGGAAGACCAAGTTACAGCCTTGCAAATCTATTCCACAGAAGCTTCATTTTTGAAAGCCCAAGAAGAGGAGACAGCCCTCATGGAATTAGCTGTAATTCTCTCAGGACGCTGCTGACCAGCAGTCTCATAAGCAAAACGGATTATACTTCTCAACCAGAGGGAAAGAGAAGAAGCAGTAGCCTTCTGACCTTTACGCTTTCCAAAGAAACAAACAAACAGGGCAGAGGACTGGTGAAAATCCTTCATCGCTTAAAGATAGAATTTTAGAGCATGCACAACTTTCAAGATGTGCAACAAACGTTCCTTATGAGAAGAAGGATTAGGACATAGAGAAGGAACAACAATTTCCTGATTAATATTTCTATCTGAAACCACTTTAGGAAGAAAACCCAACTTAGTATGAAGAACCGCCTTATCAGCATGAAAGATAAGGCAAATCACACTGCAAAGCCGAGAGAAGAGCAGAAGAGATAGCTATAAGAAACAAAACCTTCCAAGTAACAACTTAATATCTATGGAATGCAATGTCTCAAATGGAGCCTGCTGCAAAACTTTAAGAACAAGGTTAAGGCTCCAAGGAGGAGCAACAAACTTGAACACAGGACTGATTCTGACCAGGGCCTGACAAAAAGATTGAACATCTGGCACATCTGCCAGACGCTTTTGTAGCAAAATAGACAATGCAGAAATCTGACCCTTCAGAGAACTGACTGACAATCCCTTCTCCAGACCTTCCTGGAGAAAAGACAAAATCCTAGGAATCCTGACCATACTCTAAGGGTAGCCCTTAGATTCACACCAATAAAGGTATTTACGCCATATCTTATGGTAAATCATTCTAGTAACAGGCTTGCGAGCCTGAATCATGGTCTCAACGACCGACCACACTTAAACAGAACTAAGCATTCACTCTCCAAGCAGTCAGCTTCAGAGAAACGAGATTTGGATGAAGGAATGGACCCTGAGTTAGAAGGTCCTTCCTCAGAGGCAGCCTCCAATGTGGAATAGATGACATCTTCACTAGGTCTGCATACCAGATCCTGCTAGGCCACGCAGGAGCTATTAGAATTACTGATGCTCTCCCCTGTTTGATACAAGCAATGACTCGTGGAAGGAAAGCAAACAGAGGAAACAGATATGCCAGACTGTAATCCCAAGGAACCGCCAGAGCATCTATCATGGTGGCCTGCGGATCTCTCGACCTTGAACCGTACCTTGGAAGCTTGGCGTTCTGCCAAGACGCCATCGGATCCAACTCCGGCATCCCCCAACTGAGGGTTAACCTGGAAAACCCCTCCGGATGGAGTGCCCACTCTCCGGGATGAAATGCCTGTCTGCTCAGGAAGTCCGCTTCCCAGTTGTCCACACCTGGAATGTGGATGGCAGAAAGACAATAATTGTGAGTTTCCGCCCACTGAACAATCCGAGCCACCTCCTTCATGGCTAAGGAACTACGAGTTCCTCCCTGGTGTTTGATGTAAATCACTGAGGTCATATTGTCCGACTGCAACCTGATAAACCGGGCTAAGGACAACTAAGGCCAAGCCATCAGAGCATTGTAAATCGCTCTCAACTCCAAGATATTTATGGGGAGAGCAGACTTCTCCTGAGTCCATAGTCCTTGCGCCGTTAACGAATCCCATACTGCTCCCCAGCCCAGCAGGCTGGCGTCCGTGGTTACAACCACCCAGGAAGGTCTCCAGAAGCACATGCCCTGAGACAGATGCTCCTGAGAAAGCCACCACGGGAGAGAGTCTCTTGTCGACTGATCGAGATCTATCCTCTGCGACAGATCTGAATGGCCTCCGTTCCATTGTCTGAGCATGCATATCTGCAAAGCTCTCAAATAGAATCGAGCAAAAATGTCCATGGAAGAGACCATCAGACCAATTACCTCCATACATTGAGCCACTAGTGGCCGAACAGTAGACTGCAGAGAGGTGCAAGATGAAAGAATTTTGGATTTTCTGATCTCTGTCAGAAATTTTTTCAAAGATAGGGAATTTATTATGGTCCCTAAGACAACTAGCCTTGTAGCTGGAACAAGGGAACTCTTTTCCAGATTCACTTTCCATCCATGGGAACGCAGAAAAAACAAGATCTCTGTATGAGAGTTTGCTTGTTGAAAAGATGGCACCTCAACCAATATGTCGTCCAGGTAAGGTGCCACTGCGATTCCCTGAGACCTGACCACTGCCAAGAGAGCCCCCAGAACCTCTGAAAAAATTCTGGGGGCTATGGCAAGGCCAAACATAAGAGCCACAAACTGAAAGTGTTTGTCTAGAAAGGCGAATCTCAGGAACTTGTGATGATCCTTGTGGATGGGAACATGAAGATACGCATCCTTCAAGTCTATGGTCGTCATGAACTGACCCTCTTGGACCAAGGGAAGAATGGAAAGAATGGTTTACATTTTGAAGGACGGTACCCTAAGAAACTTGTTGAGGCACTTCAAGTCTAGAATAGGTCGAAAAGTTTCCTCTTTTTTTGGGAACCACGAACAGATTTGAATAGAATCCTAGGCCCATTTCCATTTTTGGAACAATCACTCCCAGGGAGGAAAGATCCTGAACACATTTCAAGAATGCCTCTCTTTTTATCTTGTCTGCAGATAATCTTGAGAGGATGAACCTGCCCCTGGGAGGAACAGTTTTTAATTCTATATTGTAACCCTGAGATACTATGCCCACAGCCCAAGGATCTGGGACATCCCGTGTCCAAGCTTGACAAAACAGAGATAGTCTGCCCCCGACTTGATCCGATCCCGGATCGGGGCAAACCCTTCATGCTGATTTAGACTCAGCTGCAAGTTTCCTGAATTGTTTCCCCTTATTCCAAGACTGATTGGGTTTTCAGGAAGACTTAGAGAGTTCCTGCTTGGAAGAGGAAGACTTTCCTTTAAAGTTACGAAAGACCCTTTTCCACCCGTGATATCAGAAATTATTTCTGCAAGACCAGGTCCAAACAAGGTCTTACCCTTGTAAGGAAGCGCCAGAAGCTTGGACTTGGAAGTAACATCAGCAGACCAAGATTTTAGCCACAACGCCCTGCGGGCTAGCACAGTGAAGCCAGATATCTTTGCTCCCAGTTTAATAACTTGCATGGTAGCATCAGAAATAAAAGAATTGGCTAGATTGAGAGCCTTAATTCTGTCTTGGATCTCCTCCAGGGTAGTCTCTACCTGAAGAGAATCAGACAAGGCATAGAACCAATAAGATACAGTGGAAATACAAACTGCAGGTTGCCATTGAAAACCTTGATGAACATACATCTTCTTCAAATAAGCTTCCAGCTTTTTGGCCATAGGATCCTTGAAAGAGCAGCTATCCTCTATAGGAATAGTAGTTCTCTTAACCAGAGTAGAAATGGCTCCTTCTACTTTCAGCACCGTGCACCATGAATCTTTAATGGAGTCAGCAACAGGAAACATCTTTTTAAAAACAGGAGACGGGGAAAAAGGAATCCCTGGCTTCTCCCATTCCTTTGCAATAATCTCCGTTGCATGGTCTGGAACAGGAAACACTTCCACAGAGGAAGGGACATCAAAGCATTTATTGAGTTTACTAGCGCCTATATTTAGAGTTCTGCGTTAGCCGTCGAAACCAGCGTTAGGGGCTACTAACGCTGGTTTTGGGCTACCGCTGGTATTTAGAGTCTTGTAGGTAAGGGTCTAACGCTCACTTTGCAGCCGCGACTTTTCCATACCGCAGATCCCCCTACGCCATTTGCGTATCCTATCTTTTCAATGGGATCTTTCTAATGCCGTTATTTAGAGTCTTGGCTGAAGTGACCGTTAGAAATCTAACGACAAGACTCCAGCCGCAGAGAAAAGCCAGGAGTTAAGAGCTTTCTGGGCTAACGCTGGTTCATAAAGCTCTTAACTACTGTGCTCTAAAGTACACTAACACCCATAAACTACCTATGCACCCCTAAACCGAGGTCCCCCCACATCGCTGCCACTCTAATACATTTTTTAAACCCCTAATCTGCCGACCGCACACCGCCGCAACCTACATTATCCCTATGTACACCTAATCTGCTGCCCCTAACACCGCCGACACCTATATTATATTTATTAACCCCTAATCTGCCGCCCCCAACGTCGCCGCCACCTACCTACAATTATTAACCCCTAATCTGCCGACCGGACCTCACCGATACTATAATAAAGGTATTAACCCCTAATCCGCCTCACTCCCACCTCAAAAACCCTATAATAAATAGTATTAACCCTTAATCTGCCCTCCCTAACATCACTGACACCTAACTTCAAGTATTAACCCCTAATCTTCCGACCGGACATCGCCGCTACTCTAATAAATGTTTTAACCCCTAAAGCTAAGTCTAACCCTAACACTAACACCCCCTAAGTTAAATATAATTTTTATCTAACAAAATAAAATAAATCTTATTAAATAAATTATTCCTATTTAAAGCTAAATACTTACCTGTAAAATAAACCCTAATATAGCTACAATATAAATAATAATTATATTGTAGCTATTTTAGGATTAATATTTATTTTACAGGCAACTTTGTATTTATTTTAACCAGGTACAATAGCTATTAAATAGTTAATAACTATTTAATAGTTACCTAGTTAAAATAATTACACAATTACCAGTAAAATAAATCCTAACCTAAGTTACAATTAAACCTAACACTACACTATCAATAAATTAATTAAATAAACTACCTACAATTATCTACAATTAAACCTAACACTACACTATCAATAAATTAATTACATACAAATACCTACAAATAAATACAATTAAATAAACTAACTAAAGTACAAAAAATAAAAAAAGAACTGTTACAAAAAATAAAAAAATAATTTACAAACATTATAAAAATATTACAACAATTTTAAGCTAATTACACCTACTCTAAGCCCCCTAATAAAATAACAAAGCCCCCCAAAATAAAAAAATGCCCTACCCTATTCTAAAATAAAAATTGAAAAGCTCTTTTACCTTACCAGCCCTTAAAAGGGCTTTTTGCGGGGCATGCCCCAAAGAATTCTGCTCTTTTGTCTGTAAAAAAAAACCCCCATACAATATCCCTCCCAACATTACAACCCACCACCCACATACCCCTAATCTAACCCAACCCCCCCTTAAATAAACCTAACACTAAGCCCCTGAAGATCTCCCTACCTTGTCTTCACCACACCGGGTATCACCGATCCGTCCAGAAGAGGGTCCGAAGTCTTCCTCCAATCCGGGCGATGTCTTCATCCAAGCCCAAGCGGGGGCTGAAGAGGTCCATCATCCGGCTGAAGTCTTCATCCAAGCGGGGGCTGAAGAGGTCCATCATCCGGCTGAAGTCTTCTATCAAGCGGCATCTTCAATCTTCTTTCTTCCGGCTCCATCTTCATCCCGCCGACACGGAACATCCATCCTGGCCGTCGACTTCCCGACGAATGACGGTTCCTTTAAGGGACGTCATCCAAGATGGCGTCCCTCGAATTCCGATTGGCTGATAGGATTCTATCAGCCAATCGGAATTAAGGTAGGAAAATTCTGATTGGCTGATTGAATCAGCCAATCAGATTCAAGTTCAATCCAATTGGCTGATCCAATCAGCCAATCAGATTGAGCTTGCATTCTATTGGCTGATCGGAACAGCCAATAGAATGCGAGAAAGCTTAGTGTTAGGTTTATTTAAGGGGGGTTTGGGTTAGATTAGGGGTATGTGGGTGGTGGGTTGTAATGTTGGGGGGGGGGTATTGTATGTTTTTTTTTTTACAGGCAAAAGAGCAGAATTCTTTGGGGCATGCCCCGCAAAAGGCCTTTTTAAGGGCTGGTAAGGTAAAAGAGCTTTTCAATTTTTATTTTAGAATAGGGTAGGGCATTTTTTTATTTTGGGAGGCTTTGTTATTTTATTAGGGTGCTTAGAGTAGGTGTAATTAGCTTAACATTTTAATATTTTTATAATGTTTGTAAATTATTTTTTATTTTTTGTAACTTAGTTCTTTTTTTATTTTTTGCACTTTAGTTAGTTTATTTAATTGTATTTATTTGTAGGTATTTGTATGTAATTAATTTATTGATAGTGTAGTGTTAGGTTTAATTGTAGATAATTGTAGGTAGTTTATTAAATGTATTTATTGATAGTGTAGTGTTAGGTTTAATTGTAACTTAGGTTAGGATTTATTTTACAGGTAATTTTGTAATTATTTTAACTAGGTAGCTATTAAATAGTTATTAACTTTTTAATAGCAATTGTACCTGGTTAAAATAAATACAAAGTTGCCTGTAAAATAAATATTAATCCTAAAATAGCTACAATATAATTATTAGTTATATTGTAGCTATATTAGGGTTTATTTTACAGGTAAGTATTTAGCTTTAAATAGGAATAATTTTATTTAATAAGATTTATTTTATTTCGTTAGATAAAAATTATATTTAACTTAGGGGGGTGTTAGTGTTAGGGTTAGACTTAGCTTTAGGGGTTAATACATTTATTAGAGTAGCGGCGAGGTCCGGTCGGCAGATTAGGGGTTAATACTTGAAGCTAGGTGTCGGCGATGTTAGGGAGGGTAGATTAGGGGTAATACTATTTATTATAGGGTTTTGAGGGAGGAGTGAGGCGGATTAGGGATTAATACATTTATTATAGTAGCGGTGAGGTCCGGTTGGCAGATTAGGGGTTAATAATTGTAGGTAGGTGGCGGCGACGTTGGGGGCGGCAGATTAGGGGTTAATAAATATAATATTGGGGTCGGTGGTGTTAGGGGCAGCAGATTAGGGGTACATAGGGATAACGTAGGTTGCGGAGGTGTACGGAGCGGCAGATTAGGGGTTTAAATAATATGCAGGGGTCAGCGATAGCGGGGTCGGCAGATTAGGGGTTAATAAGTGTAAGGCTAGGAGTGTTTAGACTCGGGGTACATGTTAGGGTGTTAGGTGCAGACTTAGGAAGTGTTTCCCGATAGGAAACAATGGGGCTGCGTTAGGAGCTGAACGCTGCTTTTTTGCAGGTGTTAGGTTTTTTTTCAGCTCAAACGGCCCCATTGTTTCCTATGGGGGAATCGTGCACGAGCACGTTTTTTAAGCTGGCCACGTCCGTAAGCACCGCTGGTATTTAGAGTTGCAGTGGCGGTAAATATGCCTGTACGCTCCCTTTTTGGAGCCTAACGCAGCCCTTCTGTGAACTCTAAATACCAGCGGTATTTAAAAGGTGCGGGGGGAAAAAAGCATGCATAGCTAACGCACCCCTTTGGCCGCAGAACTCTAAATCTAGGCGTAGATTTCTTAGGGTTGACAATGACAGGAGTATCAGAGCTGTCCAAAGTAGCCAAAACCTCCTTTAACAATACACAAAGGTGTTCAAGCTTAAATCTGAAGGTTACTACTTCAGCATCAGATGAAGGATTTATACTGTCCGAATCTGAGATTTCACCATCTGAAGCTACCAACGTATCCACCTCATCAGACTTATGAGAGAGGGCAAGCTGAGTAGCATAGATTGGAACAGAAACCTTACCTTCTGAATCTCTAATCTTCCACTTTCGTCTTCCCTTTAGCAAAGGAAAGACAGATAAAGCCGCAAATACAGCAGAAGATACCTGAGCAGCAAAGTCTGCTGGCAAATAAACTCCTCCAGGAGACTGAGAGGAACCGCAGGGCACTATATGTGATGCCACTAAGGCCTGGGATGTTTGAGGAGAAAGCTGTGGCATAGCATGAACAGCATCATCCTGAGAGACGGTTGGCTCAGAAACAGAGATTATCTTTATGTTTTAAAGTCCTATCTAGACATGAGGAACAAAATTAATTGCATGGGCAACACAATTTGATTCTCCAAACAAAGCAGACACCTGTCCATAGGAACAGAATCCTGTTCCATGATTAAATTTTTTGTCAAAAATAAAATATACTTTATAGAAGTACTGTCACTTAAAACACAAAAAAGCGATAGACTTTTGCTAATAAGGCATTCCACACCCTCACTGCTTGCTGAAGTTAACCCAAGTATGCAAAATAAAATTGGGCAGAAATAAGGAAAAAGTATGGATTCACTATCTAACTACACCTCTACACCTCAGCCTGTGACTGAGGTGCCTACCTGCCCCTTTGATTTATCATGTGTAAGGTTAGTCAGTCTCTACTCAATGCCGCAGCCGCTCCAATAAGACTCCAATGGAGCAGACAAGGAAGTCACATGACCGGCAAGTGAAGCTGTGCCACAAATGTACAGCACTCGCTTTAAGCCAGAAGAAACTGCTGCAGAGAAAAGAAAGCTACTTCCTGACTAACTGCCGCGTCAGAGCAGGTTAAAAGGATCGCCATTATTAGGGATAACCCAAACTAGGCCAAAAACACCTTGCTCACAGATCAGATAGTGAACTAAGTACCACGTCTGCAGATACAATAAATAAATAAATCCATGAGCCACCAATATAGGATTAACTCCTTCATTCCCAATAATAAGGAGATTAACCCCAGTCTCAATCTCACATACAAAATATGCCTGCCCACTGCCTGTAATTAATCCTGCACCCAGGATTCTAGTCCCAAACATGAATGCAGAGAGATTTCAGCTTAACCCCTTTAGTGCCAGTCTCCCAGCCACAGAAGACTAAGGCACTTACCTGCAATCTAGCCATCTGGCAGGAGGACAGCTTACAAGGTGTGAAAGGATGCACCTCCTTACAGAGACCTGTAAAAAAAAGACAGAACAGATTATACTATACTAGGGCAGAAAAATGTTAGGAAAACGCAGCAAGGCCCACCTCACAAGTTCCTAGCTGCTTTAAAGCCACCACTACCCTACTGAAGAGAGTAACATGGACTACGGCTAGACCCAAAAAATCTTGCTTGTAGAGAAATAATCCAATTTCTCCAACATTGGTGTGTCCGGTCCACGGCGTCATCCTTACTTGTGGGATATTCTCTTCCCCAACAGGAAATGGCAAAGAGTCCCAGCAAAGCTGGTCACATGATCCCTCCTAGGCTCCGCCCACCCCAGTCATTCTCTTTGCCGTTGCACAGGCAACATCTCTACGGAGATGGTTAAGAGTTTTTTGGTGTTTAAATGTAGTTTTTATTCTTCTATCAAGTGTTTGTTATTTTAAAATAGTGCTGGTATGTACTATTTACTCTGAAACAGAAAAGGATGAAGATTTCTGTTTCTAAGAGGAAGATGATTTTAGCAGACAGTAACTAAAATCGATTGCCGTTTCCACATAGGACTGTTGAGATGAAGTAACTTCAGTTGGGGGAAACAGTTAGCAGACTTTTCTGCTTAAGGTATGACTAGCCATATTTCTAACAAGACTGTGTAATGCTGGAAGGCTGTCATTTCCCCTCATGGGGACCGGTAAGCCATTTTCTTAGTCAAAAACAAACAGAATAAAGGGCTTATTATGGGCTAAAAAACTGGTAGACATTTTTATGGGCTAAATCGATTGCTTTATTTGTGCATATTATTCAAATTTAGGCTAACAATTGACATTTATAATCTTGGGGAACGTTTATAAAACGGCAGGCACTGTATTGGACACCTTTTTCAGTCAGGGGGCCTTTCTAGTCATAGACTGAGCCTCATTTTCGCGCCATTAATGCGCAGTTGTTTTTTGAGAGCAGGGCATGCAGATGCATGTGTGAGGATCTAAGAATCTCTGAAAAAGCTTTTAGAAGGCGTCATTTGGTATCGTCTTCCCCTCTGGGCTTGTTGGGTCTTAGCAAAGACTGTATATGGGACTGTATAGGGGTTAAATTGAAAAACGGCTCCGGTTCCGTTATTTTAAGGGTTAAAGCTCTGAAATTTGGTGTGCAATACTTTTAAGGCTTTAAGACACTGTGGTGAAAATTTGGTAATTTTTGAACAATTCCTTCATACTTTTTCACATATTCAGTAATAAAGTGTTTTCTGTTTGAAATTTAAAGTGACAGTAACGGTTTTATTTTAAAACGTTTTTTGTGCTTTGTTGACAAGTTTAAGCCTGTTTAACATGTCTGTACCTTCAGATAAGCTATTTTCTATATGTATGAAAGCCAATGTGTCTCCCCATTTAAATTTATGTGATAATTGTGCCATAGCGTCCAAACAAAGTAAGGACAGTACTGCCACAAATAATGATATTGCCCAAGATGATTCCTCAAATGAGGGGAGTAAACATGATACTACATCATCTCCTACTGTGTCTACACCAGTTTTGCCCATGCAGGAGGCCCCTAGTACATCTAGTGCGCCAATACTTATTACCATGCAACAATTAACGGCTGTAATGGATAACTCCATAGCAAATCTTTTATCCAAAATGCCTACTTATCAGAGAAAGCGCAATTGCTCTGTTTTAAACACTGAAGAGAAAGAGGACGCTGATGATAATTGTTCTGTCATACCCTCACACCAATCTGAAGGGGCCATGAGGGAGGTTTTGTCTGAAGGAGAAATTTCAGATTCAGGAAAAATTTCTCATCAAGCTGAACCTGATGTTGTGACATTTAAATTTAAATTAGAACATCTCCGCGCACTGCTTAAGGAGGTATTATCTACTCTGGATGATTGTGACAATTTGGTCATTCCAGAGAAATTATGCAAGATGGACAGGTTCCTAGAGGTTCCGGTGCCCCCCGACGCTTTTCCTATACCCAAGCGGGTGGCGGACATAGTAAATAAAGAGTGGGAAAAGCCTGGCATACCTTTTGTTCCTCCCCCTATATTTAAGAAATTATTTCCTATGGTCGACCCCAGAAAGGACTTATGGCAGACAGTCCCCAAGGTCGAGGGGGCAGTTTCTACTCTAAACAAACGCACTACTATTCCTATCGAAGATAGTTGTGCTTTCAAAGATCCTATGGATAAAAAATTGGAGGGTTTGCTTAAAAAGATTTTTGTACAGCAAGGCTACCTTCTACAACCAATTTCATGCATTGTTCCTGTCACTACGGCAGCGTGGTTCTGGTTCGAGGAACTAGAAAAGTCGCTCAGCAGAGAAACTCCATATGAGGAGGTTATGGACAGAGTTCACACACTTAAATTGGCTAACTCTTTTATTTTAGATGCCGCTTTGCAATTAGCAAAATTAGCGGCGAAAAATTCAGGGTTTGCTATTGTGGCGTGCAGAGCACTTTGGCTAAAGTCTTGGTCAGCGGATGTGTCATCCAAGACAAAATTGCTTAACATTCCTTTCAAAGGTAAAACTTTATTTGGAGCTGATTTGAAAGAGATTATTTCAGACATCACTGGGGGAAAGGGCCACGCCCTTCCACAGGATAGGTCTTTTAAGGCTAAAAATAAGCCTAATTTTCGTCCCTTTCGCAGAAATGGACCAGCCTCTAATTCTGCATCCTCTAAGCAAGAGGGTAATGTCTCACAACCCAAGCCAGCCTGGAAACCAATGCAAGGCTGGAACAAGGGTAAGCAGGCCAAGAAGCCTGCCACTGCTAACAAAACAGCATGAAGGAGTAGCCCCCGATCCGGTACCGGATCTGGTGGGGGGCAGACTCTCTCTCTTTGCTCAGGCTTGGGCAAGAGATGTTCAGGATCCTTGGGCGCTAGAAATAGTTTCTCAAGGTTATCTCCTGGAATTCAAGGAACTACCCCCAAGGGCAAGGTTCCACAAGTCTCACTTATCCTCAAACCAAATAAAGAGACAGGCATTCTTACATTGTGTAGAAGACCTGTTAAAGATGGGAGTGATACACCCAGTTCCAATAAAGGAACAAGGAATGGGATTTTATTCCAATCTGTTCGTAGTTCCCAAAAAAGAGGGAACGTTCAGACCAATTCTGGATTTGAAGATCCTAAACAAATTTCTCAGGGTACCATCGTTCAAAATGGAAACTATTCGAACGATTCTACCCACCATCCAGGAAGGTCAATTTTTGACTACCGTGAATCTAAAGGATGCGTACCTACATATCCCTATCCACAAGGAACATCATCAGTTCCTAAGATTCGCTTTTCTGGACAAACATTACCATTTTGTGGCTCTTCCATTCGGATTAGCCACTGCTCCAAGGATTTTCACAAAGGTGCTAGGGTCCCTTCTAGCGGTTCTAAGACCAAGGGGCATTGCAGTAGTACCTTACTTGGACGACATTCTAATACAAGCGTCGTCCCTGTCAAAGGCAAAGGCTCATACGGACATCGTTCTAGCCTTTCTCACATCTCACGGATGGAAGGTGAACAAAGAAAAGAGTTCTCTGTCCCCTTCAACAAGAGTTCCCTTCTTGGGAACAATAATAGATTCCTTAGAAATGAGGATTTTTCTGACAGAGGTCAGAAAATCAAAACTTCTAAGCTCTTGTCAAGTACTTCATTCTGTTCCTCGTCCTTCCATAGCGCAGTGCATGGAAGTAATAGGATTGATGGTTGCAACAATGGACATAGTTCCTTTTGCACGAATTCATCTAAGACCATTACAACTGTGCATGCTCAAACAGTGGAATGGGGATTATACAGACTTGTCTCCAATGATTCAAGTAGATCAAAAGACCAGAGATTCACTCCGTTGGTGGCTGACCCTGGACCATTTGTCCCAGGGAATGAGCTTCCGCAGGCCAGAGTGGGTCATTGTCACGACCGACGCCAGTCTAGTGGGCTGGGGTGCGGTCTGGGAATCCCTGAAAGCTCAGGGTCTATGGTCTCGGGAAGAGTCTCTTCTCCCGATAAACATTCTGGAACTGAGAGCGATATTCAATGCTCTCAGAGCTTGGCCTCAACTAGCAAAGGCCAAATTCATAAGGTTCCAATCAGACAACATGACGACTGTTGCTTATATCAATCATCAAGGGGAACAAAGAGTTCCCTGGCGATGAAAGAAGTGACCAAAATAATTCAATGGGCGGAGGATCATTCCTGCCACTTGTCTGCGATCCACATCCCAGGAGTGGAAAATTGGGAAGCGGATTTTCTGAGTCGTCAGACATTTCATCCGGGGGAGTGGGAACTCCATCCGGAAATCTTTGCCCAAATAACTCAATTATGGGGCATTCCAGACATGGATCTGATGGCGTCTCGTCAGAACTTCAAGGTTCCTTGCTACGGGTCCAGATCCAGGGATCCCAAGGCGACTCTAGTAGATGCACTAGTAGCACCTTGGACTTTCAACCTAGCTTACGTATTCCCACCGTTTCCTCTCATTCCCAGGCTGGTAGCCAGGATCAATCAGGAGAGGGCCTCGGTGATCTTGATAGCTCCTGCGTGGCCACGCAGGACTTGGTATGCAGACCTGGTGAATATGTCATCGGCTCCACCATGGAAGCTACCTTTGAGACAGGACCTTCTTGTTCAAGGTCCATTCGAACACCCAAATCTGGTCTCCCTCCAACTGACGGCTTGGAGATTGAACGCTTGATTCTATCAAAGCGTGGGTTTTCAGATTCGGTGATAGATACTCTGGTTCAGGCCAGAAAACCTGTAACTAGAAAAATTTACCATAAAATATGGAAAAAATATATCTGTTGGTGTGAATCCAAAGGATTCCCATGGAATAAGATAAAAATTCCTAAGATTCTCTCCTTTCTTCAAGAAGGTTTGGAGAAAGGTTTATCTGCAAGTTCTCTAAAGGGACAGATCTCTGCTTTATCTGTCTTACTACACAAAAGACTGGCAGCTGTGCCAGATGTTCAAGCATTTGTTCAGGCTCTGGTTAGGATCAAGCCTGTTTACAGACCTTTGACTCCTCCCTGGAGTCTAAATCTAGTTCTTTCAGTTCTTCAAGGGGTTCCGTTTGAACCCTTACATTCCGTAGATATTAAGTTACTATCTTGGAAAGTTTTGTTTTTGGTTGCAATTTCTTCTGCTAGAAGAGTTTCAGAGTTATCTGCTCTGCAGTGTTCTCCTCCCTATCTGGTGTTCCATGCAGATAAGGTGGTTTTGCGTACTAAGCCTGGTTTTCTTCCTAAAGTTGTTTCTAACAAGAATATTAACCAGGAGATAGTTGTACCTTCTTTGTGTCCGAATCCAGTTTCAAAGAAGGAACGTTTGTTACACAATTTGGACGTTGTCCGTGCTCTAAAGTTCTATTTAGAGGCTACTAAAGATTTCAGACAAACATCTTCCTTGTTTGTTGTTTATTCTGGTAAAAGGAGAGGTCAAAAAGCGACTTCTACCTCTCTTTCCTTTTGGCTTAAAAGCATTATCCGTTTGGCTTATGAGACTGCCGGGCGGCAGCCTTCTGAAAGAATCACAGCTCACTCCACTAGGGCTGTGGCTTCCACATGGGCCTTCAAGAACGAGGCTTCTGTTGACCAGATATGTAAGGCAGCGACTTGGTCTTCACTGCACACTTTTGCCAAATTTTACAAATTTGATACTTTTGCTTCTTCGGAGGCTATTTTTGGGAGAAAGGTTTTGCAAGCTGTGGTGCCTTCTGTTTAGGTGACCTGATTTGCTCCCTCCCTTCATCCGTGTCCTAAAGCTTTGGTATTGGTTCCCACAAGTAAGGATGACGCCGTGGACCGGACACACACCAATGTTGGAGAAAACAGAATTTATGCTTACCTGATAAATTACTTTCTCCAACGGTGTGTCCGGTCCACGGCCCGCCCTGGTTTTTTAATCAGGTCTGATGAATTATTTTCTCTAACTACAGTCACCACGGTATCATATGGTTTCTCCTATATATATTTCCTCCTGTCCGTCGGTCGAATGACTGGGGTGGGCGGAGCCTAGGAGGGATCATGTGACCAGCTTTGCTGGGACTCTTTGCCATTTCCTGTTGGGGAAGAGAATATCCCACAAGTAAGGATGACGCCGTGGACCGGACACACCGTTGGAGAAAGTAATTTATCAGGTAAGCATAAATTCTGTTTTTCTTCAGACACAAAGGCAATTTTCTTTGACAAAGGCAAAGAGAATGACTGGGGATTATGTGTAGGGGAGTGACACTTAACAGCTTTGCTGTGGTGCTCTTTGCGTCCTCCTGCTGGCCAGCAGTGATATTCCCACTAGTAATTGATGACGTTGTGGATTCTCCATATCTTAGGAAAGAAATAAAGCCCTAAACTGCATGCCAGTATCCAAGATGGTGGTGACCAGTGATGGGGGAACAGAGCTTTTTTGGAAGGATCAGGGGGTGGGAGGGCAATCTCTTAACTATAGCAAATATTACCTTTAACAGGAAACTGATTAACTCCTTCACTGCTGGGAATTTTAGAAGTGTGGTGCACAGCTTCAATTAGCGGCCTTTTAGTTATCAAAAACCAATGGCAAAGCCATGTTTGTTTGCTATTTCTGAACAAAGGGGATCCCACGGAAGCGTTTACAACCATTTGTCATATGACTGCAGTAGTTGTATATAAATAATTCCAAAGAGAAACCAAAAGTTTTTGTAAATGATCGCATTTGGTGGCCAAATAATGGCATCAAATATAACAAAATGGTCCTAGATCAATACCTTGGGTTGTCTACTTTTAAAAAATAAAATAAAAATAAAATAAAATATATATATATATATATATATATATATATATATATATAGGGGTTGATCTTTACAATGTGGACAGTTCTGTTATACCAAATGAGAGTTAGCCCATTGCATCATTTTTTAAAAGACCTTAAAATGATTATTAAAAAAATGTATGTGTTTGGTCTAAGCTGAATCAGAGAATGCTAATGAACAAATTTTATGATTTTATTTTACAGTTACAAAGCTAAAGGTTTTTGTGGAATATGATAATTCATTTTATATATATATATATATATATATATATATATATATATATATATATATATATATATATATATATATATATATATATATATATATATATATATATATATATATGTATGATAATTCATTATATATATATATATATATATATATATAGATAGATAGATAGATAGATAGATAGAAAATCAATGTAAATATTTGCATAGGAAATTAGTACATCTAGGCAAGTATCCCCGCTTGCTTTTCCCCAGAAATTCTTTATTTATAATGTTTCCAATGCACAAGAGAATTGTGGGTAATATATGCAAATTAGATATGCAAATTCTCAGTTTTTTTGCTTCAAAAATACTGTTTTGACACAGTGATCCTTTTAACAGGATTATGACAGCAAACCAGAAATCACTCACTAGACAAGCCTGTTTGCTCTTTTTGGAACTCATCAGTAGGAGATAGATGTCTGGTTGCTGCATTGGTAAAGCTATTTTCATGGTTAAACCAAAATTCATTAAAATTATGGGGGGAGATAAAAAACTGAAATTAAAATCCTCCATGTCTCAAAATCAAATCAATGTAATATATATATATATATGTAACAACACTGAAGAAATGACACTTTGCTACAATGTAAAGTAGTGAGTGTACAGCCTGTATAACAGTGTAAATTTGCTGTCCCCTCAAAATAACTCAACACACAGCCATTAATGTCAAAACCATTGGCAACAAAAGTGAGTACACCCCTAAGTGGAAATGTCCAAATTGGGCCCAAAGTGTCAATATTTTGTGTGGCCACCATTATTTTCCAGCACTGCCTTACCCTTCTTGGGCATGGAGTTCACCAGAGCTTCACAGGTTGCCACTGGAGTCCTCTTCCACTCCTCCATAACGACATAACAGAGCTGGTGGATGTTAGAGACCTTGCTCTCCCCCACCTTCCGTTTTGAGGATGGCTCACAGATGCTCTATAGGATTTAGGTCTGGAGACATGCTTGGCCAGTCCATCACCTTTACCCTCAGCTTCTTTAGCAAGGCAGTGGTCGTCTTAGAGGTGTATTTAGAGACGTTATCATGTTGGAATACTACCCTGTGGCCCAGTCTCTGAAGGGAGGGGATCATACTCTGCTTCAGTATGTCACAGTACATGTTGGCATTCATGGTTCCCTCAATGAACTGTAGCCCCCTAGTGCCGGCAGCACTCATGCAGGCCCAGACCATGACACTCCCACCACCATGCTTGACTGTAGGCAAGACACACTTGTCTTTGTACTCCTCACTTGGTTGCCGCCACACACGCTTGACATCATATCGACTAAATAAGTTTATCTTGGTCTCATCGTACCACAGGACATGGTTCCAGTAATCCATGTCCTTAGTCTGCTTGTCTTTAGCAAACTGTTTGCAGGCTTTCGTGTGCATCATCTTTAGAAGAAGCTTCCTTCTGGGACGACAGCCATGCAGACCAATTTGATGCAGTGTGTGGAGTATGGTCTGAGCACTGACAGGCTGACCCCCCACCCCTTCAACCTCTGCAGCAATGCTGGCAGCACTCATATGTCTATTTCCCAAAGACAACCTCTAGATATGATGCTGAGCACGTGCACTCAACTTCTTTGGTCGACCATGGCGAGGCCTGTTCTGAGTGGAACCTGTCCTGTGAAACCACTGTATGGTCTTGCCCACCATACTGCAGCTCAGTTTCAGGGCCTTGGCAATCTTTTTATAGCCTATGCCATCTTTATGTAGAGCAACAATTCTTTTTTTCAGATCCCCAGAGAGTTCTTTTCTATGAGGTGCCATGTTGAACTTCCAGTGACCAGTATTAGAGAGTGTGAGAGCGATAACACCAAATTTAACACACCTGCTCCCCATTCACACCTGAGACCTTGTAACACTAATGAGTCACATGACACCGGGGAGGGAAAATGGCTAATTGGGCCCAATTTGGACATTTCCACTTAGGGGTGTATTCACTTTTGTTGCCAACGGTTTAGACATTAATGGCTGTGTGTTGAGTTATTTTGAGGGGACAGCAAATTTACACTGTTATACAGGCTGTACACTCACTACTTTACATTGTAGCAAAGTGTCATTTCTTCAGTGTTGTCACATGAAAAGATATAATAAAATATTTACAAAAATGTGAGGGGTGTACTCACTTTTGTGAGATACTGTATATTATTTTCTTACTTTTTTGAGTAATTTTACAATAATTGCAGAATTTTGTGAAAAAAATAACTAGTTGCTATATATATATATATATATATATATATATATATATGCTTTTATAAACAAAGGCTCTATTTCTGTGTAAAAAAAATCTCGAGTACTGGGCAAGTTTTTCTTAAAAATGTCTTGGATATGTTTAGCTTATCTACTTTGCTGTGGACAATCAGAGACAGATATAAATAAGTTGTAGCATGTTGCATGGTCAAGGTTCTAGATTTTATATGTATTCTAACCTCTCAGGAAGCAGTGGCTGAGTTAAATTACGTTGCACAAATAAAATAAGTACAAAAAGTACATTGCAAAAGTTGTTGTTTTTTTAGTATATTTAAAAATGTTTTGAGAATTTATATGTTGTGTTCAATGTCTCTTTAATAGGAAATCCTAAAATATTTTGAATAACCGTTATTTGCGTCTGTCACACTATAAGGCAAAATGCTTGGATATGTTTCTGTCATAATGGGCCCAATGTTGTAACACTCTTTGGTCTGGTGATATTATATAAGAAATCCTGTCAGTACTGCAAGGTCCCTCAAATTTAGAAAGGAAAATTTTAGCTTAAAGGGACAGTATACACCAATTTTCATTTAACTGCATGTAATAGACACTACTATAAAGAATAATATGCACAGATATTGATATAAAAATCCAGTATAAAACATTTTAAAAACTTACTTAGAAGCCCCCAATTTAGCAGTGTTGATGAGGTTAATCAGGGACACCACCTACTGAAAGGGGCTGAGAGCAGACCCTCCCCTGCATATGAAAAGACCAATTAAACAAATAGAAGCAGTCTGAAGTCTGTATACATCAGTATACATTTAAAACTTTGGGGTTTGGTTAGGAGTCTGAAAATCAGCACAATGTTATTTATAAATAAGTAAAACTATGCATTTTTACAAAAACACCCCTAGATGGGCTATATAAATGGATCTACAAAACATTTATGCAAAGAAAATTAGTGTACAATATCCCTTTAAGAGCTGTTTTTCTAGCTATACAGGGTTCTGGGAAAGAAGGAGAGACACATATATTATAAAATAATGCTTAAAAAAGATTTTACGTGAATTCTCTTAATGCCGACAAGTTTTTGATGACCAGGCCCCTAGTGAGAAACAGATTTATGTCAAATCAATATGAAGACAAAATGCTTCTGCTCACTTAACAGCTTAAAAACTACTTTTATGTTTTAGAAGAAAATGAAGGTTGTATTTTATCCATCACTTTTATGTAAAGCTTGTGTTTTGTTTCGTGTTACCTACACAGGCCAAAACGCACATCTTGTAACCTGAAAATCAAATAGCTGGTTTAGATCATTTGCAGCATTTAAAAAACTTAGGTTATGGATTTTCCTTTTTTGCCTCTCTAGGGATTGTGGGACAAAGCACAATTTATATACCAAATAGGCGGGGAGGAGATTAGGGGTGCATCTTCTCCCTATAGTTGGGCATCTTCTAGAGCTTAGTAATCTCTTACAGTGATGTAATTCTCCTCAATTAACAGCTCACCGATGCTCATTTACAATATGTTAACTAAATGTACTGCTCTGAATTTAAATCCTTTTTTATTCTCTTTCTATTCCTGATGAAGTCTCTTAGTAGCCTTATCTGATCATGAAAGTCTAAAGTAATGCTTCAGATACAACATAAAACGTAAGAGACTTTTTTACTTCTATTATCACATTTGTTATGATATAATTTGTAGGCTAGGGAGCTAGCAGGTGATTGGTGACTACATAATGTCTCTAGTCTTGATTCACCAGACAGCTCCCAGTAGTGCATTACTGCTCAGCAGCTGACTTTACCAAATGAGCATTTTGTTAATGTACTAATGCTTGCATTTAACACATTACAATATTTTATTTTGCACATGGTTGTCCCTTTTAACACTGTAAATATTATCTCTATAATATACCTATAGAACCCGTGGCTACTATGCATTTATAAACCATTTCTATAGACTTCTAATTGTTGAACCTGTAGAGATTGATAAATAATGGGCACTAGAACAGCCAATAGAATGCGAGCTCAATCTGATTGGCTGATTGGATCAGCCAATCGGATTGAACTTGAATCTGATTGGCTGATTGAATCAGCCAATCAGATTTTCTTACCTTAATTCTGATTGGCTGATAGAATCCTATCAGCCAATCGGAACTCGAGGGACGCCATCTTGGATGACGTCATTTAAAGGAAACTTCATTCGTCGTTCAGTCATCGGGCCAGCTGGATGTATTTAGATTTAAATAGGAATAATTTAGTTAATATTATTAATATTATTTAGATTTATTTTAATAATAATTAAGTTAGTGGTGTTAGCGTTAGATAGGGTTAATATAGTTAATATATATATAATAACTATATTAACTATATTAACCCTAATATAATTAGGGTTAATATAGTTAATATATATAATATAACTATATTAGCCCTAATATAATTAGGGTTAATATAGTTAATATATGTGGCGGCGGTGTAGGGGGATTAGATTAGGGGTTAATGTATTTAATATAGCTGGTGGCGGTGTAGGGGGATTAAATTAGGGGTTAATAATTTTAATATAGCTGGCGGCGGGGTAGGGGGATTAGATTAGGGGTTAATAATTTTAATATAGCTGGCGGTGGGGTAGGAGCTCACATTAGGGGGTAGGTAATGTAGGTGGCGGCGGTGTAAGGAGCTCACATTAGCGGGTAGGTAATGTAGGTGGCGGCGGAGTAAGGGGCTCACATTAGGGGGTAGGTAATGTAGGTGGCGGCGGTGTAAGGGGCTCACATTAGGGGCTAGGTAATGTAGGTGGCGGCGGAGTAAGGGGCTCAGATTAGGGGGTAGTTAATGTAGGTGGTGGCGGGGTCCGGGAGCGGCGGTTGATAGACATTGCGCATGCGTTAGGTTTTATTTTGCAGCTAGTTTAGGGAGCTACGGGGCTCCGATACACAGCGTAAGGTTTACTACGCCTGCAATTTGTGGCGAAGTGAAAATGGAGTAAGATTTCTCCATTTTCGCCACGTAAGTCCTTACGCTGTATATTGGATACCAAACTGCGCTGGTTTGGTATACCTGTCTATGGGCCAAAAAACTACAGCCGAAGGCAGAAATATATGAGCGTAACTTCTATGTTACGCCGTATATGTGATACCAAACCAGCGAAAAATTGGGCGTCGGCGGCTTTTGCGGGTGACTATTTTTATAGGATCGAGGCCTAGGTTTTAGGCTTACATCATTTCACTGTGTTTTGCCTAGCTCAAAGGTATTCAAACCTTACCCTTGATACACACCCACATATTTCATTTAAAGGGACATTAATCTTTAATATATGCATCAGAAATGAATCAGTGAATTGCAAAATATGCGCAACAGAATTCATAGTTTGCTTTGTTTTCAAGTCCACGGTCATAACCCACAAGGGATGATATAGACAGCTATAAATGAGCTCCTGTACTTTTTAAACAATCAATGTGCAGATTTAAATTCCACCAAATGCAATCCAGTCTCTCTGAGTGTAAGACTACAATTTTCAGATTTATATTACAGGAAAAGTAGGCAAAAATAATTAATATAAATGCACTACAAAGTTATTTTTTTTTTAATGCACAATTAAACATTTTGGGACAGAATGGGCGACGTGTTAACAGTTACGCACAAGCTATAAGGGGTTTATCGTGGCTGTTTGCACGTTGGTTTTTCCAATGGTTTTACAAGTTGAAAGTAAATGGGATCGCTTGAGCTCAATCGCAATTTACGCTAGAATGATTACTGCATCCTCAGAGCTCTGGTTAAAGGGACAGTAAAGTCAAAAAAAATATTTCATTATTTAAATAGGGCATGTAACATACATAGTAACATAGTAGATGAGGATGAAAAAAGACCGAAGTCCATCGAGTTCAACCTATACAAATCTAAAATATATACAAAAAGCTCCAGTAAATAATCCCACTAAAAGGTGACCTATTTAATACTAGCAATCATATCCATGAATTTTGTTTATAGACAGAAATGTATCCAAATAATTTTTAAATTTATCTAGGGTATTGGCATTCACTACCTCCTTTGGTAATGAGTTTCAAAATTTTATTGCTCTTACAGTGAAAAAACGTTTCCGTTGCAGGAGATTAAATCTCCTTTCCTCCAACTTTCCAATTTACTTTTATTACCAATTTTGCTTTGTTCTCTTGGTATTCTTAATTGAAAGCTAAATCTAGGAGGTTCATGTGCTAATTTCTTAGACCTTGAAGTCTGCCTCTAATCTGAAAGCATTTTGACAGTTTTTCACCACTAGAGGGCGTTAGTTCATGTGTTTCATATAGATAACATTGAGCTCAGGCACGTGAAGCTCCTAGGAGTCAGCACTGATTGGCTAAAAATGCAAGTCTGTCAAAAGAACTGAAATAAGGGGGCAGTTTGCAGAGGCATAGATACAAGGTAATCACAGAGGTAAAAAGTAATCGGAACAGCCAATAGAATGCAAGCTCAATCTGATTGGCTGATTGGATCAGCCAATCGGATTGAACTTGAATCTGATTGGCTGATTGAATCAGCCAATCAGATTTTCTTACCTTAATTCCGATTAGCTGATAGAATCCTATCAGCCAATCGGAATTCGAGGGACGCCATCTTGGATGACGTCATTTAAAGGAAACTTCATTCGTCGTTCAGTCGTCGGGCCAGCTGGATGTTCCGCGTCGGAGGTCGGAAGAAGCCGGAAGAAAGAAGATTGAAGATGCCGCTTGGAGGAAGACTTTGTCCCGATGGAGGACCTCTTCTTTGCCGCTTGGATGAAGATATCGCCGGGATGGAAGACCTCTTCTTTGCCGCTTGGATGAAGACATCGCCGGGATGGAGGACCCCATCTGGATGAAGAGTTCGGCCCGGCTGGGTGAAGACGACTAAAGGTAGGGAGATCTTCTGGGGGTTAGTCTTAGGTTTTTTTAAGGGGGGTTTGGGTGGGTTTAGAGTAGGGGTATGTGGGTGGTGGGTTGTAATGTTGGGGGGTGGTATTGTGGGGGTTTTTTACAGGCAAAAGAGCTGATTACTTTGGGGCAATGCCCTGCAAAAAGCCCTTTTAAGGGCTGGTAAAAGAGCTTGTTACTTTTTAATTTAGAATAGGGTAGGGCATTTTTGTTATTTTGGGGGGTTTTATTATTTTATTAGGGGGCTTAGATTAGGTGTAAGTAGCTTAAAATTCTTGTAATCTTTTTTATTTTTTGTAATTTAGTGTTTTTTGTTTTTTTGTAATTTAGTTTAGTGTATTTAATTGTATTTTAGTTTAGATATTTGTAGTTTATTTAATTTATTGATAGTGTAGGTGTATTTGTAACAGGTTAGGATTTATTTTACAGGTAAATTGGTAATTATTTTAACTAGGTAGCTAGTAAATAGTTATTAACTATTTAATAGCTATTGTACCTAGTTAAAATAAATACCAAGTTACCTGTAAAATAAGTATAAACCGTAAAATAGCTACAATGTAATTATTAATTATATTGTAGCTATCTTAGGGTTTATTTTATAGGTAAGTATTTAGATTTAAATAGGAAAAATTTAGTTAATATTATTAATATTATTTATATTTATTTTAATAATAATTAAGTTAATGGTGTTAGCGTTAGATAGGGTTAATATAGTTAATATATATATAATATAATAACTATATTAACTATATTAACCCTAATATAATTAGGGTTAATATAGGTGGCGGCGGTGTAGGGGGATTAGATTAGGGGTTAATGTATTTAATAAAGCTGGTGGCGGGGTAGGGGGATTAAATTAAGGGTTAATAATTTTAATATAGCTGGTGGCGGGGTAGGGGGATTAGATTAGGGGTTAATAATTTTAATATAGCTGGCGGCGGGGTAGGAGCTTACATTAGGGGGTAGGTAATGTAGGTAGTGGCGGTGTAAGGAGCTCACATTAGGGAGTAGGTAATGTAGGTGGCGGCGGAGTAAGGGGCTCACATTAGGGGGTAGGTAATGTAGGTGGCGGCGGTGTAAGGGGCTCACATTAGGGGGTAGGTAATGTAGGTGGCGGCGGTGTAAGGGGCTCACATTAGGGGGTAGGTAATGTAGGTGGCGGCGGAGTAAGGGGCTCACATTAGGGGGTAGGTAATGTAGGTGGCGGTGGTGTAAGGGGCTCACATTAGGGGGTAGGTAATGTAGGTAGCGGCGGTGTAAGGAGCTCACATTAGGGGGTAGGTAATGTAGGTGGCGGCGGTGTAAGGGGCTCACATTAGGGGGTAGGTAATTTAGGTGGCGGCGGAGTAAGGGGCTCACATTAGGGGGTAGTTAATGTAGGTGGCGGTTTAGGGGTTAAATACTTTATTAGGGATTGCGGCGGGGGATCGTGGTTGACAGGTAGATAGACATTGCGCATGTGTTAGGTTTTATTTTGCAGCTAGTTTAGGGAGCTACGGGGCTCCGATACACAGCGTAAGGCTTACTACGCCTGCAATTGTGACGAGGTGAAAATGGAGTAAGATTTCTCCATTTTCGCCAAGTAAGTCCTTACGCTGTATATTGGATACCAAACTGCGCTGGTTTGGTATACCTGTCTATGGGCCAAAAAACTACGGCCGAAGGCAGAAATATATGAGCGTAACTTCTATGTTACGCCGTATATGTGATACCAAACCAGCACAAAATTTGGCGTTGCCGGCTTTTGCGGGCGACAATTTTTATCGGATCGAGGCCTAGGTTTTAGGCTTACATCATTTCACTGTGTTTTGCCTAGCTCAAAGGTATTCAAACCTTACCCTTGATACCCACCCACATATTTCATTTAAAGGGACATTAATCTTTAATATATGCATCAGAAATAAATCAGTGAATTGCAAAATATGCTCAACAGAATACATAGTTTGCTTTGTTTTCAAGTCCACGGTCATAACCCTTAAATAGCTTCTAATGGTGTTTGTAAGTCACCACAAGGGATGATATAGACAGCTATAAATGAGCTCCTGTACTTTTTAAACAATCACTGTACAGATTTGAATTCCACCAAATGCAATCCAGTCTCTCTGAGTGTAAGACTACAATTTTCAGATTTATATTACAGGAAAAGTAGGCAAAAATAATTAATATAAATGCACTACAAAGTTATTTTTTTTTAATGCACAATTAAACATTTTGGGACAGAATGGGCGACGTGTTAACAGTTACGCACAAGCTATAAGGGGTTTATTGTGGATGTTTGCACGTTGGTTTTTCCAATCGTTTTACAAGTTGAAAGTAAATGGGATCGCTTGAGCGCAATCGCAATTTACGCTAGAATGATTACCGCATCCTCAGAGCTCTGGTTAAAGGGACAGTAAAGTCAAAAAAAATATTACATAGTAACATTTTTTTTATTACATAGTTACATTACATAGTAACATAGTAGATGAGGATGAAAAAAGACCGAAGTCCATCGAGTTCAACCTATACAAATCTAAAATATATACAAAAAGCTCCAGTAAATAATCCCACTAAAAGGTGACCTATTTAATACTAGCAATCATATCCATGAATTTTGTTTATAGACAGAAATGTATCCAAATAATTTTTAAATTTATCTAGGGTATTGGCATTCACTACCTCCTTTGGTAATGAGTTTCAAAATTTTATTGCTCTTACAGTGAAAAAACGTTTCCGTTGCAGGAGATTAAATCTCCTTTCCTCCAACTTTCCAATTTACTTTTATTACCAATTTTGCTTTGTTCTCTTGGTATTCTTAATTGAAAGCTAAATCTAGGAGGTTCATGTGCTAATTTCTTAGACCTTGAAGTCTGCCTCTAATCTGAAAGCATTTTGACAGTTTTTCACCACTAGAGGGCGTTAGTTCATGTGTTTCATATAGATAACATTGAGCTCAGGCACGTGAAGCTCCTAGGAGTCAGCACTGATTGGCTAAAAATGCAAGTCTGTCAAAAGAACTGAAATAAGGGGGCAGTTTGCAGAGGCATAGATACAAGGTAATCACAGAAGTAAAAAGTATATTATTATTACTATGTTGGTTATGCAAAATTTGGGAATGGGTAATAAAGGGATTATCTACCTTTTTTAAACAACAAAAATTCTGGTGTTTACTGTCCCTTTAACTGTTTTGCAAAACAAAACAAAAGTGTCACAAAACACATCAAAAACACATTACAAGGTACAGTTACACTCATAATGACACCATCTAATAAAAAATTTTTTTTTTTAAAAAGTGCACACAAAAGTAATAAATACTCAAAGATATGAGGTCTCAGGTGTTAGAAAAAAAAGCAGGCAAAGGGATTTAACATAGAGATACATACATATACATCACTAAAGATGTGTATATATATATATATATATATATATATATATATATATATATATATATATATATATATGTATATATATATATATGTGTGTGTGTGTGTGTGTGTATATGTATTTACAGACATATATAAACACATAAATAGATATGTACACATATATAGACATTTATATAAGTGCATTGGAGCCCTTTGCCGTTAAGTAAAAATCATGAAAAAACATATTTATACAATATTCACATTTAAATTATATTGTGTAGTTACTGTAAATATTTCACATTCCAATGTTCTTCACATATCAGAATATGTTCTAAGTATTTGTAAATACATGTTACTATATATTCTATTTATATATATATATATATATATATATATATATATATATATATGTATTTATGAATTAATATAACATATTCTTCTATGTGAAGAACATTTGGAATGTGAAATATTCATATGGTGTTTTAACGTTTGTACCTTTGCAAACATGCTTGAATAAAATCCTCTAAAATGGATTGCATACATTGAGGGGTTTGCAGTCACCTCTGTTCCTCGAGCATCAGATTATATCAAGGTGCTGTACACAGGTTGTGTACTTACCATATTTTCATATTGGGTTAGCGCACTTGAGAATATGAAATTGTGTGTGTTGCACAAGTAGGGTGTTTTGCTCCATTGACTTCTATGGGGGCATATGTTATCGCGCGCATGATATTTTAACTTCGGCTTAGCGAAAACAGTTTACTTTCAACTCATAATACGAGTGCAACCCGAAAAGCATAAAAAGCTTATTTCTGGCGTAGGTAACGCTAGAGCGGGAGCTTTAAATAGCACTCCACTTGTAATCTGGCCCTCTATAAGGAATTACATTTTGAGTTTTTAACAGCCCTTTAAGATTTCTAGTTTAGTACAGGTAGTTTATTAAAGTGACTGCCCCTGATTATCCTAGCTAGGGTTCACATGACATTGTATGCAAATCTAACCCAAGCATGCCCAAATATATTAGTATAAATATGATCATAAAAAAACTGATTTATAAATATTTTCCCCCTGTCATGCATCTGGGGCTTTTCTTTCTCCACCAATAGCGCCATGAGGGCTGTCCTTATCCGTCAGTGAGCATTAATACAGCAATACCATTTTTGCAAGTTTAAATTTGAAATTCAAACAACTTTGAGCACAATGTTTTTAATTAAAAAATAAATAACCTTCTGGCATGTATGAAAATGCTTGAGTGTTAGGTTCCTTTAAGTGGGTGGAAATGAGTAAATGTTAGAATAGTTGACATCACCAAAGATTATATATTATATTCCATGGTCTACCTAGAAAGAGAACAGAAATTCATAACAAGTGGACACCCAGAAGATTGCTGGCAACATGCATACTTTTGGCAGCTAACAAGTTAATAAACAGATGACTCCATCAGTGTTTGATGGCCTTGAACCCTGCCCCACAGCACAAATGAGTAACTACTCACACTCAGTACATTTAAAATTGTAATTCACATTTCCCATTAGCAGAGCTTGGAGACTATAAAGTGCAGGGTTTAAAGGGGGAGATTGTTAAAGGTGGCAGCCGACTTAAAACAAAAATAAATAAATAAATATTTTTTTAAAAAAAGCAAACAAACAGCTGTAGGTGACAATGAAATATGTTGTGTAATAGGAACACAGGAGAACTGATTTGGCATGGCAACGGCCATCTTTAAAGCTACAACCCTATTGGGACACAAGAAGAGGCACCCATCTGCAAAGGTCTATGTTCTTTGATCCGAGGGATGCTTATTTTCAGTATTTAAAGCTGCTTTATTATTTTATTTTCAAGTCAGAGGCCCCAGTCCTCTTTTACTGTCGCATTTTGGTTTGAACATGAAGTGCTGTTAGCCATGTGTTTTTGAGTCACTCATTGGGTTGTGAAATTAGTTGGAGGTAGTGTGGCCAAGGAAGGTCCATATTGGGAATAACGGTCCATGGTTGAAACTCCTTATCTCCAAAAATAAATGGGTGAAAAGTGGACAGAAGTACATTATGTTTATAAAGAGCATGATAACGACTTGAGCAGAGGTTGAACAACATTGACAAGGACAGAGTAGCTTTGGTGGGAGACCAAGTCCAGAATGCTTTACATTTAGCCACAGAGGTATGACTTATGTCACAGCCAGGAAATGACCAATCAGATTGTGACAAAAGAGGAGGGCAAACAGTGTTACATATACAAAACAAAAGGACATATCACAAACGCCTTAAAGCTGCTGCTGGCAATCATTAAACATGCCCCAAATAGGTAATATATTAGACTCTTTCATATGACATACAAACAATACATTTCTTGACATGTAGCTAAGATGAGGATGGAGACACAGCAAAAATGTGGTTTGATTTAATAACATCATCCTAATTAAAGACCTTTTTCCAACCATGCAGTAGGTTCTATTCCAGAATGTATCTACAAAATGGAGAATTTTGTAGAAAAAAAAATATTGGCAAACTATACAAATGGAATAGAATGTAACTGTGCAGGTTGTAAAAAGGGTTAAAATAGCAACACGTATATTTGGGTATCTCTATTTCTAATTTCACAGCTTATATCTGATGAATGGCACCCTTTATTTATATATCTATTTTTCTTTTCTCCCCAAGTGCAAACTATCTTGTGATATGTCTGCCACTTGAGATACTTCCCATAATGCTTTGCAGGCAAAAAATTTACTGCCATATTGGTAATTCTCATTCCATTTAGTGATAACTAAGGAAATAAACTAAAGCTTTGTGAAGTTATCTATTCCTGCTATTTTAATATAAACCTTTGAGCTGCAGGCCAAACTAATTCACTCTAACATCACAGGATTAGTTTCCGCACATATTTGGCAAATAATTCTGGTTATTGGTTAACATTTTCCCATTTTATGGTACTGGGCTGCCAACAAACATATACACTCACAATACTTAATCCTGCCTTCATGCCTCGCTTAGCAGTATCTCATTATTTTGAAGCTCGAACAGAGCTTCACTATACAAAATCCCAAAACAAGCAGGTACTTTATTGTATCTGGCCTATGAATCTCTCAGGCTCTCTTTATCTGTGTATATCTTTACATACTATTACATAGTTTAGGGTCCCATGGAAATCATGATGCAGAGCAATTACCTCTGTAACCAATCATCATCTGCTATGCTCTTTATTCCTTCATATTTATCCCATGTGACCCCTATATTTTTAATATATTTGCAGCTGCCGCCACCCACCCCAATCCCCAGTCAGTAGCCTCACATTTTTCATATTGCACTCTCGTCCCCTACATGGGAATTCTTTTGTTTCTTATAAATAGAAAATAAAAAAACTGTACAATCTTCCCATGATGGGCAATAGTCTGAGTCAACAGGGCTCCTTAAATTAATCTCAAATCCCCAAATTATGGGGTGGGCCTTATTGTCCAAAAAATAAAGGCTTTTTCTGCAATCCAAGTATCTCACCCTTGCAGAAGTCAAGGTGTAGGTTATTAGCTCCTACTTAGGGTCTGTCAAACATTGATAATGTGTCTGTAGTTATTTTTTTTTCTCCCATAATTAAGGGAGGCAGCAGATTGTTTGTGAGGGTCCTACAGACCAAAGCAACATGAGGTAGAGGAGGAAGATGCGGATGTATCTGTAAGTGCAGTAACAGAGCAAGCGTCTAAGAAGAGGCCACATCTTCTTGCGGCTCTGTCTAGTGAGGAGCTTACTCCAGTGCTCTCTCTCCTCCGCATTCACAACACAGCCTGCATGCACTCTGGGTCTATTCCCAGAAGGATTCTTTTCTCCTCAAATCAGGTTATATATGACTTTGGCAGGGCTGGCAATGTTTGGATTAAGTTCCTTTTTTTTGGGATTCCTTTAGAGGTGTTGTTGGTGTTAGACATTTCTTGGATGACTAGCAAGGTAGTTTCTTTTGTATACTTCTGTGTGTTTTTTTGGATTATTACTTTTAAAGCCAAAGAGTTCAAAGAAGTTATAAATAAAATATTCATTCCCATCAACCTAATGCTTTTCCAGGTTTATTTCTTCCTAAAGGGGCTCTGGCATTTACTGGAGCTTCCTCCATGTTGTGCTTTGTAAGAGACCCCTAGCTTTCTTCTGTAATGAAAGCCTTGTTATCCTGGTTCCTGGAATATAACCAGACCGCTACTGGCTTCAGATCCCCCCCAACCCATCCACAAACAAACTCAAAAGGTGTAGATAAAGTCTTGACAGGCTGTCGGAATACACCCTAAATGTGAGCCAGACAGGTGCAATAATCAGGGGTTGGGGCAAGGATATTTATCAGTAGCTGGTCAGCGTCATCTTTCAGGATTTTCTGTATCTCACACACTTTGTTAACGTGAGGCGGTGTCCAACAAAAGAGGGGTGGCGGGAGTCCCAGAGCGGGAAGCAGAGCTACTTGCGGTGGGGCTTGAAGTAGGGGTTGCTGGAGGTGCGCTTGATGGATGGTGCAGGGTCTGACCACAAACATGGTGGTGCTTTTCCCAGTCTTTGTGCTGGCAGAAGGAGCCACAGTATCGCGCAGTGTTACAGCCGCTGCACGTTTCACTAGCTTTACGACCGCAATTCCAGCAACTCTGTGGAAAGCAGAGCAAAAATCAGCATTAGTGAATGTTTCCTGGACAAGGAAAGCATTCCATTTTATTATCTACATTTTGTAAATAAAACCTCAACTTTCAGAAACTTATGCTATAGCAGTGTTGTTTATGACACTTCTGTAGTATTTTATCTATGCCGACTCACTACCAAGGTGGAGGCACCAAAACACTTTAAAAGAAATTATTTGCATCTAATATTTTCCATTCTTTCTGGACCTATTATTTGTTACTTGCTTAGCTTATACTAACACTCTTGTATAGCGACATTTTCATTCAGTTATTTACATCCAATGGGTAAATTTGTGTGTCCCCCCCCCCCCAAAAAAAAATTGTCAAATGGGTCAAGCTATGCTTTTTACTCCTATAGCTACGGAAAAGAATGTACTATTTATGAGGGTAGAGAGGAATAGAGATTGTGAAGCTCTTTTGTGTGGAAAATGGAGGAAATGTGTGTTCTGGAGGAATAAATGGTTAGGCAGCTTTCTAGAACATTTTGTCTGTGTAACAAGTTCTAACAGAATATATTAAAGTTGCATGTAATAAGTGATACTTTTTTTAAGAAAACAACCTAAAAATTTGTTTTAGAACACAGCTTTAAAGTGTTATCTTCAGGTGAAAGCACTTGAAACAACCATTTGGAGGTCGATTTATCAAGCTGGCGGAATTCAGCATTGCACACGAGTGCTATTTTGCGCTTGCGTGCAATCCCGCCCCTGCCCGCGCACAGCCAATCATGCCCAGGCAGGAGCTGTCAATCTCCCTGGTCGGACTAGACTGGGGAGATTGAAATTCGCCACCTCTTAGGGTAGGGAAGCAGCGGTCTGATGACCGCTGCTTGTTAAGTACAGCGTGCAGGTTCTCTTGTGAGAACTTGCAGTCGTAGGCAGGCAAAAGCCTGCCGAAGAGGTTGATAAATCAACCCCTTGATGTTTGGATGCATTTGGTAGAAAGATATGACCTTTCACATAACACAAAACAAGCTGGCTTTTGCCCAGGACCAATAATACACTATGGATCAATGATAAAGTAAAATATTTTTAAGGGGACGTGTAACTTAAAGGGACATAAAAGAGCAAAAAGAAAATGTTTTAACATGCTATAGTATTTTATTATTGCATGCATGTAACTATGTATTTAACCCCTGTAAAAGGTTTAAGCACATAAAGTTAATACCAGGACAATAATGCACTACTGGGACCTAGATAAACACATCTGGTGATCCAGAGACGTTTGTGTGCAGCCACCAATCGCCAACTAGCTCCCAGTAGTACATTGTTCCCCCTTAGCCTACCTAGGTTTGCTTTTCAAAAAAGGATGCCAAGATAACAAATTTATACCAGAAGTAAATTGAGTAGTCTCTTAAAATTAAATGTTCTTTCTGAATCATGAAAGTTTAATTAAGAATCTCATAGTAAATTCATTCGTTTTTCTAAGCCAATAATGAAAGTGTATAGTTTTCTCAGCTTACAGACTATATTTTCAAATACAATATTATGTTTTCTATTGATAAGTACCAATCTTATTAGCGAGTTGCACGGACAAAGGGACATTAAAGGGACAGTAAACCATAAAAAAAATGTTATATAATTCTGCACATAGTGCAGAATTATATAACATTATAATAGCGCAAACATTGTAAAACCAAATTTCCCCTTTGAATTTAAAAAATAACTGCTGTTTTACAGACCCGCTCTCTGTGATCTTCTGAGCGGGTCTGTTTTTTTCTAACAGCGCATCGGGCCAGCTGTATAGTCACAGCCCAGCCCGACCGCGCCATAGCACTAAGTGCAGCTCGCTCCTGCTGTCTGACAGAGCAGGAGCGAGCTGCACTTAGTGCTATGGCGAGGTCGGGCCGGGCTGTGACTATACAGCTGGCCCAATGCGCTGTTAGAAAAAAATAGACCCGCTCAGAAGATCACAGAGACCGGGTCTGTAAAACAGCAGTTATTTTTTAAATTCAAAGGGGAAATTTGGTTTTACAATGTTTGCGCTATTATAATGTTATATAATTCTGCACTATGTGCAGAATTATATAACATTTTTTTTATGGTGTACTGTCCCTTTAAACTCAAATTTTATATTACCAATAAATGTTTAAAGGAATATAAAAATTATTTTGCGATTCAGACAGAGCATACTCTTTTAAAAATGTTTCCAATTTACTTCTATTATCAAATTTGCTTCATTCCCTTGATATTCTTTGTTGAAGAGATACATAGGTAGAAAAATTGATAACAGAAGTAAAATAGAAAGTTGTTTAAAATTCTACGCTCTATCTGAATCATGAAAGAAAAATGTTGGGTTTCATGTCCCTTTAATAATGTATAAGAATTAATAAAAACTTTATGTATTTCCATTATTTATTTTTCCCAGTTTTGCTGTAATTATGGGCTAGATTACAAGTGGCATACTATTTAGTGCTCCCGCTTTAGAGTAAATATGGCTAAAAGTAATCTTTTTGCAAGGGTTAGCGTGCATAAGTTGAAAGTAAAAGTATTGCGTGCAAGCAAAACCTGTTGTGTGCTAACTAAAGGACCTATATATCTATTCCTATAGATACATAGGTATAGAGATATATAATGTACGTTAACATTATCATATATATATGTATATATATATATATATATATATATATATATATATATATATAGTATCTCACAAAAGTGAGTACACCTCTTACATTTTTGTAAATATTTTATTATATCTTTTCATGTGACAACACTGAAGAAATTACACTTTGCTACAATGTAAAGTAGTGAGTGTACATCCTGTATAACAGTGTAAATTTGCTGTCCCCTCAAAATAACTCAACACACAGCCATTAATGTCTAAACCATTGGCAACAAAAGTGAGTACACCCCTAAGTGGAAATGTTCAAATTTGGCCCAATTAGCCATTTTCCCTCCCCGGTGTCATGTGACTCGTTAGTGTTACAAGTTCTCAGGTGTGAATGGGGAGCAGGTGTGTTAAATTTGGTGTTATTGCTCTCCCACTCTCTCATACTGGTAGTTCAACATGGCACCTCATGGCAAAGAACTCTCTGAGGATCTGACAAAAAGAATTGTTGCTCTACATAAAGATGGCCTAGGCTATAAGAAGATTGCCGAGACCCTGAAACTGAGCTGCAGCACGGTGGGCAAGACCATACAGCGGTTTCACAGGACAGGTTCCACTCAGAACAGGCCTCGCCATGGTCAACCAAAGAAGTTGAGTGCACATGCTCAGCATCATACCCAGAGGTTGTCTTTGGGAACTAGACGTATGAGTGCTGCCAGCATTGCTGCAGAGGTTGAAGGGGTGGGGGGTCAGCCTGTCAGTGCTTAGACGATACGCCGCACACTACATCAAATAGGTCTGCATGGCTGTCGTCCCAGAAGGAAGCCTCTTCTAAAGATGATGCACAAGAAAGCCTGCAGTTTGCTGAAGACAAGCAGTCTAAGGACATAGATTACTGGAACCATGTTCTGTGGTCCGATGAGACCAAGATAAACCTATTTGGTTCAGATGGTGTCAAGCGTGTGTGGCAGCAACCAGGTGAGGAGTATAAAGACAAGTGTGTCTTGCCTACAGTCAAGCATGGTGGTGGGAGTGTCATGGTCTGGGCCTGCATGAGTGCTGCCGGCACTGGGGAGCTACAGTTCATTGAGGGAACCATGAATACCAACATGTACTGTGACATACTGAAGCAGAGCATGATCCCCTCCCTTCGGAGACTGGGCCAAAGGGAAGTATTCCAATTTAACGACCCCAAAAACACCTCCAAGATGACCACTTCCTTGCTAAAGAAGCTGAGGGTAAAGGTGATGGACTGGCCAAGCATATCTCCAGACCTAAACTCTATTGAGCATCTGTGGGGCATCCTCAAAGCGCAAGGTCTCTAACATCCACCAGCTCCGTGAGGAAGAGGACTCAAGTGGCAACCTGTGAAGCTCTGTTGAACTCCATGCCCAAGAGGGTTAAGGCAGTGCTGGAAAATAATGGTGGCCACACAAAATATTGACACTTTGAGCCCAATTTGTACATTTCCACTTAGGGGTGTACTCACTTTTGTTGCCAATGGTTTAGACATTAATGGCTGTGTGTTGAATTATTTTGAGGGGACAGCAATATTACACTGTTATACAGGCTGTACACTCACTACTTTACATTGTAGCAAAGTGTAATTTCTTCAGTGTTGTCACATGAAAAGATATAATAAAATATTTACAAAAATGTGAGGATTGTACTCACTTTTGTGAGATACTGTGTATATATATATATATATATATATATATATATATATATATATATATATATATAAAAAAAATTATCATAAAAAGTGAAGAAATGAAATGTTAAATATTTACAGTCAATACACAATAAAACACATTATTAAATATTATTTTTCAATTCTTATTTAGACCACATTTTATTTATATTTATATATTATAGTCCTTTGCAGTCAAATACATGGCCATATACCATATAATTTTTAACCCTTATAATCGTGCATTAAATTTGATTGTACTCAAGCGAACACGTTTACTTTTAACTCAGTGCAAGTTAGCGTGGGTGCAATATTCCTATATCGCTAGCGCGCCACTTGTAACCTAGCCTTATGTGTTTTTCTTTCGCTGCTCATAGAGAAGCTGGAGAGGATTCTGCAATTTAAAGAGAACTGACCCTACAACATTCTGCACAGTGATTTGTCTTTAATTGCTGATATATACTATGCATGTATAAACTTGATTTTAATGTTCTGATCTCAATCTGAGATGCGGCTGCCTTCTACTCCAAGCCGCAAGACCGTTACCTCACTTGAATCCTCCTGCTGGCTGATGACTGACACAGCATCATCAGACGCTTGACGCTTTGCTTCTGCCAATGCTCGCTCCATCTTGGCACGTTCCAAGGTAATGAGGTCGTGCGCTTTGCGCTCTGCTTCTGATACAGCTTTTTGCAGCTCTGACATGGCCTGACGTTTCACCTCGTTCACCGCCTCCTCTGTGGACAAAGAGACAGCTCAGAAGAGATGCCAGGACTACTACTATTTTTTTATAAGGTATCACAACACAGATCCATATGCAAATTATTAATATCTGTTATTTGTAGAGTATCAACAGTTTCTGCAGCAAATAGATTTAAGCACCAGTTAATTCCCTAAGGCTCCCCTCAGATGAGGTTACGTAAAAATGTCACAGGATTCTGGAAAAGCAAAATTTACTTTAAGAGCTGTGTCTCTTGCTAAGAGGTGTTCCCTACATTTCTGTATATGAAGGAGAAACATACACATTACAATATAGCGCTCAATAAAAAAAAAAAATTGTGATGAAATTGTAAACTAAAAATAATAAAGTTTTTGCTTTAAAAATCATAATGATAATACATATTAAAGGTATGCAGCCAAATTGTAATTTAAATTATGCAGGAGGAAACCTTATTATGTACACAGTAAAAATAATATTTAATGCACAATGAGGTTTCAAAACGCAAGTTAAAATCATACTAGAAATGTACAAAATTCAAACCGTACCTATTTTTTTTAATTTAAAATGAGTTTCACAGCCCTAATGAGTAGACTAAACAGTCATTCCTTGGTTGTGTCTAAAAAAGATTCCCAGAGGTCTCATGATATTTCTAATCATTTTACCCCTTCAGTTCTCACTGCTTTATCTCTCCAAATGTATGCTAGCACATTTTTTCTCAGAATAAGCAATGCAATAGAATGGGCTTTGTCGTAGGTGATTATTACTTTATTTCCAATAAATTGTAGTTGCTTTGCAGAATTACAAGTCAAACAAGGTAACTAAAAATTATCCTGGCAACCTAATTTTTATATTACGTGCACTGTCCCACCATTAATAGCTATGGACACCGCCAGAAATGGTATACTGGCATGCGGCGAATCATAATTATATTTGCAAAAACAGTCTACAATGGACCAATAAAGAAGTGAAATAAAAGAAAGTAAGGTATATGCAAAAGACTGTCATAAATATGAAAGGGACATAACACAAATTTAAATGTGCATGAATACAACTTAAATTTGTATGGAAGCTTTTTTACAATATACTTGTATTAGCAAAATTGCTTTTAGGAATAGTTATTTATTTTTCAGTGGCATATGTACATATGCTGCACCAGCATTCAAGCACCAAGCTTGCTCAGAAGGCTGGTGGTGGTTGCTCTCTCTGGACAGGTTTGTTGTTTAAATATGGGCGCACTGGGCACATGCAACATATGTACATATGCCTCTGAAACACTAATAACTTTTAAAAGAAGTATTTTTGCTAACAGGTAAGTTGTGGAAATGCTTCTATTGAAAACTGAAAAGCACCCAGGTACATTTCAATTTTACTATTATGTTCTGTTAAGCTATCCAGTATCCTACTGAAGTATTGTGGCTGAGTCAGCTCTGGAATGGCAATGCACTACTGGTTTATGCACTGAGAACAGACTGGAGAGTCAATCACAAGCAGCTCATGTTCTTAGACATCAATCAACAGCCATGCTTAGCTCATACATTGCCGCTACAGAGCTGACTTAAAGGGACACAAAACCAACATGTTTTTCTTTTATTATTCAGATAGAACATGAACAACTTGTTGATTTACTTCTGCTATTAAATTTGCTTTATTCTCTTGGTATCCTTTGTTGAAAGGGCAGAAATGTTTCTCATTGAAGCTTTATGTCATTTTAAGAGTAACATTTTAAGTCATTTTAAGTGACATTGTAGTGCACAAATTACATGATCTCTTTTGTTAGAGCATCTAATTTTACCACTACCAAGTTTGTTTTAACCCACGAAAAAAGGATATCTGCAGCTTCCGAATGGTACTTTAACTTTATGGTTAACCACAGGGTTATAATACTGGGTTCATAGTGCAAAAATTAGAGCCTATAATGTTTGCACTACAATGTGTTTTTAAACGCTGCATGTCACTAGCTAAACTAGACCTGCCCATCTCCAAATAATTGTTTCTGTGTCGGGAACATTTAAAATGATTTCCTGTTGTATACACTGATATCTAACTACATTTTGTGTCTCCAGAAATTATCACTCACCTGCCTTCCTCCAGATCTCCTCTGGCATGTACCCTGACTGAGGCCTGTGTAAGAAATCTCGTGGGGTATCTGGATTGAGACATAACATACAGTAGACCAGTAAGTAATCACTACACACTATAGAAAATTAATATTGTTGTAAATGCACTACTTTTTCTGTCCAGCCTTGCATACACTACATTGGTTACCTGCTGGAGAGTCCGTACTAGTGGAGCTGTTATGCTGTCGGGATGGTTGAGTTGAAGAGCTGACCGTTTTCTTCATGTCCTCTGCATCACTGTAGCGCCTGATCCAATGGTTGAGCTCTTCACGGTCAGCTTCTTGGCATCGACGAAGCACGGTCAAAGAACGCCGTGTTTTCTCTACCATGTCCATAATGCAGTTCAAGAGCTGACAAAAAAGAAAGCAGGAATGATTCGCTAAAGCCAAAGTTCCTTCGATCCACCAAACCTTCTATCGTTTTCTCTTTCTGTATGATGATTGTGCCTACTCACATTGTTGAGATGCTTCCACTCCTCTGCCCACTCACGCTCAGTAAGTCTGTGATCAATAACCTCGTGCACAGCTGGGGAAGAGATATGGCATGATTCGGGACATGTAACATTTAAGTGTGTTTATATGTATAGTGTAATACAGATCTACAGAGATTATAATCTCACAAAATAATGCATTTTACATAATAAAACTTCTATAATACTTACAATCCATTTAACTGTATAGTTGTATGATCACACTGACCTGTGGTCATCATCATAAATTATGATGCTTCATATAATTAGTGATACCATCATCTAACTACCATTGTGGCCCCCAATTATCACAACTCCAGTGGGATTACCAGAAGCCATTATTTTTAAAAAAAAAAAAACTACTTGTACTGTAATAGTGAAATAATTTTCACTAATATATTGCTGAATAATATGGGAGTACATTATATAATCTAAAATGTGTATTTTGAATAATCTGACATTCTTAGTACCCTCAACAGCTTCTTTCGCATGATCCTTCATCTTTCAGGCACATACTGTTTCTCACCTGCCTGACGGTGGCGCTCTCGTAGCTCCCTTGGGTCTGTGTGCCGGTAATGATGCGCCATCACCATGTCCTCCAAACGATAATGTTGAGTAGGGGGTGGTGTTGGGTGCGGGAGCCCATTAGTGGGAGGATGTGGGAGCCCATTGGTGGGCGGGTGAAGGAGTCCATTTGTGGGGCTAAATCTTTGTGCAGGACTTGAAGTGCAGGGTCGCTTGCTGAGATGTTCCGGGTGCAGACCTTCCTGCGAGCTCTCTTTGGTCCTGATCCACAAAAAAGATCCACATTAATGAGACAGAAAGGAACGGCACATTAGTCTAAGACGAGCAGTTTTAGGGTGAACTATATAGTTGTTTCCCTTTAATCGACAACTAATGTACAAGCATTTCCTTAACAAACAAAGACCTTTCAAGAAGTTTTATATTTATTTTGTGTATTATGTTAACGCTATATATTTTTTTAATATAAATACATTTTATATACTTTTTTATTTTTTTCTGCTTCAGGCATGAATGATACTACATTCAGACAATAATGTGTTTAAGGATACTCTTGTCATGAAGCATTTGGTAATTAGAGCTCCTGCACATTCCATTCTGATGTGGGACACTATATGAAGTCATGTGAAATAACCCCAGTGCAGGTACATTTTAGACAACCTAGACTCATCATGTGGAAAGCCTTCAGAGAAGGTTTTATGTTGTTGGTGATTATGGACAACCTAGACTCATCATGTGGAAAGCCTTCAGAGAAGGTTTTATGTTGTTGGTGATTATGGTTGCAGTTAATCTAAATGAAATGCATTACACTTAGTGTTCTTTACAGACCAGGAACGATGAACCAAAGCACCATTGTTTCCAAAATCCCCAAGCCCAGGACCCTTAAATGAACTGCTCAGTTGAGCTTTTAGGGTAAACACAGAAATCTCTATCCATTTCAATTATCACGATTATTAACAACACATAAATCTATCCAAATACACTAGGAACAGTCAAAATGATTGAATGAGAACCTGAGTGACTGAGATATACTTTATGCCTAACTTTCAGATGACATTTTAGGGCTGCCGTTCTTATACATATTTACATAATCGCTTGCCATTTAAACTATTCCATATCAGAGTATTAAACAGTGTAAGAGTTCTCACAGGAAGGATTTACCATTCTCGGCTTAAAGGGACACTAAACCCAATTTTTTTCTTTCATGATTCAGATATAGCATGACATTTTAATCAACTTTCTAATTTACTCCTATTATCAATTTTTCTTCGTTCTCTTGCTATCTCTATTTTAAAAGCAGGAATCAAATCTTAGCAGCCAGCCCATTTTAGGTTCAGCACCATGGATAGCGCTTGCTTATTGGAGGCTGACATTTACCCACCAATAAGCAAGCATAACCCAGGTTCTCAACCAAAAATGGGCCAGCTCCTATGCATCACATTCCTGCTTTTTAAATAAAGATAGCAATAGAATGAAGAAAATTTGATAATAGGAGTAAATTAGAAAGTTGCTTAAAATTGCATGATCTATCTGAATTATAAAAGAAAAAAAAATGGGTTTAGTGTACCTTTAAGAACATGGAAAAAGACAGTCTATTACCTGTCGGGGGTCCTACGCTTGCCATTTTCATTCACCTCTAAGACGAGGTCAGATGAGTCACTAGAAGAGCTGGAGGCGCTGACATCAAGTAGGAGCTGTTCATGTTGAGCCAGGTACTGAGCAGGACTCTGTTTAGCTAAACGGGCACAGTGCAAGAGTTCCCGCTGCAGCAACGGTAGGTTGGCCTAAAGGAAACGGATATGGTATGTGTGAAGCACAGGTAGACTGGACAAGTATTAAGAAATGTTGCCACAATATGATACAAAAAAGGAATTTAGAAGCCTTGCGATAATGAGAAGCCTCGAGATACCATGAAACTTTAAAAGGGTGCAAAGTCAAAATACAGTGGGCACCAGGGTCAAGCGATGTAAAGAGGAACGTGTACATGGTGGTCATATCAGTGGTAAGTACAAGTGCTCATACCTTTAAGAATGGGATAACAAAAGGACGGAGAGGAAAGTTAGTTGCTTCTTGTAGCTTGGAGTGGAACTCCTCAATAGTAAGTGTTGAATTCTGTGAGAGAAGCAAAAATATATTCAATATATTATCTGTATCATTCCCATCAAAACATATCAATAAACCTCACACCATACAAATAATTATTAAATAGTAGACTTGAAATTGTCTCATAGCTGCATAACATTGTCTGATTGCTTTTCCTTTTCCCCAACCCATATCAGTAAAATGAATGTTTAAATCTGAAATAAAACCTGAAATGCCTTCCCTTATTCAGAATTCTTTCTGAAATCAGCATCAATTAGAACTTTAGTGTAGTTTTATTTATCAGATCCGGGGACCAGACAAAGTAAGATGATTATACGACCTGACCAGACTACAGAGTGTGAATTAAATTGAAATAAAAGTATTTCTTTAAATATTTATTCATAGTATCTATCAGCAGTTGAGTACCACATTGTCACAAAAAAATGAAGACAAAATACATATGTAAAATGCGTTTAAAACTATCCTTTTGTTAGCACAATTTGTATTGTTTTGCGATCCAGGATAAGGCATTGTTTATCCTATCCCTTTTTACTGTACCCATTATTGGTGGCAGATATAAATAAATTTAATTGTCAAACAATCTCTGGGTAGAATGTTTTAGAGGCAGAGTTCAGAATCCCAAAGGATCCAATAAAATGCAGCAAAAAACAGGTACAAATTACAATGATGGTAGATAACGATTTTTCTTTTTTTTACTATGCATAATGGAACATTTTATGGAAATAACATTTCAAGTTTGTCCCTTTAAAGGGATAGAAAGTACAAAAGTGAAATGTGCATGGGTGCATTTAAATTTGAAATATAATGATTTTTTCAATATACTTCCATTAGCAAAAATGTTTCTAGTAAAAGTTATTACTGTTGTTCTGCAGAATACGCACATTTCCTGTAAGGGCCGTGCACCAGTATTTAAACATCACACTTTCTCAGAGGGTCAAATGTAGCTTGTATGACACAAATTAGGTCTTCAGAAGCAATTCACACCACAGCCACCTTTCTGAACAGGCATAGGCCTATATTTAACAAGGTCTGGCGGACCTGATCCGACAATGCGGATCAGGTCCGCCAGACCTCGCTGAATACGGAGAGCAATACGCTCTCAGTATTCAGCATTGCACCAGCAGCTCACAAGAGCTGCTGGTGCAACGCCGCCCCCTGCTGACTCACGGCCAATCGGCCGCCAGCAGGGAGCTGTCAATCAACCTGATCGTACTCGATCGGGTTGAATTGCTCTGTCCGCCTGCTCAGAGCAGGCGGACAGGGTTATGGAGCAGGGTTAGACCGCTGCTTCATAGCCTACGGAGCTTGTTAAATGGGCCCCATTGTGTTTGAATACTGGTGCACGGGCCCTCACAGGATATGTGCGTATGCTGCAGAAAAACAGGGGAAGTACATTGCAACAATGCTTCTATTTCACATTGAAATGCACCAATGCACATTTCAATTTGAACCTTTCTGTCCCTTTATGGATAAAACAAATTCAGAATATATACAATATATACTAATTAATAACTGTAACATGTCTGAATACTATTTCCAGCAGTAACAGACACCGAACACACACGTTTCAAAATTCAAATTTATTCCTTTACACTTTATTAAGCTAAAATCAACTTTTTATTGCAGCAATCAGCAACTGAAAATTCCTCTTCGCCTTCCCTAGATGGCTCTGCTACATATTTGCATAAACCCCCGTAGACTATATTAATTATAGTGAGAGTTTTGTTTCCAGAGAGATGAACTCCAATTCCTTATTAATCTATTGAAACAGTCTATCTACAATGTAGGTTTCATTACGCTTCAAGATAACTTTATGCATATCCCAAGTATTCCGACATAATAATATTCCATGAATGACTATAATTAATAAAGTAATCATTCTGTAAATACATTGTTGGTATATTATTTTTATTTTATCAAGTCATCCTTTCTTTCTTTACAGCTACACGTATTAATACCACAAAGCCTTCAATTTATGAAGACTTCATCATGTACATGCAAAAATAACCAATTAAACAATTAGAGCATTTTATTTTGGCATTAGAATGTCCTTTTAAAACACTGTAATTCTGTAAGTCATCCTTCTACCTGCTTAAAGGGACAGCAAACGCCTTGTAATTATTAAAGGGACAGTCTAGGCCAAAATAAACTTTCATGATTCAGATAGAGCATGTCATTTTAAACAATTTTTCAATTTACTTTTATCACCAATTTTGCTTTGTTCTCTTGGTATTCTTAGTTGAAAGCTTAACCTAAGAGGTTCATATGCTAATTTCTTAGACCTTGAAGGCCACCTCTTTTCAGAATGCATTTTAACAGTTTTTCACAACTAGAGGGTGTTAGTTCATGTATTTCATATAGATAACACTGTGCTCGTGCACGTTAAGTTATCTGGGAGCAGGCACTGATTGGCTAAACTGCAAGTCTGTCAAAAGAACTGAAATAAGGGGGTAGTCTGCAGAGGCTTAGATACAAGATAATCACAGAGGTTAAAAGTATATTAATATAACTGTGTTGGTTATGCAAAACTGGGGAATGGGTAATAAAGGGATTATCTATCTTTTAAAACAATAAAAATTCTGGTGTAGACTGTCCCTTTAATGCATGTTTGTTGTCTTGCTACAGAATAGCAACAAATTCAAATCCTGTTTGCTGCAATGCTTTTGTTTTTTTTTAATAGCCAAAAGCCACCCTCCGTTTGCTTTATTTGGAGGAACTAATCAGGGCTTGAGTCTTCAGACAACAAGGCTAGCCCCAGTCAAAATGTTAGTATAAAGTGCATTGTTTTGCAGTTTTTATCTGTTAAAGCCAATTAGGTAAATATATGTGGCAGAATTAGCCTTGAGAAGTCTGCAGTGTGCTTTATCATTTCAAAGAATTAGAAAAGCCACAATTTCAGAGCTAAATTATATGAAAAGGGAGCAAAATAATTAATAAAAGTATATTGCAAAGTTGTTTCACTATGCAATATATATTTTATATATATATTTTAAAATCTCAAGGTGTTTACTGTCCCTTTTAATTATCATTGAGCTCAGTCATGAGAATGACAGTTTATGAACTAGAATATCTTATCAGACAGTGTAATAAACTATACCATATCATGATAAGTTACATCTTTTCTCTGCACTGGTCTATTATTAAAAAAGTTTAGTCTTGATACAATTTTTTTTATAGTTAAACAATATTACTTTTGCTCTTTTAAATAATTATTTTATGTCAGATTGAAAGAGGTCAGGTGACATCTCTCTCTGTAATATCAATATCTCCGAAAATTTGAATACTCACCACCAGCCCCAAAACCAGTGTCCTCACTCGCTCGCCAATTTCAGGAGAAATATCACTACCAAACTGCTGCAGTGTAGTAAGGAAACGCTTCAGTTTGCTGAGCTGTCGGGCTCCGCAGGCTGGCGGAAGTTGTTGATTGGTTAGAGCTGCTGAAGACGAAGCTGAAGGACCATTGCTGAAACCATTGGGAGTGGAGGGGGCTCCATTGATAGCGGTAGGGGAGTGGCTGCTTCCGTTCATCACTGCATGGGAAAGAGACGAGAGGTAATTTAATATCTCAATTATTTACAATTTTGTGATATTTAAATATGAAAGTAACCTAATGAAGAAGTCTCAGTTTCTCCCTCCCATACATAGCTACACCATTAAATGTATATACAGCACAGGTACATCAAAGGCCGCAGCAGCACTGATGTCAGCCTTCCACTTGGCTAGTTTACCAGTGGAGTGCAATTTAGCCCTCCTGCTTGTGTGTTAACTATGCTAGAAGTAAGTTTTTTGCATGCGTCGGATAGCGCCCGTAAATTGAAAATAAACTTGCATGCAAAAAGCCGAACTTAGAAAATCGCGATTGTATTAAAGTATTCCCCCATAGAAGTAAATGGAGCAAGAACAGCGGGGGGGAGACTTAACATTATTGGAAAAGAGATTAAACTTCTTGCGCTATAAATCCAACAGCAAGGACCAGCACCACAGAAGGGAACTAGTATCCATCTGTGGGGGGGGGGGGGGGACTTAACACCCTGCTCGTGTACATAGCCTGTCGTGTTTTCTCAAGTGTATTAACCCAACATGAAAACATTAATATTTCACATTCCAATGTTCTTCACATAGAATATGTTCTATTTATTTATAAATACATATTTATATATATATATATATATGAAGGTATTTGGGTAAAATATATACTTTTATAAAACAAACTAAGTAGGGCAACTTTATGCTAGTATACACTCAGCTATGCTATGATCTAAATATCCTGTGAGCAGCTGCAGTGCTAGCCTCCTCCCTCACACATTGCTCTTTTCATATAGTTTATACTAAAGCACAGAATGGGTTGCATCTATTCCATGTTCTTTATCACACATTTTGGTGAACATCTGGCAAAAGTGCAAAATATTGTCCCATTCTGATGACATGTAACATGTATATGCTGCTTAAATGTCAACAAGTCTTGGACACTTGGGGGTCGATCCGATATAAATCGTCTCCCGCAAAAGCCGGCGACGCCAATATTTGCGCGGGTTTGGTATCACATATACGGCGTAACCTAGAAGTTACGCCCGTATATTTCTGCCGTCGCCCGCAGTTTTTTGGGCCATAGGCAGGTATACCAAACCTGCGCAGTTTGGTATCCAATATGCAGCGTAAGGACTTACGTGGCGAAAATGGAGAAAACTTACTCCATTTTCACCTCGCCACAAAAAGCAGCCGTAAGAAGCCTTACGCTGACTATTGGAGCCCCGTAACTCTCTAAACTAACTAGAAAAATTGGCTGATCGGAACAGCCAATAGAATGCGAGCTCAATCTGATTGGCTGATTGGATGAGCCAATCGGATTGAACTTGAATCTGATTGGCTGATTCAATCAGCCAATCAGATTTTTTTAACTTAATTCCGATTGGCTGATAGAATCCTATCAGCCAATCGGAATTCGGCGGACGCCATCTTGGATGACGTCATTTAAAGGTACCTCATTCCAAGTTCAGCAGTCGGCCGGGATGGATGCTCCGCGGCAGCGGAGCGAAGAAAGAAGATTGAAGATGCCGCCAAAAGAATGAAGACTTTGCTGCCGCTTGGAGGAAGACGTCGCCGGAGGAAGAATTCTTCTTTGCCGCTTGGAGGAAGACATCGCCCGGATCGGATCAGGAGTTCGGCCCGGTGTGGTGAAGACAAGGTAGGGAGATCTTCAGGGGGGTAGTGTTAGGCTTTTTTAAGGGGGGTTTGGGTGGGTTTAGAATAGGGGTATGTGGGTGGTGGGTTGTAATGGGGGGGGGGTATTGTATTTGTTGTATGCAAAAGAGCTGAATTCTTTGGGGCATGCCCCACAAAAGGCCCTTTTAAGGGCTGGTAAGGTAAAGAGCTTTGAAATTTGTTGAATTTAGAATAGGGCAGGGAATTTTTTTTATTTTGGGGGTTTATTATTTTATTAGGGTGCTTAGAATAGGTGTAATTAGCTTAAATATCTTGTAATCTTTTTTTTATTTTTTGTAATTTAGTGTTTGTTTTTTTTTGTAATTTAGTTTAGTTAATTTAATTGTATTTTTAGATAGATGTTTGTAATTTATTAAATTTATTGATAGTGTAGGTGTATTTATAACTTAGGTTAGGATTTATTTTACAGGTAATTGGGTAATTATTTTAACTAGGTAGATATTAAATAGTTAATAACTATTTAATATCTATTATACCTAGTTAAAATAATTAACAATTTACCTGTAAAATAAATATTAACCCTAACATAGCTACAATGTAATTATTAATTATATTGTAGCTATCTTAGGGTTTATTTTATAGGTAAGTATTTAGATTTAAATAGGAATATTTTAGTTTATAAATGAATTAGATTAATTTAATATAAATTTAGTTAGGGTTAGATAGAGTTAATATAGTTAATATAAATACTATAGTAACTATATTAACTATATTAACCCTAATATAATTAGGGTTAATATAGTTAATATATATAATGTAATACCTATATTAACTATAATATACTTAGGGTTAATATAGATAATATAGCTGGCGGCGGGGTAGGTAGATTAAATTAGGGGTTAATAATTTTAATAGAGATGGCGGCGGTGTAAGGGGCTTACATTAGGGGTTAATAATTTTAATATAGATGGTGGCGGTGTTAGGGGCTCACTTTAGGGGGTTATAGATATAATATAGCTGGCGGCGGGGTACGGGAGCGGCGGTTTAGGGGTTAATAACTTTATTAGGTTGCGGCGGGGTAAAGGAGCGGCGGTTTAGGGGTTAATAGCTTTTTTATTGTTAGGCTAGTGAGGGGGGATAGCGGATAGAGGGTTAGACAGTGCGGGCTATGTTAGGGAGGCGTGTTAGACAGTGCGGGCTATGTTAGGGAGGCGTGTTAGACAGTGCGGGTGTTTTAAACTTTAGTCAGGTTTTATAGGCGCCGGCAGTTTCTAACGTGCCGCAAGTCACTGGCAACGCCAGAAATTTGTACTTACGCAGATTTCTGGACATCGCTGGTTTGTGAGACTTACGGCACGTTAGCATCTGACGGCGACTTATATGGGATGGCTCGAGTTGCGAGCTGAAACTGCGGGCGACGCCGGTTCCCTCGCTTGCGCCGCAAACTGCGATCGATATCGGATCGCGCCCTTGGAGGGTGATATTCCCGGTATATTGTTTATTACATATTTTATCATAGTGTGTAGTTGAATTACGGCAGCGACTGTACAAAAAATTATTACGACTTGACCAATCACTCTGATCACAAATTATAATGCATGTGATGACAAATTATATAATAGTTACTTTTACAGTGCTTATGAACAGCAGGACTCGTGCACACAGCCAACGGCATAATTAGAACCTGCTGGGCTCAAAGCAAAATGTGACACAGAGCCACTTCTTCCAATGTTTTTACATAATAGAATATATTCCTAAAAAAAACACGTGCGTGTGTGTGTGTGTGTATATATATATATATCCCATATGTATCTATAATTAGGTATTTATAACTACATAAATATAAATATGTAATTAAAGAGACAGCACAATGGATGAACACAGATTAAAGCTTGCCCACTTTAGCAATGGGATGTATACATACTCTGCATGCAAAATCTACCATCACTTTACTATGTCATTTAGATATAATTGTGTGTATAACTAACTGGGGTGGGGAGAATAAAAATGCCAGAATTTAAAGAGACATAAAGTGCAATAGTAAAAGGTGCTAATACATTAGAGCATTATACATTGGTACACTTGTATTTCTTTAACTATGTGCTTAACATTTGCAAAGGGATTAAAAGCATAGTTAAAACCCCTTGTAGAGAGGCAATACACTTCCACTTCTAAGTTGGGCAGTGTTTGGTGGCTATTCACATATGCTCTCCTAATTGGCTCATGGGGTGTGTCCAGCTGTCCTTGGCAGGAGTTAAACACACAGGGGTTGTTACATAGCAGTTAGTTAACTCCTAGATTAACCAGTGGGATTCAGGCTAATGCGTGTGCACTGAGCAATCAAGGAGGTTTGTCGCACTGATTTAGCCCCCTGTTTGACATGAATGATCAGAGCAATAAATGGGTACATTACCCCTGCAATTTTTATTCTAGCAATCAATGGGTTAAAAAGATATAGCACTCAAGACTCATTTACATTTCAGCTTTGAATTACAGAAACCGTTTTGCAGTACATTTTTATTAGCAAAAATGCTTCTAGTAAAAGTTCTGTTTCAGTGAGCGCTTTTACTGTGTATATATTCCCCGTGCACCTGCACAAAAGCTAGGTCTGCTCAGACAGCTTGTGTTGTGTTGGCAATGATTCAGTTTGCATCAAATACATGCTAGTCCTGGCTCTCTGAGCTGTCACCGTGGTATCATGCAGGTGTACAAGGTATATGTTCTTCTGCTCTATACCGGATAGAAACTATCACTGAGACAATGACAACTTTTACTAGAAGCATTTTCGATAACAGATGTGTATTGCAATAGTTTGTCTATTTAAAATGTACATTAATTTGTGTGCAATTTTACAACTTAATTCTTTTTAAATCACTACTCTCTGTTTGTCTATAGTACTAATTTAAACCCTTTTTCATATATAAGTGAAAATGAAAAAGGATATTAAAGCAATTTGTTTTATTTGTTGCATCTAAAAAAAGTGTGTTTTAAACTACAAAACTGTGTTTCTTTGTTGTTTTTTTTCAATGAATGTTCCTGTACGGAAAACAAAACATTCTTTTTTTTGTATTTATGCTTATGTGGCACATCACTGTTCACAAATAGGGCTGTGGGTAGGGATGGGCGAATGTGTTTATATTCAAATTTGAACGTTAGAACAAATTTATTGTAGAAATTTGATTTACATAATAGAATGTTGATAAGGCTGAATATTCTTAAAAATTCTATAATCAAATGCTATTTACAGCTTTCGAATGTCACTTTCAAATTCAAATGTTTATAATTAGATCAAATGTCCACATTTTGATATTTCAAATGTAACATTCGATTTAATAAATACTATTCAGCTCAATAGTTCATGTGGTAGGGAATTTAGTAAATTGATACATAATAAATACCAATATATCAATTTGAATGTTTCTATTTCGAATATTGCATATTTAGAATATTACATTTAAAGAAAGCATTAGAATTACTATTACATTAAACGAATTTTACAATGTTGTACAAAGATTCGAAATTCCAAACGAACAAACGAATGTGTTTCATTTTTCGAATGTTGCAAAACATTTGCCCATCCCTAGCTGTGGGGAGTATTACTTATCAGTCCATTTGGTTCTTTGTCACTAATCGGTACTATAAACGTTCTGACTGAAAAGCTTTAACTTTTATCGTACTTGATAGACATTTTTAAAGCTTAATGTCTCTTTAAATCTGTGTATGTATATATATGTGCGTGTGTGTGTATGCACACATACAGACATGCATTTGCATATACACATACAAACAAATAATTTTGTGTGTGTATATGTGTGTATATATATATATATATATGCACAGACACATATATTCATATATACATTACAAAGGCATATATACATATACATGCACACACACATATTCATATATACATACACACAAATATATACATATATTAGGCATACAAACACACAACTCATACATACACACACACACACACACACACAAAGACATACATTTATATACGCACACACACTCTTTTAGGCTAAATATAGTAGCACACAGAGACCATACCAGCCTTGCTTGTTCTCTCATGTGCGGTGTCTGTTCAATTTTCCTCACACGCTCAGTGGGCGTGCCAGCCTATCTCACAGTGAGCAGTTATGCCTGTCTTCCTGTGTTACAATCACAGAGTTACAAAGCCAGGGTCTCATAAAGAATACAAACTTCTCTAAATGAATCTCTGCACCATGTGTATTTTGCCAGACACCACCCCAGCCCTGACTCACCTTTTTTTAAAATATTTTATTTTTTAGATGGTTTAAACTTCTCACAGTGGAACAGTCTGCATTCTGAATACTCACACACACTGGCACCAAGTGCTGGCCGAGGGGCGGCCCAGGAAAAGAGGAGCCCAAAATAACCACATGCCCACAACTGACAGGTGGGATCCTAAACTGACACTGTTTGTCTGCTCTGTTTTTGTGTATGTGCTGCGTGTATGTGAATGAGCTATGTAGCTTACTTACCATATGAAGAGTTGTCTACATGCAGTTATATATTGGTGTGCTTTTTATGTGTCCTGATTATCATATTGCCAATACAATGCAATAGACGAGCACATTAATGAATGCAGACACTGTAATACACATGGATTACAGACACAATAAATCACATGTTAGGGACACAGATTATAAACACACAAGTACACACACGCATCTGTTCCTCCTCAGCTTAAAGAAAAACCCATCAGATCAGAGGCTTCCACAACCCAACATCTAATTAGAGAACATCTGGTTGAAAGCAGCAATACACATAGAGACAAAGCCGAGAATAAGAGACATGAGATAATTTCCTTCCAAAACCACTGATTAAAAAAAAAAAAAAAAATCACTGAGAGGTTATCATCCAAACCTTCAACCGCCTCCATCCACATCCGTTACCAGGCCCTTAAAATTTATAGTGACTTAACTAGCTAATCTAATAAAGTCCCCTCACATCACCAACCTAAATAAACCTAATTGTACCACATCATCCATAGAGCTCACCCACAAATTCCAACTAAGAGATAACCATAATGAGAACCCTTTATTTCAAACCTACAAACTAAAATTGGGGGACATGGCCATCAAAACATTGAAACATCCACCTTCATCAGCTGTGGTACCATCCTACATAACCAGGAGAATAATCCAGCACCAAAAATCTTTATTCCATATTCCCATAGTAAAAACTTCAAAAAACACAATGTTGTAGTAGTAGATGTGGTCTAACGTCGTCCTGCCCATAATCCTAGATTTAACTACCATACCCAGTTAACTTCTTACACAAAACAATAAAAACAGATGACTGTATAAGGCAATGCTCTACACTTAGGTTTAAAGGCAAGGTAAACTTGTGTGCACTTGTTAACTATTTCTTAAATATCATTCAAAATTAGCATAAGTTTCATTCATCATTTTCAATCTATCTCTATCTATACCCGCAATTCTTATTTTTAAAACTTCATACAGCAACGATTCCTCGGCCGCCCGACTTTACTATAAAAATGATTGACACTTCTCTAACACTGTGTCCTCCAATCAACGCTTTCTCCACATGGTGGTGAACACAGCATATCCTACGTCATAGGAGCGCAGAGCGCATGTGTCCGACCGTAATCCTCTACACTATTCACAGTGCTCGTTCATGAGTTGCGCATGCTCCTTGAAACTTACAGTGTACTGCATCAAACAGCTGCGCAGAGATTGTCTGTCTGATACATTGAATACAATGTATCTTATGAAAGTTGCGCATGCGCATAATTTTTTTTATCCGTGAACGCGCAAAATGCCGACGTCAATAGCGGGTGGGTTGGGTCTCTACGATGAGACAAAGAAAAGCGGAAGTAGAAGTGGGGAGGTGTTTTAGAAGAAACGGTAGGGATAAAATAATTTATTATTCATCAAAATACGTTTTGCAAAGTTTATAAAAAGTTAGCAACTGCATTTCAGTGTTAAATAGCACACTATAGGTGTTTTCAAATGTACCTAACGTTACCTTTACTTTAAAGTAAAATGTAACTACTTATTTATACAAATTGTTTTATACACATATAAACAATTCAATTAACTCAAACATTACATATTTAATCAATATTTCCCTCACAACCCTGCCAAATTAGGAAATTGCTATCCACATCTACTATAACACACATCTACATTGACGGAAATATTTATTCACACTTCTTGTGTCCATCAAAAGTGTACTATGTGATGTTTACTTTCATCCACTAAAAGATACTCCCACCCCTCTTAAAGGGATACTGAACCCAATTTTTTTTCTGTTGTGATTCAGATAGAGCATGCAATTTTAAGCAACTCACTAATTTACTCCAATTAAATGTAGCCATCAATCCGTAAGCTCTACCCAGGGTGCTGAACCAAAAATGGGCCAGCTCATATTCTTACATTCCTGCTTTTTCAAATAAAGATACCAAGAGGACGAAGAAAATTTGATAATAGGAGTAAATTAGAAAGTTGCTTAAAATTACATGCTCTATCTGAATCCGACTTACACATATCCAGTTATCCATATATAATATCATACCCATTCATAACCTACAATGTACACTTTATAAATATCCACTAAAAGGTTTGTACCCCAAACCTACTAAAAACATTTGATCCACATCCACGAACATAAGCCCATCAAATCACTCGTACACCAACACCATCCAACATATACCCATAGAAGATATAATAACACCCGCGCTTAATAAGTAAAAAAAAAAATTTAATCAATTTAAAGTCGGTTAGATTAAAGGGACACTGAACCCAAATTTTTTCTTTTGTGATTCATATAGGGCATGCAATTTTAAGCAACTTTCTAATTTACTCCTATTATCAATTTTTCTTCGTTCTCTTGCTTTCTTTATTTGAAAAAGAAGACATATAAGCTAAGGAGCCAGCCAATTTGTGGTTCAGACCATGGACAGCACTTGTTTATTGGTGCTGTCCAATCAGCAAGGACAACCCAGGTTGTTCATCAAAAATGGGCTGGCATCTAAACTTAAATTCTTGCTTTTCAAATAAAGATACCAAGAGAGTAAAGAAAATTTGACAATAGGAGTAAATTAGAAAGATGCTTAAAATTGCATGCTCTATCTGAATCATGAAAGAAAAAATTTGGGTACAGTGTCCCTTTAATGTAGAGATTAAATATCTACTGGAGCTAATCAACTATCAGAGGCCTTTACTCTCCAAAATACAACATTGATCCTGCAGATCAGGAAAGCTATGTTGTGTGATTTTGGGAAATGAATGCATGGTCCTTCCCATTAGATCAGCAACTATTTTGCTACTTTTTGAGTTCTTTATAAAGCTGACATCTCAAGTGCTTTGGCATTGAACATTTTTACACTGTTTGAGCTGGAGCTATCTATCTATTTATCTATAGATCCAGCTATCTATCTGTCCATCTAAAATGCACCTAATATTGTGTTTTATTTTTTTAAATGAATTCCATAGTGGTACTATTAGGACATGTGTATTTATATAATGAGAAACAACTATCAAAGATTATGGAGATTTCTTAAGACATTTTTTGTAGAAAAATTCAGTGATGAACTTTTCATTCTCAGCACAACACCCCAATTAGATCAAAAGATAAAAGTGCTAATATGCAGCTAATCACATTTAGTCATATCTTACTACATCATACATGCTACTCTTTCATCATACTAGATATACTACTTTAGTCACAAATGCCAAGAAAAACAGCCACCACATCCACAGAAATGGTTTGATTCATCTTAGTTCATACTACAATTAAAACAATGTCTATGAAAACTACTACTTCTATTTAAAGGGCCATGATACCCAAATGTTGTAACACTTGAAAGTGATGCAGCATAGCTGTAAAAAGCTGACTAGAAAATATCACCTGAACATCTCTATGTAAAAAAGGAAAATATTTTACCTCAAAATGTCCTAAGTATTCAAACCCCATTGCAAAGGACTTTAAGCAGCAAATCAGTACGTCTGTCCTGGGACAGGCAAGGGAGTGAGCTTTGTGCATGTTATTTCCCTATTCAGTTTAAGGACGTTTATTATGAAATCTCAGGAGAGTTAAGTGAAATCTCATGAAATTACAGTAAAAGAGTGCATGACCTCAGCACTGCTGATGCTGATTGGCTGGTGTTCATTTCTTTATTTTTTTATTATTTTTTTTAACTGCAGCTGGACAGCAGCTGAAGTATAACTTTTTACACAGAACTTACTCTGCTGAGTTGATTTAATTGTGAGGTAAAATATCTTCCTTTTTTACATAGAGATGCTCAGGTGATATTTTCCTGTCAGCTTTTTACAATTATACTGCATCAGTTTCAAGTGATTTAGCATTTGAGTATTATGTCCCTTTAATAACACTTTTATTCATATAGAAAGAAACTCTCTCTCTAAAGGCCTGGAGCGAAATCACACAAAAGCTTTGGGAGTTTTTAGACCTTGAGGCCTATTTATGAAATGTCTGTCGGACCTGATCCGACAGTGCGGATCATGTCCGACAGACATCGCTGAATGCGGAGAGCAATACGCTCTCTGTATTCAGCATTGCACAGCAGCTCACAAGAGCTGCTGGTTCAACGCCACCCCCTGCAGACTCACGGCCAATCGACCGCCAGCAGGGGGGTTTCAATCAACCCAATCGTACTCGATTGGGTTGAATTCCAGCGATTCCTGTCTGCCTCATCAGAGCAGGCGGACAGGGTTATGGAGCAGCGGTCTTTAGACCGCTGCTTCATAACTGGTGTTTCTGGCGAGCCTGAAGGATAGATAGGCCCTAATATATTGAAATGTGTGCGTCTCTGTTTCATATGAAGAACATTACATATCAACAGAAACATCTCTCAAGATAAAATTTGTGTTTCTAAGTTATTTTGTTAAGGGTCTCTCCGTCCTAACGAGACTTCTAAGATAATCTCACCTAAGCGGAGAGCTTTAGATTAGATCTGGCCCTGAGAGAGAACCCATAATGCCAAAATATGCCCCCCTCCCCCTATAAATTTGGCTCCTCACTTGTGCTTGGTGTGAATGAGGAGCTGCGGTTAGCCCCTTGGCTCAGTGCGGGTGATGGAGGGGGCATACTGGGTGGGCTGGTCCGAGTCTGGTTCTTCACATCAGCAGGTGAGTCTGGCATTGTAACTGCAATATTCTACACACCGCCTGCAGAGAATGAGAGAGATAAAGTAATTATGTAGAAACAGATTTAGGGACTCTACACATTTTATTAATTTTCAATAAGTTTTGCTAAAGCTAATACTAGAAAATGCCTACCAGCAGAGGCCAAATCTGTTAGAGGGTGTTGCTTCATGGTTAAAGGAACTCTATGAATTTCTAATTTGTAAGACTTTGCTTACTAAATAAAGAAAAATAAAAAAGTATAATATGACAGGTCATAAAGAGGCCAAACGGGATGGCATGATTACCCTTCAGGTGGAGAATAGTCAAGGGAAAGGCGCTACAGAAGTGGAGAGAGAGAAACAGCAGCTAAAGCCATCCTCAAACACCTGCTGCCAGGATCAGCTGCAGTCCCATGCCCCCCCTCCCCATCCTACTCTGCTATTATTAACCCTTCCATGGCTGGACACCCACAGAGAGTTCCTTAGCAGTTTTTTTTTTTGCCAGGGATTTAGTCTGGAGGGTTCACTCTAGTTTGAAAGCTGAGGACAGGTGTGTGGCAGCTGCTAGAATCTGTCCCGGGCTTCTGTGTAACCCAGGCCAAGACCAAAGAAGGAAACACAGGACAAGGGATAGGGGGCGTGAAGTCTAATGCAAGAGGGGGCTGCACTGTATTAACAATTTCTTTACCACAGAAGCACAACAATAATAATCCCTAACAAAGAATTATAGCAGCATTAATAATGTTGTTTTTCTTTTGCTTGTCTAATGCAATATCATTTCCACCACAATTATAAAAGCCTCCCACTCCCGAGATCATGAGTTCCAAGTCATGTTTCCTCATCCTGCAGGTGATCTCAGTCAGTAGATAAGGCAGCTATTGTATAAAACTTTCTCACAACTTTTTCTTTTTTTTTTTTAAGAAAAACAAAACAAAAAAAAATGTGCTTGACAGGTCATGGAAAAGTCCAGAGCTCCCACCACAGGCTCCAGCCCAGGAACTCTCCTCCTTAATTTAGATTATTTTTATTTGCTTGCTAATGGGCTACAGCTGGAACCTTGTGTGAATCTGACATCTGGATTCCATCAGCCTGAGAAGCCAGAACAGAAAAGGCTGTAACTCTGTGCAAAGGTGCCACATGTATGTGTACATGTGTGTATGTATTTTTTTATGAATGATGTATGTATATATGTATTTATATGAAGCATGTGTAATGTGTGAGTTTATGTGTTATGTATGTTTGTGTGTATGACATGTGTAATGTGTGAATATATATATATACTGTATATATATATATATATATATATATATATTTGTGATGTGTGTGTGTGTGTATTTATATGAAGCATGTGTAATGTGTGAGTTTGTGTGTTATGTATGTTTGTGTGTATGACATGTGTAATGTGTGAATATATATATATGTATATTTGTGATGTGTGTGTATGTGTTTATATGATGTGACTTCCTTTAGCGCTCTATCCCTTTCTATCTTCTGTGTTTATATGATGTACGTGTGATGTGTTTTTGTTTATGAGTGTGCATGTTGCATATTATGTATGTGAGTGTGTTTATAATGTGTGTGTATATATAAATAGGTGTATATACTGTGTGTATATATATATATATGTGTGTGTGTGTATGTATATACATTATGTATGTGCATGCATATATATATATATATATATATGTGTGTGTATCACTATATAGGGCTCAAAATTTCCACTCACCCACTAGCCATTGGCGAGTAAAAATCTCACTGTGGCGAGTAGTGATAGTGTGTGAATGTTAAATCAGCATCTATACATTACCAAATGGACAGCAAATGTGTGTATATATGTGCATTCTGTATAGATGTGTGTATATTTGTGTGCTTATGTGTATTCTGTATATGTGTACATGTGGGTATGCTGTATATCTCTGTATGTGTTTCTATGAATTCTGCATATGTATAAGTGTGTGTTTATGTGAGTGTGTCTCATGTGCAAGCTAGTGTATGTCTAAGAGTTACTAGTTTTGGACATATAGTTAATTACGGGGCTTTTTTTGTGGGGGTACTCACCGGTACTGAGTACCCCCACCTCTGCCAACTCATAACATGTATTATTTGTAAATATCATGTAAAAACTCTATTTTTCACAAGAGGGGCTGCAAAATACAATAAACATTGCAAATAATTTAGTCCCTTTGCTTTTCTTAAAGTTACTGAGCAGAAAATATTAATCCATTATCAGTAAGTACCGGCACCTTTTTATTTGAGTCCTTACAAAATTAAATGTATTTTAATCTCAATCACCCTTGATGACATAAATAAATACATACATAAAGAAAAAAATATACAACAAAAAACCTGCATGTTGTATGTGTGGTGTTACAGACCATATCAAGGAGGAACTTTGTACCAGGATGGGAGGGGTCCTGCATGCAGATTTAACCTACAAGCCTGGTCAGCTTCACAATAAAACCACACTTTGTTTGCTTCTGTGATTATTATTTTTTCTTACATAGGGAAAGAATAACACACAGGCAAAGTATTGTTTGCGCTACAAGGACCTCCAGGGTCACGTACCACAACATTCTTGTCCTGAAAGAAAACTATTAAGCACAGATTTGAAAAACATGAATCAAAGTAAACCGAGAACAAGACTAAAAGTGACAGAAAAAATATAGCAAACAAATTTTGTCACAGGAAGAAACAGAGGAAGTGAGAGCGTGGGAAATGCAGATATAGGAGGAACAAACAATATTATAAGAGCAGACAAAGGGTTAAAAGATTTCCCCGGCCCTGTCTCTGCTCTTTAAATGGCTGGAAATGGAGAACAGATGTTGGGAGGCTGATCCCAACCAGAGCTGCTCCTAAATAAAGTAAAGTATTCCTGAAATTCAGGGCCGAGCCCCTGGCCAACAACAACTCCAGATAAGACCCTGAGACACAGGGCTCCATCTGGTCTGTGTTATGGAAACACTCAGTGCAGCTGGGAGCCAGAGACTCTCTGAGGCTGTGCATGTGTAGTGAAGGAGTCTCCAGCTACCAGGGCAGACAAGCAGAGAGTTATAGCCCCATCCTAATACTGAGATGTGCAGAGCGTTATAGCCCCATCCTAATACTGAGATGTGCAGAGCAATATAGCCCCATCCTAATACTGAGATGTGCAGAGCAATATAGCCCCATCCTAATACTGAGATGTGCAGAGCAATATAGCCCCATCCTAATACTGAGATGTGCAGAGCATTATAGCCCCATCCTAATACTGAGATGTGCAGAGCAATATAGCCCCATCCTAATACTGAGATGTGCAGAGCAATATAGCCCCATCCTAATACTGAGATGTGCAGAGCAATATAGCCCCATCCTAATACTGAGATGTGCAAAGCATTATAGCCCCATCCTAATACTGAGATGTGCAGAGCAATATAGCCCCATCCTAATACTGAGATGTGCAGAGCAATATAGCCCCATCCTAATACTGAGATGTGCAGAGCAATATAGCCCCATCCTAATACTGAGATGTGCAGAGCGTTATAGCCCCATCCTAATACTGAGATGTGCAGAGCATTATAGCCCCATCCTAACACTGAGATGTGCAGAGCATTATAGCCCCATCCTAATACTGAGATGTGCAGAGCATTATAGCCCCATCCTAATACTGAGATGTGCAGAGCATTATAGCCCCATTCTAATACTGAGATGTGCAGAGCATTATAGCCCCATCCTAATACTGAGATGTGCAGAGCATTATAGCCCCATCCTATTACTGAGATGTGCAGAGAGTTATAGCCCCATCCTAATACTGAGATGTGCAGAGCAATATAGCCCCATCCTAATACTGAGATGTGCAGAGCATTATAGCCCCATCCTAATACTGAGATGTGCAGAGCAATATAGCCCCATCCTAATACTGAGATGTGCAGAGCGTTATAGCCCCATCCTAATACTGAGATGTGCAGAGCGTTATAGCCGCATCCTAATACTGAGATGTGCAGAGCATTATAGCCCCATCCTAATACTGAGATGTGCAGAGCATTATAGCCCCATCCTAATACTGAGATGTGCAGAGCATTATAGCCCCATCCTAATACTGAGATGTGCAGAGCATTATAGCCCCATCCTAATACTGAGATGTGCAGAGCATTATAGCCCCATCCTAATACTGAGATGTGCAGAGTAATATAGCCCCATCCTAATACTGAGATGTGCAGAGTAATATAGCCCCATCCTAATACTGAGATGTGCAGAGTAATATAGCCCCATCCTAATACTGAGATGTGCAGAGTAATATAGCCCCATCCTAATACTGAGATGTGCAGAGTGTTATAGCCCCATCCTAATACTGAGATGTGCAGAGCATTATAGCCCCATCCTAATACTGAGATGTGCAGAGCATTATAGCCCCATCCTAATACTGAGATGTGCAGAGCATTATAGCCCCATCCTAATACTGAGATGTGCAAAGCATTATAGCCCCATCCTAATACTGAGATGTGCAGAGTAATATAGCCCCATCCTAATACTGAGATGTGCAGAGTGATATAGCCCCATCCTAATACTGAGATGTGCAGAGCATTATAGCCCCATCCTAATACTGAGATGTGCAGAGCATTATAGCCCCATCCTAATACTGAGATGTGCAGAGCATTATAGCCCCATCCTAATACTGAGATGTGCAGATCATTATAGCCCCATCCTAATACTGAGATGTGCAGAGCATTATAGCCCCATCCTAATACTGAGATGTGCAGAGCATTATAGCCCCATCCTAATACTGAGATGTGCAGAGCATTATAGCCCCATCCTAATACTGAGATGTGCAGAGCATTATACTGAGATGTGCAGAGCGTTATAGCCCCATCCTAATACTGAGATGTGCAGAGCATTATAGCCCCATCCTAATACTGAGATGTGCAGAGCAATATAGCCCCATCCTAATACTGAGATGTGCCGAGCGTTATAGCCCCATCCTAATACTGAGATGTGCAGAGCATTATAGCCCCATCCTAATACTGAGATGTGCAGAGCGTTATAGCCCCATCCTAATACTGAGATGTGCAGAGCAATATAGCCCCATCCTAATACTGAGATGTGCAGAGCGTTATAGCCCCATCCTAATACTGAGATGTGCAGAGCATTATAGCCCCATCCTAATACTGAGATGTGCAGAGCGTTATAGCCCCATCCTAATACTGAGATGTGCAGAGCATTATAGCCCCATCCTAATACCGAGATGTGCAGAGCGTTATAGCCCCATCCTAATACTGAGATGTGCAGAGCGTTATAGCCCCATCCTAATACTGAGATGTGCAGAGAGTTATAGCCCCATCCTAATACTGAGATGTGCAGAGCATTATAGCCCCATCCTAATACTGAGATGTGCAGAGCATTATAGCCCCATCCTAATACTGAGATGTGCAGAGCATTATAGCCCCATCCTAATACTGAGATGTGCAGATCATTATAGCCCCATCCTAATACTGAGATGTGCAGAGCATTATAGCCCCATCCTAATACTGAGATGTGCAGAGCGTTATAGCCCCATCCTAATACTGAGATGTGCAGAGTAATATAGCCCCATCCTAATACTGAGATGTGCAGAGTAATATAGCCCCATCCTAATACTGAGATGTGCAGAGAGTTATAGCCCCATCCTAATACTGAGATGTGCAGATCATTATAGCCCCATCCTAATACTGAGATGTGCAGAGCATTATAGCCCCATCCTAATACTGAGATGTGCAGAGCGTTATAGCCCCATCCTAATACTGAGATGTGCAGAGTAATATAGCCCCATCCTAATACTGAGATGTGCAGAGCATTATAGCCCCATCCTAATACTGAGATGTGCAGAGCATTATAGCCCCATCCTAATACTGAGATGTGCAGAGCGTTATAGCCCCATCCTAATACTGAGATGTGCAGATCATTATAGCCCCATCCTAATACTGAGATGTGCAGAGCGTTATAGCCCCATCCTAATACTGAGATGTGCAGAGCATTATAGCCCCATCCTAATACTGAGATGTGCAGAGCGTTATAGCCCCATCCTAATACTGAGATGTGCAGAGCGTTATAGCCCCATCCTAATACTGAGATGTGCAGAGAGTTATACCCCATCCTTATACTGAGATGTGCAGAGCGTTATAGTCCCATCCTAATACTGAGATGTGCAGAGCGTTATAGCCCCATCCTAATACTGAGATGTGCAGAGCGTTATAGCCCCATCCTAATACTGAGATGTGCAGAGAGTTATACCCCATCCTTATACTGAGATGTGCAGAGCGTTATAGTCCCATCCTAATACTGAGATGTGCAGAGCATTATAGCCCCATCCTAATACTGAGATGTGCAGAGCATTATAGCCCCATCCTAATACTGAGATGTGCAGAGCATTATAGCCCCATCCTAATACTGAGATGTGCAGAGCGTTATAGCCCCATCCTAATACTGAGATGTGCAGAGAGTTATAGCCCCATCTCAATACTGAGATGTGCAGAGTGTTATAGTCCCATCCTAATACTGAGATGTGCAGAGAGTTATACCCCATCCTAATACTGAGATGTGCAGAGCGTTATAGCCCCATCTCAATACTGAGATGTGCAGAGCGTTATAGCCCCATTCCAAAACTGAGATGTAGAGAGAGTTATACCCCATCCTAATACTGAGATGTGCAGAGCGTTATAACCCCATCCTAATACTGAGATGTGCAGAGCGTTATAGCCCCATGCCAATACTGAGATGTGCAGAGCATTATAACCCCTTATTAATACTGATATGTGCAGAGCTTTATAGCCCTATCCTAATACTGAGATGTGCAGAGCATTATAACCCCTTATTAATACTGATATGTGCAGAGCTTTATAGCCCTATCCTAATACTGAGATGTGCAGAGCATTATAACCCCATCCTAATACTGAGATGTGCAGAGCATTATACTGAGATGTGCAGAGCATTATAACCCCTTATTAATACTGATATGTGCAGAGCTTTATAGCCCTATCCTAATACTGAGATGTGCAGAGCATTATAACCCCATCCTAATACTGAGATGTGCAGAGCATTATACTGAGATGTGCAGAGCATTATAACCCCTTATTAATACTGATATATGCAGAGCTTTATAGCCCCATCCTAATACTGAGATGTGGAGAGCATTATAGCCCCATCCTAATACTGAGATGTGCAGAGCATTATAGCCCCATCCTAATACTGAGATGTGCAGAGTAATATAGCCCCATCCTAATACTGAGATGTGCAGAGTAATATAGCCCTATCCTAATACTGAGATGTGCAGAGTAATATAGCCCCATCCTAATACTGAGATGTGCAGAGTAATATAGCCCCATCCTAATACTGAGATGTGCAGAGTAATATAGCCCTATCCTAATACTGAGATGTGCAGAGTAATATAGCCCCATCCTAATACTGAGATGTGCAGAGTAATATAGCCCCATCCTAATACTGAGATGTGCAGAGTGTTATAGCCCCATCCTAATACTGAGATGTGCAGAGCATTATAGCCCCATCCTAATACTGAGATGTGCAGAGCATTATAGCCCCATCCTAATACTGAGATGTGCAGAGCATTATAGCCCCATCCTAATACTGAGATGTGCAGAGCATTATAGCCCCATCCTAATACTGAGATGTGCAAAGCATTATAGCCCCATCCTAATACTGAGATGTGCAGAGTAATATAGCCCCATCCTAATACTGAGATGTGCAGAGTAATATAGCCCCATCCTAATACTGAGATGTGCAGAGCATTATAGCCCCATCCTAATACTGAGATGTGCAGAGCATTATAGCCCCATCCTAATACTGAGATGTGCAGAGCATTATAGCCCCATCCTAATACTGAGATGTGCAGATCATTATAGCCCCATCCTAATACTGAGATGTGCAGAGCATTATAGCCCCATCCTAATACTGAGATGTGCAGAGCATTATAGCCCCATCCTAATACTGAGATGTGCAGAGCATTATAGCCCCATCCTAATACTGAGATGTGCAGAGCATTATACTGAGATGTGCAGAGCGTTATAGCCCCATCCTAATACTGAGATGTGCAGAGCATTATAGCCCCATCCTAATACTGAGATGTGCAGAGCAATATAGCCCCATCCTAATACTGAGATGTGCAGAGCGTTATAGCCCCATCCTAATACTGAGATGTGCAGAGCATTATAGCCCCATCCTAATACTGAGATGTGCAGAGCGTTATAGCCCCATCCTAATACTGAGATGTGCAGAGCATTATAGCCCCATTCTAATACTGAGATGTGCAGAGCGTTATAGCCCCATCCTAATACTGAGATGTGCAGAGAGTTATAGCCCCATCCTAATACTGAGATGTGCAGATCATTATAGCCCCATCCTAATACTGAGATGCGCAGAGCATTATAGCCCCATCCTAATACTGAGATGTGCAGAGCGTTATAGCCCCATCCTAATACTGAGATGTGCAGAGTAATATAGCCCCATCCTAATACTGAGATGTGCAGAGTAATATAGCCCCATCCTAATACTGAGATGTGCAGAGCATTATAGCCCCATCCTAATACTGAGATGTGCAGAGCATTATAGCCCCATCCTAATACTGAGATGTGCAGAGCATTATAGCCCCATCCTAATACTGAGATGTGCAGAGCATTATAGCCCCATCCTAATACTGAGATGTGCAGAGCATTATAGCCCCATCCTAATACTGAGATGTGCAGATCATTATAGCCCCATCCTAATACTGAGATGTGCAGAGCATTATAGCCCCATCCTAATACTGAGATGTGCAGAGTAATATAGCCCCATCCTAATACTGAGATGTGCAGAGCATTATAGCCCCATCCTAATACTGAGATGTGCAGAGCGTTATAGCCCCATCCTAATACTGAGATGTGCAGAGTAATATAGCCCCATCCTAATACTGAGATGTGCAGAGCGTTATAGCCCCATCCTAATACTGAGATGTACAGAGCATTATAGCCCCATCCTAATACTGAGATGTGCAGAGCGTTATAGCCCCATCCTAATACTGAGATGTGCAGAGCATTATAGCCCCATCCTAATACTGAGATGTGCAGAGCTTTATAGCCCCTTCCTAATACTGAGATGTGCAGAGCGTTATAGCCCCATCCTAATACTGAGATGTGCAGTTCATTATAGCCCCATCCTAATACTGAGATGTGCAGAGCATTATAGCCCCATCCTAATACTGAGATGTGCAGAGCGTTATAGCCCCATCCTAATACTGAGATGTGCAGAGTAATATAGCCCCATCCTAATACTGAGATGTGCAGAGTAATATAGCCCCATCCTAATACTGAGATGTGCAGAGAGTTATAGCCCCATCCTAATACTGAGATGTGCAGAGCATTATAGCCCCATCCTAATACTGAGATGTGCAGAGCATTATAGCCCCATCCTAATACTGAGATGTGCAGAGCGTTATAGCCCCATCCTAATACTGAGATGTGCAGAGTAATATAGCCCCATCCTAATACTGAGATGTGCAGAGCATTATAGCCCCATCCTAATACTGAGATGTGTAGAGCAATATAGCCCCATCCTAATACTGAGATGTGCAGAGCGTTATAGCCCCATCCTAATACTGAGATGTGCAGAGTAATATAGCCCCATCCTAATACTGAGATGTGCAGAGCGTTATAGCCCCATCCTAATACTGAGATGTGCAGAGCGTTATAGCCCCATCCTAATACTGAGATGTGCAGAGCATTATAGCCCCATCCTAATACTGAGATGTGCAGAGCTTTATAGCCCCTTCCTAATACTGAGATGTGCAGAGCGTTATAGCCCCATCCTAATACTGAGATGTGCAGAGAGTTATACCCCATCCTTATACTGAGATGTGCAGAGCGTTATAGTCCCATCCTAATACTGAGATGTGCAGAGCATTATAGCCCCATCCTAATACTGAGATGTGCAGAGCATTATAGCCCCATCCTAATACTGAGATGTGCAGAGCATTATAGCCCCATCCTAATACTGAGATGTGCAGAGCATTATAGCCCCATCCTAATACTGAGATGTGCAGAGCATTATAGCCCCATCCTAATACTGAGATGTGCAGAGCATTATAGCCCCATCCTAATACTGAGATGTGCAGAGCATTATAGCCCCATCCTAATACTGAGATGTGCAGATCATTATAGCCCCATCCTAATACTGAGATGTGCAGATCATTATAGCCCCATCCTAATACTGAGATGTGCAGAGCATTATAGCCCCATCCTAATACTGAGATGTGCAGAGCATTATAGCCCCATCCTAATACTGAGATGTGCAGAGCATTATAGCCCCATCCTAATACTGAGATGTGCAGAGCATTATAGCCCCATCCTAATACTGAGATGTGCAGAGCGTCATAGCCCCATCCTAATACTGAGATGTGCAGAGCATTATAGCCCCATCCTAATACTGAGATGTGCAGAGTGTTATAGCCCCATCCTAATACTGAGATGTGCAGAGCATTATAGCCCCATCCTAATACTGAGATGTGCAGAGCATTATAGCCCCATCCTAATACTGAGATGTGCAGATCATTATAGCCCCATCCTAATACTGAGATGTGCAGAGCATTATAGCCCCATCCTAATACTGAGATGTGCAGATCATTATAGCCCCATCCTAATACTGAGATGTGCAGAGCATTATAGCCCCATCCTAATACTGAGATGTGCAGAGAGTTATAGCCCCATCCTAATACTGAGATGTGCAGAGAGTTATACCCCATCCTAATACTGAGATGTGCAGAGCGTTATAACCCCATCCTAATACTGAGATGTGCAGAGCGTTATAACCCCATCCTAATACTGAGATGTGCAGAGCATTATACTGAGATGTGCAGAGCATTATAACCCCTTATTAATACTGATATGTGCAGAGCTTTATAGCCCTATCCTAATACTGAGATGTGCAGAGTGTTATAACCCCTTATTAATACTGATATATGCAGAGCTTTATAGCCCCATCCTAATACTGAGATGTGGAGAGCATTATAGCCCCATCCTAATACTGAGATGTGCAGAGCGTTATAGTTCCATCATAATACTGAGATATGCAGAGCTTTATAGCCCATTCCTAATACTGAGATGTGCAAAGCGTTATAGCCCCTTCCTAATACTGAGATGTGCAGAGCGTTATAGCCCCATCCTAATACTGAGATGTGCAGAGCGTTATAGCCCCATCCTAATACTGAGATGTGCAGAGCGTTATAGCCCCTTCCTAATACTGAGATGTGCAGAGCGTTATAGCCCCATCCTAATACTGAGATGTGCAGAGCGTTATAGCCCCATCCTAATACTGAGATGTGCAGAGCATTATAGCCCCATCCTAATACTGAGATGTGCAGAGCGTTATAGCCCCATCCTAATACTGAGATGTGCAGAGCATTATAGCCCCATCCTAATACTGAGATGTGCAGAGCATTATAGCCCCATCCTAATACTGAGATGTGCAGAGCATTATAGCCCCATCCTAATACTGAGATGTGCAGAGATTTATAGCCCCATCCTAATACTGAGATGTGCAGAGATTTATAGCCCCATCCTAATACTGAGATGTGCAGAGCTTTATAGCCCCTTCTTAATACTGATATGTGAAGAGCGTTATAGCCCCTTACTAATACTGAGATGTGCAGAGCTTGATAGCCCCTTCCTAATACCGAGATGTGCAGAGCTTAATAGCCCCATCCTAATACTGAGATGTGCAGAGCTTTATAACCATTTTCTTAATACTGAAGAGTGCAGAGCTTTATAGCCCCTTATTAATACTGAGATGTTTAGAGCTTCATAGCCCCTTCCTAATACTCTCTGTTTCTTCTTACATACTAATACTGAGATATGCAGAGCGTTTTATAACCACATCCTAATACTGAGATGTGCAGAGCTTTATAGCCCCTTCTTAATAATTAGATGTGCAGAGCTTCATAGCCCCTTCCTAATCATAAGATCTGCAGAACATCACAGCCCCATGCTAATGCTTAGAAATTCAAAGCTTTACAGCACATACCTAATACTAGCACCTTCCAAATACTGCGATGTCCAGCGCTTTTTAGCTGCTTTCTAATACTAAGATATGCAAAGCTTTATAGCATGTTTGTAATACTGGGAAGTGCAGAACTTTTTAGCACCTTCTTACACTGAGATGTGTAGACTTTTACGCCTCCTTGCTAATGCTAAGATTCGAGATCTTTATTTTTCCCTTTCCAATACTGTGTAGCACTTTACAGTCTCTCGCTAGTGCTGCAATGTGCGGAGCTTTATAGACCATTGCTAATACGGAGACATGCAGGGTTTTATAGCCCCTTACTCATGCTGGGACATGCAGACTACAGAGTTTCATGACCCCAGTCTATAATACCCACATAGCTTCATGACCCATCTAATACAAGGAGCTGAAGCTCTCTGAGTCTGTGGTACAGAAAGGGAATGAGACTCTTCCTGCCTGTAATAGTGAGAACTCCAGATCTTTATAATCTCCTGCTGTTATCAAAAACTTGCAGAGCTTCATAACCCTGTGCAAAGCCTGGTATAGGGACAGATATAGAGAATGTTACAACAGTACAATTCATCTTGTTAAACTTATCTGCATGACAAATGGCCAAGATATAGCTGTTAAAATTGATATGAATGTGTATACTAACTGATCCCTTAGGACAGATGTCCACTGCCTCATAAGTGCAGTTTCCACTGCTCTACTGATAGAAAGGAATAGGCCTCTGCAAACATGAGAAACAAATACACCTATTCAGGACAAGAACATCCAGCCAAATAATACAACATATGTAAAGAATACATTCTTCTAGATACAATAGTGAAAAAGATGAAGAACTTTATAATTCTGCAAAGATACCTGCTAGGACACAGATGTGGTTTTGTAGAGCATTTCATTATGACCTGAAGGAGAAACTAAAACTACAGTTTTACTTTAAAAATGTAAAAACAATCTTCAGTATTGCAATACATATGGTTTAACAATCTGGTTTGTTTGGCAAGGAGCCAGTTAATATCTCTTCTTCTTCTTTAGTAAATTAGTGCATTATATTATGGCACTAACGTCCTTTTAAAAGGATATTAAACACTAATTGCTAAATAGAATGATGCATTCAGAATTTCAAAGAAAAGATTAGTCTGAGAATAACATGTAGATGCATTTTTTTAAGTTTTATTAGTTTTTTGTTTAAATATTGACAAAATAAGTGTAAAGTTTTATTGTCTATAAACCAATGGGCGCTGCCATGTTGTAACTCAGGTTACCTTCTCAGCTGCGGCCAATTAGGGACAGTTTAAATAAATCACTAGAGTGTGCAGCCAATGGCTGTGTGGAATGTAAGTGTTCTGCACTTCAATTTCTAACAGGAACTGAAAAGCTCACAATTTCAGAATGGAATTACAGGAAAATGGGACAAAATAACTAATGACAGTATATTGCAGAGTTTATATATATATATATATATATATATATATATATATATATATATATATATATATATATATATATATATATATATATATATATATATATACAGTTTATCGTTTTATATTACCATCTCAAAGGGGCCCATTTATCAAGCTCCGGATGGAAACGCCAGTTATGAAGCAGCGGTCTAAAGCTCTAAAGCAGGCGGACAGACATTGCCGCGATTGACACCCTCTGCTGGCGGCCGATTGGCCACGAATCTGCAGGGGGCGGCGTTGCACCAGCAGCTCACAAGTGCTGCTGGTGCAATGCTGAATATGGAGAGCGTATTGCTCTCCGCATTCAGCGAGGTCTGTCGGACCTGATCCGCACTGTCGGATCAGGTCCGACAGACCTTTGTTAAATAGGGGCAAAATTGTTTAATGTCCCTTTTAAAATGAATCCATCTGCAGAGCATGAATTTGCATTTTACCTAATACAGACCTGCAAAGCTTCAATAGCATTTGAACTCTCCTATAATATAGAAATGGAAATATATGATTTTGCTCTACTGTATACCCTTCTCTTCTGTGGCCTTCATCTAAAATATTTAGCACTCTAAGGTTACCTAATGGATTCTGAGGCAATGTGCTGCTTTAAAGCAGTAAAAACCCTTTGCTCCTTGGAAATCACACTTCACTGAGTACCTGTTGGAGACAGTCATCACTTAATCCACTCACCATTCAGTCTGCAGATCACAGCCCGCAGCCCTCCCTGAAAGAGGTCTGGAGAGCATCACTTGACTGACAGCAGAAACATTCCATAAAGCCAGGGTATGGATGAGACAAACCTTATTGCATGATGCCAGGCAGCATTGTGAGAAAGACTTCTGGAATGAGCGATTCTGTGATCCTGAGATATGGTTGAGTGGATTTTGCAAGAGTTTTGCTGTGAGGAGTTACCTCTCTATAAGCAATTTTTTTTATGCTATACACACTCATTTTCTCTCTTTAGTAAGATGAAATCTGTGAGTTTTCTTGATAAAGACCTAAGGTTATGTTAGAGCAAGTGAAGTCTGTAAGTATATAGCTGGTTTTTTATGCAATGCGTAGTATAGTGTATAGTATAATGGTAAATAGAATAAATAAAGTGAATATTTACTCCTACAGTAAATAATATTTTTTTTGTTCTTATCCTTGTCACTATACCAATAGAGCTTATTTTATGTAAAACATAACTGCACTTCCTGTTAGTTGCAAAATAAAAATAACAACACTTTCCTGCCCCCCCCCCCAAAAAAAAAAAAACCTGCTCTTTGAAATGTATGATATAAATGAGTGGAGTTGAATGCCCCTTTATGTGCTATGTTTTATGATGTGTGTTCATCTAGTGCTGATTTGTCCTGCTGTTTGGTTTATTGTCTGTTCATGTCAGGGTCAAGTGGTCAATATATTTTGTTCAGCCCTGTGTGTTTACAAGTCAGATTAAATGTCTTCCCTTAGCACAGTGTGTAAATCTGTAATGTTATGATTCTTTGTTGACATACTGCACGCCATCTACTCCCTTTTTTCAAAAATAAAAAATCACAGCATTAAAGATGTAATAGATATAAAAAATTAATATCCAGATCTCATATTAAAAAGAATTGTCTTTTTGACCTACCTCAGACAGCAAGATACTTTTTTATTGTTTTTATTGAATTTTCATTAAAGATATACATTTGGGTGATAAGAAGTCAAGCGATGTATACATCGTACATTAATAAAATAAATATAAGGAAAACAAAAAGAGAAAAAAAGAAAAGAAAAAAAACAACACAAAAACAATTGATAATGAACTGAACAAGATGACATTTAAGGGCTCGATTTATCAAGCCCCATACGGCTGCAAGTTCTCACAAGAACTTGTTCGCCGTAATTTATCAAGCAGCGGTCACCAGACCGCTGCTTCCCTAAGCTCTTCGCCACCTCTAAGGTGGCGAAATTCAATCTCCGCAGTCGAGTCCGACCGAGGAGATTGACAGCTCCTGCCCACGCGTGATTGGCTGTGCGCGGGCAGGGGGCCGGATTGCTGGTAATTTCGCGCCGCCACAGGCAAGCTGAGGCGTACAGGGGCGCGTATACGTGCCCCTGTACGCCTCAGCTTTGATAAATCTAGCACTTAGTCATTTAGTGAACTTATTTTTTTTTTATACCTCAAAAACTTTTGTGTCATAAAGCAAAAAAAAATAAATCCTACAAACTAGGGCTGTCCAGCTTTCAGTCTGAGGGCCACATGCCCCTCGTCAGGATTTTTTAAAGTTGGCAAATTATACATAATTATATACATAGAGAGAGAACTGTGCTGTGTTGGACAATAGTGAGTAGATGTACTATATACCCTATTTGCCAGCTGTCTTATTTTTCATGGTACAGTCACAATTTTTAGTCTCATGTCCTTGTTATAGTCTGTCAAGTTGTAAAAATCTCCCCATAGGTGTGGATTTGGCATGGGAGTCTGTGGGAATCAGATAAGAGTTGTGGGTTTTTTTTTTTGGTCTTATGTATATATTTGCATTTAATAACATATTTGATTTGGTGAACAGTCATCTGTAAATTTCCAGCAGTTTAGAGATCTTTATAGAACAAATAATACAATAATTAATATATAGAGCTAGATTTATCAAGCTACGGCAGACAGGGGCATACATATGTGTCCCTGTATGCTGCAGCTCGGCTATTTCTCCAACATAGGTGTGTCCGGTCCACGGCGTCATCCTTACTTGTGGGATATTCTCCTCCCCAACAGGAAATGGCAAAGAGCCCAGCAAAGCTGGTCACATGATCCCTCCTAGGCTCCGCCTACCCCAGTCATTCTCTTTGCCGTTGTACAGGCAACATCTCCACGGAGATGGCTTAGAGTTTTTTAGTGTTTAACTGTAGTTTTTATTATTCAATCAAGAGTTTGTTATTTTAAAATAGTGCTGGTATGTACTATTTACTCAGAAACAGAAAAGAGATGAAGATTTCTGTTTGTATGAGGAAAATGATTTTAGCACCGTAACTAAAATCCATGGCTGTTCCACACAGGACTGTTGAGAGCAATTAACTTCAGTTGGGGGAACAGTGTGCAGTCTCTTACTGCTTGAGGTATGACACATTCTAACAAGACGATGTAATGCTGGAAGCTGTCATTTTCCCTATGGGATCCGGTAAGCCATGTTTATTAAGATAGTAAATAAGGGCTTCACAAGGGCTTATTAAGACTGTAGACTTTTTCTGGGCTAAATCGATTCATTATTAACACATATTTAGCCTTGAGGAATCATTTATTCTGGGTATTTTGATATGATTATATCGGCAGGCACTGTTTTTGACACCTTATTCTTTAGGGGCTTTCCCTAATCATAGTCAGAGCCTCATTTTCGCGCCGGTATGGCGCACTTGTTTTTGAGGACAGCATGGCATGCAGCTGCATGTGTGTGGAGCTCTGATACACAGAAAAGTCTTTCTGAAGGCATCATTTGGTATCGTATTCCCCTTTGGGCTTGGTTGGGTCTCAGCAAAGCAGATTCCAGGGACTGTAAAGGGGTTAAATATAAAAACGGCTCCGGTTCCGTTATTTTAAGGGTTAAAGCTTCCAAATTTGGTGTGCAATACTTTTAAGGCTTTAAGACACTGTGGTGAAATTTTGGTGAATTTTGAACAATTCCTTCATACTTTTTCGCAATTGCAGTAATAAAGTGTGTTTAGTTTAAAATTTAAAGTGACAGTAACGGTTTTATTTTAAAACGTTTTTTGTGCTTTGTTATCAAGTTTATGCCTGTTTACAATGTCTGAACTACCAGATAGATTGTGTTCTGACTGTGGGGAAACCAAGGTTCCTTCTCATTTAACTATATGTATTTTATGTCATAAAAAAATTTAGTAAAAATGATGCCCAAGATGATTCCTCAAGTGAGGGGAGTAAGCATGGTACTGCATCATCCCCTCCTTCGTCTACACCAGTCTTGCCCATACAGGAGGCCCCTAGTACATCTAGTGCGCCAATACTCCTTACTATGCAACATTTAACGGCTGTAATGGATAATTCTATCAAAAACATTTTAGCCAATATGCCCACTTATCAGTGAAAGCGCGACTGCTCTGTTTTAGAAAATTCTGTAGAGCATGAGAACGCTGATGATATGGTTTCTGAAGGGCCCCTACACCAGTCTGAGGGGGCCAGGGAGGTTTTGTCTGAGGGAGAAATTTCAGATTCAGGAAACATTTCTCAATAAGCTGAACCTGATGTGATTACTTTTAAATTTAAGTTGGAACATCTCCGCGCTCTGCTTAAGGAGGTGTTATCCAATTTGGATGATTGTGATTATCTGGTCATTCCAGAACCACTATGTAAAATGGAAAAGTTCTTAGAGGCCCCGGGGCCCCCCGAAGCTTTTCCTATATCCAAGCGGGTGGCGTACATTGTTAGTAAAGAATGGGACAGGCCCGGTATACCTTTAGTACCTCCCCCCATATTTATAAAATTGTTTTCCTATAGTCGACCCCAGAAAGGACTGATGGCAGACAGTCCCCAAGGTCGAGGGGGCGGTTTCTACTCTACACAAGCGCGCCACTATACCCATAGAAGATAGTTGTGCTTTCCAAGATCCTATGGATAAAAAATTAGAAGGTCTGCTAAAGATGTTTGTTCAGCAAGGTTCCCTTCTACAACCAATTGCATGCATTGTCCCTGTCACTGCAGCTGCGTGTTTCTAGTTTGATGAGCTAGGAAAGGCGATTATTAGTAATTCTTCTTCTTATGAGGAGATTATGGACAGAATTCGTGCTCTTAAATTGGCTAATTCTTTCACCCTAGACGCCACCTTGCAATTGGCTAGGTTAGCGGCGAAAAAATTCTGGGTTTGCTATTGTGGCGCAGAGCGCTTTGGTTAAAATCTTGGGCAGCGGATGCGTCTTCCAAGAACAAATTGCTTGACATTCCTTTCAAGGGGAAAACACTCTTTGGCCCTGACTTGAAAGAGATTATCTCTGATATCACTGGGGGCAAGGGCCACGCCCTTCCTCAGGATAGGTCTTTTCAAGACCAAAAATAAACCTAAGTTTCGTCCCTTTCGCAGAAACGGATCAGCCCCAAGGGCTACGTCCTCTAAGCAGGAAGGTAATACTTCTCAAGCCAATCCAGCCTGGAGACCTATGCAAGGCTGGAACAAAAGAGAGCAGGCCAGGAAACCTGCCACTGCTACCAAGACAGCATGAAATGCGGGCCCCCGATCCGGGACCGGATCTGGTGGGGGGCAGACTCTCTCTCTTCGCTCAGGCTGGGGCAAGAGATGTTCTGGATCCTTGGGCGCTAGAAATAGTCTCCCAAGGTTATTCTCTGGAGTTCAAGGGGCTTCCTCCAAGGGGGAGGTTCCACAGGTCTCAGTTGTCTTCAGATCACATAAGAAGACAGGCATTCTTACATTGGGTAGAAGACCTGCTAAAAATGGGAGTGATTCATCCTGTTCCATTAGGAGAACAAGGGATGGGGTTCTACTCCAATCTGTTCTTAGTTCCCAAAAAAGAGGGAACGTTCAGACCAATCTTAGATCTCAAGATCTTGAACAAGTTTCTCAAGGTTCCATCGTTCAAGATGGAAACCATTCGAACACTCCTTCCTTCCATCCAGGAAGGTCAA